>NW_020450665.1:3233725-3406228 GCF_003343035.1 Apteryx rowi | reverse complement strand
GGCGGGCGGCCGCCGTGGGGCAGCGCCGAGTCGCTCAGCCCCGCCGTCACTCCCAGCGCCGCCACCCCGCGCACCTGCCCCCGCGGCGCGGCCGCCTCCGCCCGCTGCCGCCGCCCCCGCCGGGTCCTACCTAACCGGCTGGCAGGGGTGGCAGCCGCCCGCCTTCCCCCGGGCAGGGCGCCGCAGCCCGGCCTCCCCCTCCCTTTCCCTTCCCTTCCCTCCGCGGCCGCCGCCAGCCTTATTTACAGCGGCCGCCTCCATCTTGGCGGCGGCGGCGCCCGGCCGGGGACCGCGGTGGCGGGCTGGCCCCGGCCGAGCATGGCCTGGAGTGGCGGCCCCGGCCCCGCTAACGGAGCCGGGGGTTAAAAGGCTTCTCCTGCAGGGCGTTTGAGTGCTTAGGGCCGGCCCGGCAGGGAAGGTGGCCACGTGCTGGGTTTATGTTTTCGCCCTAACGCCTCACACGGACGGCCTGGATGTCTCACAAGAAAGCGAAGTTTGCCTGAGGCCGGGGGAAGCGAGGGCTCCCTGGCGCCCAGCAGCTGCGCGGAGGGGATCCCCCTTCCTGTCACAGCAGCGGCGACACAGGATAATTCACTTCGGTAGAGAAGCCGGGCCCGGGGCTGCCACCGCTCCCCGCTTGCTGACCTCCACCTTGGAGCCAAGGGGCGTCCAAGGTCCGCGGCGTCCCGGCAGGCCAGCCCGGGTTTCAGAGCCCCCCATGTACTTCTCCTTCAAGGAGCAGGCACTTTCCAGGGAGGCTGTGTTTTACCAGAAATTTCTGACCAATTCCAGCACTAGTTGCTTGTATCCACAACAAACCTGAAACAGTACTTGAAGTTGCATTATCTTTCCCTTTCCCTCCCCACTTAACATTTAGCTCAGTGAGCTGTGAGTGATCTTACTCCGCATTCAGAGTAAATGGGAATATTATTAACTGTTTCACTGCTAGTGAATCATGTGTAGGGAGGGTTTCAGATCTCAGCAATCCACAGTGAATTTTGGTGCTGCAAATAAGTTGTATCTGGAAAGCTACTATTTTTATTTTTTTTTATTCCAGTCTGTGGAGTCAAGAAAAGGGAAGGAAAGAACAGAGTTGTGAGGACAGGGGAATGGGGGAAAGTCTGTCATAGGCAGTCCAGAGGGTGTTCAGGGCTGTGGGAAGCCAAGCTGCCTTCCTCATGTTGCAGGCTGCCGGGACAGGGTGTTTCTGGTAGCTGATAGATGGGGTTGGCTCTAATTGCAGCTGCTCCGTCCACTGCCAGGTTCTGCCTGCAAACGCAGTGGGTGCCCCTGCTGCTGCACTCGGTTCAGGCTTTCAGTTCTTCACAGTCATGAGGTGGGCTAGGAAAAAACAACAACAACTACTGGCCCCCTCCAAAAAAAAAAAAAGTTTCACTAATTTCTGCAGCACAGGATTATGTTCGTTATTGTGTGTCTAAAACGCGTTCCGATGGAACCAGGCACAAGGATAACAGAAGAACCCATCTCACATTTTGAATACCTGTGCTATATATGGTGCATGTGTCCCGGTTTGGTTTCTTAAATTCATGAAGCTTGTAGGAATTTGCAGGAAAAGCTGAGCAGAGCAGCACAGTACTGATAACCCTAAGTACCTAAAAATCTTGAGTTGGGAGCCTATCTCAACAAAATGAATTGTGGCTACTACTACACAGAGCCTGAGCCTTTAAGATTCACTAATTCATTTTTTTTCCCCTCAAGACAGAGTGCTAATCTTTTTAAAGCTCAGATTATCAGGTAATAACATCACTGCAAGATCTTGGACTTTAAGAAAAATACCAGATGGTGCACAACTCTTGACAACCTGCAAACACTGACTTATTTCACAATAGCTTCTGTGCAGGAGATGTGGCATTTTGATCAATATTTGCTCTTCTAAGGTTTGTAGCTCATAGATTGTATCAATTTTAATGTTTTTGCCTTTTATACAGCACGTGGACTCAGCAATTTTTTAAATTAATGTTCCCAAAGAATTTATTGTGTAAAAGACAAGAAACTATGCAAATAATAATAATATAATGAGATCTGAAGTGGCTTGCAAATTACTTTTCTGAGTGCAAATTTTATCTGCACTCAGACTGGTGACTACATGTGAGATTGATAACAATAGCAGTTTGTTTCTTTAAGACAAGTTTTCTGTCCCAAGTGCTGTGCCGAAGTGCTATACCAGTTTCTCTGTCCTCCACTTTCAGTATATAGTCTTGCATCAGTCCATGACCTTAAGTATATTGGCATGTAACCTGCATTAATCTTTCTGATACAATTTTAACAGCTTCTTCTACACTGTGTATTTTTGATGTATGCTTCACTATTCACATTCAGATATGAACATGAAAATACTTGAATACTTGGAAAATACTTGTTTCAATGTAACATTTTTTTCAAAAATTTACGGTTATGTCTTGCAGTCATGTGTTCAAGTCTTGTCCCTGTTTCATTTAACTCAATGGAAAAATTTCCCTGATAGTCAGAATGGGTCCAAAAAGAATGTGTCGAAAATAATTTTTACTTTTTTGCCCAATTTTAGCTCAAATCAGGATGGGATGACAAAATATCATGTTCCACTAAATTTCTTTTCTTCCCTTTCCACACCCTCCATCAAAACAATCACTTTTAAGGGCTCCTCCCTGTCCTACTTCCTTTTTTTTTTTTCCCCCCATTTTTTTAAATGGCTGAGCAATCCAATCCTGAGACAGGCATTTATCGCTGAAATACTGACATAATCTGAAACATGGTGATGCAAATTATGATTCTGTAGTACATATGGTATTGCTGAAAAACAGATGGAATTGAGTTTCATGTTCCATTTGCAACACAAGTTCTATATTAAGTACATTTAGTACAAGACTGGAATTCATACTTCATCAGAAAACAATAAGGATTTTGTCAGGGCCACAATTTCGAAAGAGCTTTTGACTCAATGATATCAGTATTCCTTAATGTCTATAATACAATAAAGAATTACCATTACAGAAAAAAAAGGAAAAATAATATTGCTTGGTTTCTAGGGATCCAATCTGCTGTTCCTTTTCTACCCACAGCTCCCATTGTCTGGAACCCAGATGACTTTTGGGGGGGCCTAACAGAGAATTAAGCATGGTGGGTCAAGGTGCAAAAGCTGTTCTACCTGCAGCATTACAGCACAAAAGGAACCATATAGGAGATTTTCTCTTTCTTGGTTAGTTATGTAATTTCTTCTAATCTCCTACAGAACAGTGCCTTTAAAGTACTGGTTCTGAGACATGCCACCTTAACAAACAGAGTCCATAGTCTTCAATTTCTGAACTCCCATTGCTAGTCTGCAGTGATTATTTAGCTGTCATGCTTCCAGAGCTGCAAGCATTTTCTTGCTAGTCTTATTGATGATACTAGTGCACAAAAAGAGAAGTGATCATAAATGGATTTTTTTGGTTCACAGAAAAATGAATGCTGCATGATCACATTTGCTTATGAGTCTCAAGGGCTGAAATAATATTTCTCTTACTTTTTGGTTCCTGCTGCTTATATTGTTCCTTACAAGTTAGGAAATGCACCTTAAGTCAATGTCTTATATAGTATAAGCCATAGCTATATATATTTCCCTGGAAATTCATCCTACTTCTACTTAGAGGCTCCTCCTTTTTTAACCATGTTACAAGGTTTCATGGTTAAACATTTGGCAGCAGTGCTGCTTAATTTCTCTAGGGAGTCTTTACCTCCAGCTGCTTGGTCCCCTCCACAATGCTACCAGCACTTGCCTGCTCACAGGATAAGCAGTGCTGGAGAACTGATCCACCTGAAATATAACTATAACCTCCCCTCCCCCCCAAACCAGTTATCTTTCTGCTAGATCAGTTCCCCAAAATGGTTCAGTGAAGAGCTGTACGAACAGCTGTGCTGACCCAAAAGAGAAAGTGACACAGGCAGAGCAACAGCACACGTCAAGCTTTGGTTCACCTATTTCTTAAATCAGTAAGTGATCCTGCCTCCCTAAAGACCACCTGTTGGACAGAAAATGTGTTCCTGCTCACAGTTCTCATCGTCTTCCCATTTTTTTGAAAGGAAAACAAAACATCAGCCAACTGCAAAGCACTTTAGCACATGCTTTATTGTATACAAAGATCATGCACAACAAGAAATAGCTCATTATTTCCTTCAATTTTCAATAGGCTTGTTTTTGGCTTTAATTAAATGCATCATTTATTTAGGACCTTAATTATACTGTGGCTCTATTGATTACAGCTGGGGAAGTACAAGTAGGACTTCTTGGTTTTCTTTTCCCAAATGTGTAACCTGTTATATTGGCCACGAGAAAGCACTGTTCTAAAACCATCAGTACAAACAGAATGCTGTAAATGCTAAAAACACACAGCTTCTGTAATTAACCCTGGAAAAAGAGTTTCTCTAGTTTCCCATTTCTAAAACCCATTTTGGAACATTTTTGCCTAGGCATTTTTGCTTTGCAGAAAACAGTTTAGCCATTTGAAACAAGAACAACAACACTCAGGAGGCTTTTTAAGCAAGAGACCTTTTAGATCATTATTTAAAAATTACTCTCTGTGTCACTGTTATCTGTTGGAGCATTGCTCTGGGCTTGCAAAAATCTAATGTTGCTTATTCCCTGAGGGAGCCAAAACAAAAACTAACCAAAGGTGTAATGCAGGAAAGAGGGCAATCATTATCTGAAAGCCGTTTGAAAAGTAGTTGCAAAAGTAAAACTGAAATGATATGGGTGTAGGGGTTTTTTTCACTGTACAAAACAAATACACAGTCTATGTCTTACGTATCTTAAAGATCCCTCACCTTTTGTTTGCTTCCTAACAGGAGATGCCTGTTCATATGCCTTCTAAAAGTCAGATTCTAGATTCAAAATAAAAAATCTGAGTTTTAAAGTACCAAATACATGTAGCTTCAGGTGCATTCCACAGAAATTAAGGATTCTCAGAAAACCTGATTCAGGTGTCTTACATTTAACCTTAGCCATCTTCACATTTTATTTGCTTTCTTGACCACACTTGTGCATTGATCATATATTTCACACAGCTGTCCTGGGAGGCAATAAGGTTTTTTTCCTATGTGGCTAGAGGTAATTTAGAGCTCAGCAACAAATACAAGTCCTTCCAATAGGCATTACCCACCATTTATCAAGCAGCAGAATGTTTCAGAACTTTTCCCAGAAACACTTTTTTCTGTCATTGAAAAAGTAACTCATCTAAAGGAACACACTTCACAACAAATTACTATTTCCATTGAACTTCCTTTTGGGAAAAGATATTAAAAAACTTTTTTTACACTTCCATAATGAATCTTTCCAATGTTTATTTTGAAATTATTTCAGCTCAAACATTTATAATTTTTAGCATCATGAATGTGTACACACTCAGATATTCAAGATCTACATAACATATTTTGGCTCACAAAACATTTAAGCAAATTCTGTAGCAGGTTCCAAATCTTTTCATTGTTACTTTGAGTATATTCATTTTTCAGATGGCAGAACTTCCTGCAATGTAAAAAGTCATATTCATCTCTTCAATCATCTCTTGCTTTCTATTCAAGCAAATACCTATTGAAAGTAATGACAGCCTATTATATCTCCTGGACAAGTTTCCCATACCTGGAATCAAAGCCCTCTTCCTTAATTAAATAATGAATGACAATTGCTTCATTAGCCAATGACTTTACATTTGACTGCCTAAGTGGATACACAATGATGCTGATGCTACCTATCAGTATCCTGTAATTCGTAAATAAAACTAGAAGGCAAGGATAATGGCACTAGCGGAGAAAAAATTCACATTCTTTGCTTCTGTCATTTTTTGATGCCTATTTGCTTAGTCTCCCATGATTTCTTACTCAAGGACAGAGACATGAAAGGACCGGGACCACTGAAGTGCATTATGCCAGGCTTTAGGTATTCAGTTGTTAGATTATCAAAAACCTTAGCTAGCCACCTAAGTTCCCTTAATAGGTATGGAAGAGACAAAGATGCTGCAAAATGGAATCTGTAACACTGAGCACACTACAACTTGTTGAAATAAATTGCTGAAAGAGGCATGTGTCCAAAATCCTACCCCTGCTAAGGATGGGGCAGCTACTTTTGAACAGGTAGGAAGCAGCTTAGATCAGGCTTCATGTTTCATAACTCGAGCTTAATGATTCATGTTCACGTCCAGCCACTCTGCTTCCTTATCACAGCGTAATCTACAGCCTCCTTGCTTGACTGCTCTTCAGGAATGAGGGGAATGCGGACTCTACACCCCTTACCGTGTAGGAGGGCCCAGCATCCAGATCTGCCATCTCCTGGGCGAGTACTCTAAACACTGAGGGATTAAATAGGGAAGAAACATCATTACCGCCTCCTTCGCTGGTTGTATTTTTAAATGTAAGTAGCCAAGGCTGCTGTGTTTCATGCCAATTCATTTCTGTCAGTGTGCTCAAAGCGTAGCTATCAAATGGTCTCCTCAGGAAAGATGAACTGAGGAGCACCTATTCCCTTTTAGGGAAAGTTGCTAGGCAGTCAGCCCTGACAGGATAGAAGCACATGTACAGAAAGAGAGCTTCCAGCACTTAGGAAACTTTACTGATGAAAATGTATTTGTCTAAAAATTTAGGTGGGAGTTTGAAGCCTTTGCTTTTAGATCTATCTTTTGCATCAATCCATGTGTAGGCAGATATTACATAACATGGTGGTCATTAGCAAAAGCTTCATTGTATTCAGCCCTTAGAAACATTAATGACAGGTTAGACAGTCCCTCACAAATGACCCTGATTTCCATTGCAGGATTTAGTTATAGCTTTTTTCCAAGAAAAAATGAGGACAAAACTCCAGGGTTTTATACCCTCAGCCAAGAGCTTTTTAAAATTAATACTTCTCAACCAGCATCACGCCAAACAACTGAGCATCCAGTCCAGGTGTAGTTATTTTTGCAGACTGAACTGCGTGTTTGCCTATTTTATACTGTGTGTCTTTTTACATTGTCTCTCTATTATATTCAGTTATGGGACCACATGCACCTCCTTTTCTTGAATAAGTAGCAGTTTAAAGTTTTGTATCTTATTACTGACTGTAAGATATTATTTGTAAAAATTCAAGTAGATGTGAAACATTACTGACATATGTACATGATCAGGTTTGTAGAGTCCTGTATTTTTTACCTGTATGTAGAAAATTAATTCATTCCAAAATATTTTTTGTCAGAAAATAATATATTCTCCCTGTTGTTTCAATGAATCACGATATTTTGCCACACGTACTGGCTGCAACAATAACAGCTTTGTAAGTCAGAAGGCATCCGAGAAAATGAAAACCTGTTTGTTTTTCTTTTCATGTCATGGTTTTAGCCAACAAGCTTGGCTCACTTAAATTTACAGAACAAGGCTAACAGAGATCATTTTCACATCTCTGCCATATTTGACATGTCTTATCTGAGCACAGTGTTCATTTGGGTGATTAAGAAGTTAACATTTTAATAACAAATATTGGGGAGGTTACCTACCAGAAGGAGAGAAAAAAACTTAAATCAGTCTAACTGGAAACTTTAAAACCTCTTATTGCTATTATTCCACTCACAGAACTGTTGAGGGCAGTGTGGCTGGTGTCAGTGGACGTTCTAGACATAGTTGTATGGCAACCTCTGAATAAATGATCAACTATACTCTTCCTGTATTCACATGAAGGATGATATTGGACTCGAAGTGTACAGCTGGCATCACAAAATCCGTCACTTAAAATACTCTAATGAGCTTTCCAATCCCACTTGTGCTGAACAGACCAACTGAAAACAAAGTAGTTTAATATGTAAACCATTTAAAGCTGATCTTGTCGACAGATTTCACTATGACTCTTCCTCATCACGTTTGCTATATAAAAATGAAACCCATCTAATAGTACACTCAGCTTAGTGACCTTCACTATTCTAGTATCAGGCATAGCAGACGCAAAGCCTTTAAATGTTAAAACATGAACAGCTGGGGTGAAACATAAGACTTCAAAGAGTGACACATTAAATAAACTGAAGCCCAATGAGATGGGCTCATAAATTGTGGTGTTAGTCATACTGCTTGACAAATGATCTTCGGTGGCACTTGCTACTCAGTGGGGACTTCATTGGTGATATTTAGTATTCCATTTGGAAGAATACTTAACACAAAACCTGGTAAGATTTTATTCATCTTATTACACTATTACACATTTGTTACGTGTTACCAAGAGAACCATTCTAGGGGCAAGCGTTAGCGGCATGAAAGTCAACATTTGTACAGAAATTAGGGAGTGTTACAGTAATTAGGACATTGTGCTGCACCCTTAAAGCAATGATAATTTGGGGAAGGGAGATTCTGTGAATTAAAATGGAAACAGGACTGAGGTGTTGACATTACACAATGCTTTTGGGGAGCTTGAGACAGAGGTCTCATCTGTCTTTGTCTCATCAGAAACACTGAGTACAAACTGACAGCAAGAACCAGTCTAAACAGCAGTTCAGATACTTTTTATTAAAGCCAATGCATATACTTTGGCAAGCTTGTATAACATTCCAGAGAATCAGTGAAGCAACACAATCTCTAAAGGAGAAAACCTATGGTAAGTATTTATTTTGAAAATGGACAAAATGAATAATTCATCACATGAACAGGATGTGGACAAATTTTCTAAGTATGAAGGCAGAAACAGATAAGAAGCTTTCCTAACAGTAGCTGGTCAGCATTACAGGCAGGTGAAGCCTCATATGTCTAGTTCAGTGGTCCAACCCCAGAAAACAGGTTGCGGATCAATTAATTTTGAGGGCTGTCACTCTGTATGTTTACCAAGGCTGGGAGATGGTATGGCTGAAGAGTACTATGGGATGGCAAATGTTAACTGTAGAAGGACATACATAATTGCAAGGAGGGGCTGTGGAAAAAACTCTAGTATGATGGTGAAAGGCACTCTGCACCAGGTTAGGTGACTTGAGTGGAAGTTCTGTGGCCCTGCAGCCTGGGTGCTTGCAGCATTGGAGTTTCTCCCTGCTTTACGAGCCTTTACAAAGGACCACCTGCGTGGTGTATCAAGGAAAAGTGACACTGCTGCACTGGAAATACACGAGTTCCACGCATGTGAAGAAAGAGCGAGGCAAATAAGGGCAAGAGACAGAAAATTCCTCATCCCACCAAAAGTGTATCTGAAGTAAGGTAAGAAGTTCATGATTACACATCTTATATGATGKTTTTTTTTGCTTTCAGGTAGATGATAAAAGGGAATTCAAACTGGTTTCTATTCCAGCAGACTCTGGCCACCACAGAGAAGAAATGTGGATCAATGTAATTTACAGATGAAACAGACATCTTAGTGCAGTCTTCTGTGATTCAAAAGGTATGCCCATTAATTCATGCAATGAAAGAGTCTGGATCTTCACTAGAGGAACTCAGTGAAGTAAAACTTTGGATCTCGGGAACATACTTGACTTAAAGACCTAGCTGTTTGGACAACAGAATCAATTTCAGCACAAGAAGTCATGGATTTGAGGACTCAACTGGAAAGGTCCTGGGTCTACTTTCTGTGGATTAACATTGCTTCTTTTGATCCATTCAGATTTTCTTCTCAAAACATGTTATCCTTTAAAGTGACCTAAACTTAGATTCATGAATGATATGATACTATTGACAGGCACCTCCTTAAGATTTTTCACAGATAACCAGGAGAACTAAAAAAGGTCACCTGAAAATCTAACCTTTCAAACTCACTACCGTCCCTTCTCTCTGGTGGAACCTGGACCACAGCTTTTCACTCGGCCTGCTCCACTGCACAACAGAGCCTGTGGGGTAACAGCCTGCATCTGACAAGAGTTAATAATCATTTCCTTCTCAGCTGTTTACAATAGCAAATCCTTCAAAACTTAAGTGTCTTCCCTTTTTCTAGCCCTGCCAGACACCCTTATGACAAAGCTGGAAAAGACAAGATAAGGAAGTAGATGATGTCAACCCATCCATAATTACTGCTTAGGAAGTTACAGCACCTTCTGGTTCAGATACAACTATGACTGCAGCAGTGTCACCATATAAGATACACATTTTATGTATATTCTGAAAGCTTTCAAAATGCAAGGCAGTCAGAAGTCAACTCATTGTATGGACTAGGTAAGGGAGCTTCAGCTTTGCTACCTATAACTTGTATCTCCTCCCCTTCTAAAAGGCAGTTGCATTCTCAACCACAGTGCTGTAACTTCAGTCCAGCTCCCCAGAGAAGCTGCAATGCTGCATTAAGAATGTGCATTATGGCACAGGAGTGGAAGGCAGATGCTAACTGCAATGGCTAGAACAGACCTGTTTCCTCTGTGTCTACAGTGAAGAGCTACAGCCCAATGCCATGAGACCAGCTGTGCTGATCAGGAAACACAGAAATGGTGACAAATTGGGAAAAAACAAATATTGGGATTGTTGCTAGAATGAAACTTACTGCTTGTGTCCAAGTTTAAAGTGAGAAATGAACAAACTCTAGCTATAAAACCAGCTTAGGTAGCATCTGACCCATCTAACTTTGGATTTATTACCTTGCCATGAGGAAAGCTGCAGCAGAATTGATGTCATGTTGCCACATATGATGTTTGTAACAGCTGCAATTCTGCCTTGCCCTATAATCCCACTGTACCTTTACTGTTTCAACACAGAATAGCAAAAATAGACTTGCTATTGAAGCCCCCCTCCCTCCCAATATTAAAGAATTCATTTTGCTAGAATAGGTTAACCAGTAATTGAAGAGAACTCTCAAGCTATTCCAGGATGGTGGCAATAGTTTGTTGTAAAATATTGTATTCTCTACATGCATGCATATGTTACATTGCCATTCAGGTGGTGCCATTCCTTGCCTAAAATTTACTTTGCATAATTATGGGCACTTTTGCAAAATATTTATTTATATTCTTCAGTGCTTGCATACTATATATTTTTTCATTTGGTTGAGAATATTTATAATAGCCTTCTGTTGTAGCTATTTAAATAAGGCTGAAGATTGATTTCTACAATACTATAGAACAAAGTCTACAGGCCTTTGGAGACTCAGACCACAGAAACATATGACAGAAACGACTAGTGGTTTAAGAAACTATTACTTTCTTCTGCATCTAGCCTCTCCACAATTTGTTACCACCCATTTGCCAGGGGAAAACATCCCCACAGAAAAGCAGCTGGCTCAGGCTGTGTGTACATGCCTCAGGTGCAAAGTCCAGCAATTTCCTTTAAAGCACTGATGAAAGTGGGTTTGTGCTGACAGCAGACTTTGCACCGAGACATGTGCAGGTGTTCCATCCTGCCAAGCCTGCTGTGGGAGGGGTAGCCTATAAAAGAGGGGCTGAACAGACAGCTGGAGGGGTTGTCTTAAACAACCTCAGCTCAGTCTGCCATATTGTGTCTGCCCATGTCCTTGGGCCAAAAAGGTGGGTAAACTGCTTTGTTCAAGGAATAAACACAAGAGTTATGCAGAACAGTACTTGTATTACAGATGAAGTAAACCTGTGACTTTTCCCATTTCCAAGCAGAACAATTCAGTGGGGAAAATGCCGATTTATTGAATTTAGAGCATTTAGTTCACAGCATCTCAGGTTTGGTGGACTTTTGCTGAATCCCAGGTGGAGTTCTGGTGAAACTTTTCCACGATTACTGCAGACAGCCAAGAGCAAAAGACGACCTCTAAGTTTTGTGGTTCAGAGCCACGAGACCAGATCATAAAAGAAAGTGGGCATGTTTACACAGTACCAAGAGGCCCTGGAACTGCAAGTAGCATCACAGCCTCACTACAGCACTGTGCAAATAAGCACGTCAGCGTGAGTGTGTGCTAACAGAGTGCCATACCATACTAACGCAGCTATACCGATTGTAACTTTCTGAACTGCTCATGCCGTGAAACATAGGTATCCCAGCCTGTGGGGCTTCAATGCTGTTTGTTAGCTCCTATGGCATCTCAGGAAGGGAGATGAGGACAAAGAGAATACATCAAATGTGGAATACGTGGGGGGGGGAGGGGGGGCGGTTACTGGGGGAGAGAGGGTTACAAAGATGAAAAATTATGTGACATCTTGCACATCATTCTTAAGATTCAGCAAGTTTTTAGTTTCCAGAACCATCTTTTATAGACATCTTCTCTTTCCCTTTTTCATAAATGCCAAAATCTTTATCATTTTGTACTCATCTTGTTCATCATTTCCTCTTTCCCTGTGCATTATTTCTTCCCTTTTTCTGAGTATTTGTAAAACCCAATTTCATAAAAGCTCACTTTTTTTATACATACCAGGTTGTAAAATACAGGAGAAAATTGCAGATTTCTTTCACAGATGTAAAGATTGACCTAAAATTGAAGTAGAAAATGTTGAATGGCTGAGTTGATTTTACACACATAGGAAAATCTCATTAGACTAGAACTCTGATGAAAAATTGTCCTGCTGTCCTTCATAGATATATATTGTAATTAATACTGCATATATTTAGTTTTCAGCATGCTTTTCCAATGTACAAATGCCAAGGTAGAATATGAATATTCAGTTGCTACATAATGGGATGACATGATTATAGCTTTTTTGTTTTCTATTTATAAGATTTTAGATTTAGAAAAGCATTGTTCATCTAAATAGATGAGTTGATAGATGTTATTAAGGCTAACTTTAATGTGAACTTGTATGTGTATGATTAAGAACCCATACAAATAGTCAAATTAGATTTTTAACTTGACTATGCAGAGTTTGTAACCTGATTGTTTTGGTAAACATCGCAAGCCTTGTTTTACTAGTCTGTTAGCTGTACAACTCCACTGCTCACCACAGGTTTACATGGGGTAGAAGGAAGGCAGTATCTGCATTCTTTTATATGACTAAGCTATTCTGTCATTAACCTAGTATACACAAATTAAGATGAAGGACAAGATTTTTCATTCCGCCCACGAGAAGGAGTAACTCATTTGCAACAGAGATTTCAGACATAGCTTGAAGGGGATTCTCAACTAGCACGGACATGTCCATTTGGTGAACAAGCAGTCCTTTAAGGTCTACACACTCCTGCAAAGTAGAGAATTTTATCTGATTGATTCGGCAGGCTGAATTTCTTCTTCAGCCTACAAAGTGATGGGAAACACATTGATATGGCAAAAAAAATCTGCTTCACCAGGAAGCAGATCAAAATCCCTGCAGAAAAAAGAAATCTGGCCACTAGATGATTGCTGTGGTCAAAGAGCAGTGCAATGCTGTAGTGCAACTAGTATTTTTTTATTTCATGTTTTAGTCTCTCATCATAGAAAAAAGAGCTAATGAAGGGGCTCTGCCTCCTTCAGACTAATAGGGTCTGTCCCCACCAGAACTATTCCCATTTATGAATGTGTTGTCTAATAATACAATTTCCCAAATTTCTTCTGCTATCAGCATCCAGTTCCATCTGACCTATGCCATGACATTCTGTGGCCATATATGGGATGGGGTAACCGCTCATCTGACATGTTCTTTTTGCTTCAAAGGTAACACCCAATTTAAATATACAGAGGCCAACTCAAACTCACAAGTTGTCAGCAGCCAGTAAATGAATAGCAACCTACACTTCAGCTAATTGACAGTCTAATGCTTTGCAAAAGCGTAATTAGTCTGAGACCACTAATGCCTACAGTTGGGGAAAATAACCACTTCAGTCTGTTTTTAAAGAGGGACACCAATAGCTTCTGTAGAAAGGCACTCATGTGAGGAACATGTGGAACAGGGTTTCCACACTAGGTTCAGCCACCCCCAAAAGCAGGTTGGGAAACTCAGTCTGATTTTAATCTGCATTTGTGAGTTAACATTCAAGACTCTTCACGCTCTCTCTAAAATCATCAATAAAAAGTATTTACAGTTTTAGAAAATAGCCAATAAACAGACTAGGCCAGGAATGGGATTTTTCCATTTCACAGAATAATTCCTGATGTTAACTTCCCATTTCAACATGATACATTCTCTTTTTATGAATTGCAATATACATTTCATACAGACTTCAAATTTCTTTGATTTCTTTTAAATAAAAGCATTTGTTTTAAAATTTACTTAAAATGGTCCAAATATTCTTTTAAATGCTTTATTAGTTCCTTCAGACAGATTTTCATCAACTTAGAGTATTTTTCAAAGCATTTCAATTTTGACAGAGATAACACTGCATTAAAACAAGAGCTTAACAAAAAAAGAACCTCTAAACAAGCTACACTAAAGATCACATCCATTGTATTTTGGCATACATCCTTCTATTTCTGTTCCTAAATTTACAATTATTAGATGGTTTCATCTAGAATAGTAGCATAAAACAGTAATGGCAGTCATTCTGGAGGGCCTTAGTTCAAGTCTTTTTTATGGCTTCAGCAGTTATTTCTTTAAAAAGATTCTTGGTAATGTTACTCTATTACCTATTTATATCTGAATGAAAGATGCCTGGAAAAAAATGCCCCAGCTACGCTTGAGTAAATGTTAAAATCCATAGCATTTTAGACAGCCAGGGCAGAATGGTGAACCTCTGAAAGGAATCACTAAGTAAAGAAGCCTCTTCCCTCCCTTAAAGTCTTTTCCCTATGAGAGCAGTCTTTTTAAAGCCCTCATTATAATCTTTCTGCAGCATTACCATGAGAAATACTGAAGGTCTTTTGCATGTGGTAAACCAAATGTACTGTGAGTAAGAGCCACCACTGGATACAGACACACCTCTGATTAGCATTGTAAATTCAGCTTCAAACCCTTAATATGTCAGCCTTTACTTTAGAGCATTAGATTCCATCTCAGAGAAGGGTGGCAGTGAAATTCTTGATGCAGCAAACTTCTTCATTGAGAAACTAAATTCATGAGATGAATCAAAACACAGAGCTCTAAAATGGTTGCCAATGTATACATATTTATTCTTCCTTAAAAGGACTAGCTGTTGAACTTCAGTCTTGTATTTTACCTTGAGGAATGGCTGATCATTTTGTGACTTGGTCCAGGGACTAAACTTGCTGAATATATTGCAAATCTCTCAATTTAGTGGGCTCAGTTAAAAAAGGTGCATGTACAGCATTTATGCAGTGTTTTGACAGACTTAATTTTCTGCTTTTGTGATTCAATTTCCGCTGGATACATACAACCTTCCCTTTGTTATGCACAACTGTAATTGCACAGAAAAAGGATTAGGTCATCAGGTAAGCTGTGATACATTCATTAAACAAGTCAGTTCAAATAGCCTTAAATAAATAAAATATTCTGTAAGAAAAATCAGATTCTCACCTACTTTAAAAGTTTCTATTTAGGCTGCCAGGCTGACTGAGCAAATAATATAGTATCTTTTAATAAAAAGATACATTGGTAACAGCAACCAAAACAACTTAGCCATTACATTCAGAATAGCCAGTAGCTTTCAGACTTTCATATCAGCTGAAATTTCAGACCTGCAGAAGTTTTTCCTCCCCCCCCCCAATCTTAATCACTGTAGGACATTTTATTGGATGAGGAGGATGAATACTGAAGAATCTGGCAAATATCAAGGTCCAGATACTTAAAACACTCTGTTGCAATAAAAGTTTATTATTAAATAAAATGATATAGCAGTGCAGTATAAAAAAAAAGACAAAAAGTTACAGGACTTCTTAACAGAGACTCTCCAGCGCAGAGATGCAGGAGGTCAGCGCTCACCTAGAGAATTACCTAAAGTAAATCACAGTCATTGGGTGTGTTATCTTTCAAAGCTGTTGGTGACCTCTCTAAAGTCCAATTTTCAGCCTGCCCAAAACTGTGAACTTGGAAGGACAATCCCAGATATGGGGGAAAGTGCACCTACAACTTCAAATGCCTGAGCAAGCCCAGTGGCATACATACCAACAGGCACAAGTGAAGAGGCTCCCTGAGCAGAGCCTGGAGTACTCATGCCTGTTCCTAACACCACTCTTCAAGCATACAGGAACAGTCAATAATTTCCAAATATAAACTTTATCATCCACAGCTGACATCCATAAATGGAACAAAACATTATTCAGAACTTAGTATCGTATAACTTGACTGACATAAGCATGAGCAAGACAACCAAAGTACCTTGGCCCACAGTGTCAGATACATCATGTACAACAGTCTTGAAAAACAAAAGTCGGTTATGACAGAACCATACAGGGAAGAGAAAAGAAGGACTGATATACCTAAGACTAGCTGGCTTAACTGGGGGCCTGCAAGCCAGGTAGTTGGCCCATGAGATGGTTCTGTCCAACTTACCACCTTTTCTGCAGCAATTCTAAGGAGACAGGGAATGACAGCAGGTAAAAACTGATACCTCCTGCTGTGTCTATGCCTGGCACCCTGTAAGGAGAGTCCCAGACCTGGCAGCCAGCCTCTAACACTGAAAAGTTTGGATCACCATATGCAAGTCAACCCCTCACATACTGCCAAGGGTATTTAATCTTGTCTCTCACAAGCCTCCTCTGAAGGGTAATATAGAGCATCTGAGTTAGATGTCAGGTCTGGAATCCCCTGGAAGATCCTATTTCTCTCTGTTGACTACAGAGGGAGTCTAGGGAAACTGAGTCCTAATTTAGTTGACCAAAATTAGCCACCTGAAGCTAGGGAATGTGAAGTCCCTACATCCTTTCCTCATGACACTTCCCTTGGGCAAGGCAGAAAAATTCTCAATGTTTTAAAAAAGTAATGTTTTCTGGTAAATCAGTATTTGAGATCAGCCAGCTACCTTTATATAATTTCCAAAAATGTTATTTGACAAAAGCTTCTGTTTGTAGGAGTGGAAGATACAAGCAACCCAAAACCCCTGTGCTGAACAAGCAAGCTATAACCTCTGGTCACTTCTTAAGTCTTTGCCATGATCCTGTATCTCTTTGTGTAAGCATTTTTCTCTGTTGATGTTGATAAAACACTTAAAGAATAGCATGAATAATTTTCTCAGTTATTGGAATTGCAGCAGCCCCATTCTGTGTGGATGCAAGAAAAGAGTATCATCTCTGGAAGAGATCAGATTTCAAAAAAAAGTTTACTAAAAAAGCAAAACACTACCACGGTTAACCCATTTTTTTAATACTATCATGGCTTTACTGTATTATGCTACAGAGAGGCTATAGTAACGCAGCCGCTGAAAGCAGCTTTGTTTATTGTTGACCAATGAACTTAGCAATGGGGGGGATTCCTGTCACAAGGCAGGATATAAGGAAGGAAAAATAACAGTGTATATTTGTTGTTGTTTTCTGTAATATTCTGTATTATCCAAGTAGCTGATGATGCTTTTTTCTTGGCAAGAGAACAAGGAGCTATTGTAATTAGAAGCTAGACAGTTTCCATAAGAAACATGCAGTATGTGTTACAGCTTTATGAAAGACTGCTGCAAGATTCAAGGTTATACTTTCTCTACAGTATTCTTTTATATACCAATGGAACAAGAAAGAAGGACATACTGATAATTTCTTCAGCTTTCTCATGGACAAAGTCAGCCAAGTGACTTTCGGTAGTCGTATACATTGTGCTCTGATGATGGTGGTGGTGGTATGACTCAGTCGCCACAGGACAGATTTAAACTTGACATGGCTTGATCATGAGATCAGCCATGTCTCATCCTGGCATCTGTATAAGCTCCTCAGTCTGTGAAGGGTCATAGCAATGCTAGGCCTTGACAATCTTTACCACAATATTTTTTATTTTTCAGCAATCTGACATTTCAAATATATCTTCTGCCCTCTCTTTTGTCATTTGCTCTCTTCTGTCCCTGCCCTCTCTGAAAATGGATACATTTACAATATATTAAAAAGGGAAAGTGGGAATGACAGTTGAAAGGTTCTTTTGTAACTGTGGAGTTGAAATTAAAAAGACTATCTTTGTAAACATTTTGCTTAAGCATACAGCTTAGCACAGAAGAATATATCAAAAACAAGAGTTTGAAATGTTTTCATAAATGCATTCCCTCACCCCCCCCTTTTTTTTTTTTTTTTTAATGAGGGCTGTATATCACACATACTCTAGAAACAGTTCTATCTAGCTAGATCCTGCTACAGAGCAGAAAGATAGCCTTCTTCAGGAGCGCTGGTCTTTTTAGTCCATCCAGAGCACCATGCTCTTTGCTAGGAACCATGGAAGATTAGCTGGCAAGCTTACAGCGCTTAGACCAGATATCTGAAGCCATCTAGAGTTAGTACATGCCTTTAGGATCAAAGCAGGCATTATATGTTCTAGCTTCATACCAGCAAACACGAAAATTCATCCCCAGACAGTTCAGATTCATCTCTAAAGCAGTGAACACACTGATAATTTATGGCCCAAAGGCTCTGAGTTTTTCAGCAACCTAGCATCATACCCATTCAATATTTATGGATAAAAAGCCTGATACCTACCATTCTAACTCCCAAGTACATTATCATTAATATGCTCATTAGCAACATGATCATTAGCAACTAGAAATCCAGTTCTAACCTCCGAGTGCAAAATAACCACAACTGATCAAGATTATTATCCAGATGTTAAACTACAAAAGTAGCCTCTGTAAGAGAATCTCCTTTCCCCAAGCTGGGCTACATACTACCTTGCATTACACAGCAATGGATCCCGTAAGTGTGTATACGTCAAATTACTTTTACAGCACCTAGATGTTGCTACAGGGCAGCTTTTTCTTTGTTCTTTTCCTCTGATTTTCACTAATAAGCACAGCTTCCTATTGATCCACCAAGTCAGATTTTGGGATACAAATAACAGTTGTTTCGTGAAAGTAGATCAACCGCCTGACCAGTTTAAAAATTTAGTTACTAGGTGATGGAAGAATATTTCCAGTTCCTTTTAATGGTTCCTCTACTTAGGACTTTTGGAGAGGAATATGTTTATAGCTCTCCAGAATGATCTTCTAAGTAGTAAGAACAGGCTCCTTTGTCACTGTAAGATGGAAGTACTGGGAAAAGTAGAGCACTTGTCTATGCCCCTATATAGTAACAGATTCCTGATACACTTAAACTGTTATTCTATAGGAAGGATGTTGCAATGGTGACAGGAAACAGAACCTTTTCAGGAGTTGGATTCACACTAGGGAAGTCTCTTCCTCAAGAGACCATGACTATAAATCTCATTGCATTCAAAAGGCAGTTAAAAGTTCTCATTAAGATCTTAATCCTTTGAATAAGGTTTCTACTAAGCTGTTCCAGACGCACACAAATGGACACACACACACACTACATATATAAAATTATTTCCTCACTCCTGTACAAAGGGAAAGGAAACTGATATATTAAGAATTTAGAAGTAGCACTAAGATGAGCATTAAGATGATGTGACAATAAATCATACTGCCTGAATAGATATAGCTAAGATTGGTCCGTTCGCTTCTCAACCAGATCTGTAGGCTGACCTTCCATATATACCACTGCTCAAAATGTGAGCTTCCCTTAAGCCTTAATCACATTATCTAACAAATCTATACATTTCAGCTATTGCAGAAAGCATTTTTGAATAAATCTTATTATTTCCTCCTCTTTGTCATCAGTTTTCAGGACCCTGTCAATGTATGCCAGAGACTATAGAATCTTTGGCAACAGATGGCACAGCAAATAAAAATCTAGACATTTTTTACATTAATGTTTGTTTCTGGAGTTATTTTCTAAGCATTACAGAATAGGAACCACCACATACTGCAATATAGTAACACTCCTGATAGTAATAATTTAGGAATGAATATTACTTGACCATAATGTGAAATGTCATTTGACTTAAAAGAAATTTCTTAAAACAGGATATTTACCTCGACACCATACTTAACTCATTCTACTTCATATGGCATAGTAAAAGATCCATCTACCATTTTTTAGATATTTTCAATGGTCACTGATCAAGGTGCTGATCTAAAGGATGAGACATTCAAAGTCAGTCCTGTCAGATGAAAGGAAGGGGTAGGTAACCTCTGGGAATAGAATTTTTATACAAGATGGACTTGGGCTATAGAAATTAAATTCTATGCTCATAAAAGAAAAATATCCCATTTACTATTATTAATTTGTAGTGAGGGAAGACAGACAATTCAGAAACAAATTTTAGGTCAGCAAGCCACAGTAATTATTAAATGAAGACATAGTAGCTACTGCAGCATTGGAAAGAGATAGCCAAGTTAATTTTAAGCTGGACAGTCAGGTATTAGAAGTTTATACTAGAAGTCTGTTCACAGCATCATGGAACTTAGTGTTAACCAGTTTACCTGCTGAGAAACAGTCAATTACCCCATATCAAGATCTTGTATTGCCACTTCCGATAGCATAGAGGCTTATTTAAAGCTAATTCAACTACTGATAACTCCAGTTTATTATTAATCTTTTAATTGCAGTTTTTGAGATGGTAATGCATCTTCACTAAGATAAGTCCTACACATTCTCTCTCTTGTTTTGAAATAGGTCCCCCAAATTAGGAGGTATTAACTGCTGCAGACCAAGAAGCATTTAAAAAAACTCTAAGAAAATCAGATTATTCAATGTTTCAAGTTCTGAATTATGGTTTTTGAAGGGTTTGTTAAAAAATTTGCATTATATTTGCATTTATACAATCTCCTTATATTTTTACATTATTTTCACACTGCACCTGCTTAGTTCCTGGTATTAGTGTAATTTAGTCTGTTGCATAGCTATCACTTGATGCTTTTTACCTTTTAATCTAAGAGAACTCAGAACTATCTGCAAGTCATGGGATATATAAAAACTTATTTCCAACTGTCCAGCTCAACTAAATCTGAACTTCCTCAGAAAGAGGAATTGTCATATTGTTGTGTCTGTATAGCACTAAACACAAGAGTGTCCTAATTCTTGCCAGAGATGCTTAGAGTAATGCTACTGAGCACATACATTATATTATAAAAAAGGACAACCTTCCAAATCTCCAAGTCAGACATTACCAGTAACTGGAAAAGCAAATAAAATTTTAAGAAACAAAACTTTAAGAAACAAAACTTTAAGAAATTCCTTCTGAGATTCCTTCTTTGTACCAGTATGGTTCCAGTTTTTCTTGTGCAGTTAAAGCTGAGCATACACCTACTGCTCACCTATTCTTCCAACCTAACACAAGTCATTTAACATACCTCAGGAGGTTAATGTAGTTTGGATACGATTTTTGCAATTGCTCACTACCTGTCATTCCTCTAAAACACAGATCTCCAATACGTGAGATTTCTAAAGAACCAGTCTGTGACATGATACAATTCTTGCTGTAGGCTGTAGAAGTGGAAGTTACAGTGGTATAAAGAGGGTAGGACTTGTTCCTAAAATATTAAACCCTAAAATAAAGCAAGAACAAGAGTAGACACATTCTGATGAATCAGAAAGTCTGGAAATGCTGTCAAAGTACTGCAAAGTAGACACAAATGCCTGCAGCATCCAACAAGTCTCATATACTCCCCAAAATAAAACCTGGGCAGTTCTAGAGCTCTTCAAAAAAAGTAACCTTCCACTACAAGGTGATTGTTGTCAAATTAGTTGTCCCTTGAGGAATCAAATTATATGCCTAAAGATCTATATTTAAATCCTTGCTGCTACATAATCAGGCTATTAACACCATCCACTCACACATTCTTTGAGATTCGGGACAATTCCACAATTACTACACTCTGACTGGTGTTAAATTTAGGAGTCATTTACTGTGTATTAATTACATCATGTGAGAGTATGGCATGACTAATCAATTACTAACATTACCTGTAGCACATAGGACATGCATAGGGCATGAGTGACATTCATGCCATCCTCTGTCTGACAGCTAATACTGCTACAGTTCTGGTGATTTCTAAGTCAGGAAAGAGCAGTTAGTTTACAGTGAGCATTAATCTTAGCTTTAAGAAGTATTCAAGATAAAGAACATTATATAAAATCTCACTATTACTCTACCTCTAGCTTTTACATTTGACTTCTGTTCCATTTATTATTTGTTCCATGCTGCCTGCGCTGTATATTTCTCCTTTTCTTCTCTTCTATAGGGGACAGTAAGAGCAATGAAGAGGGACCGGGAATGACATGGAGTATATAGTATATAAAAAGGGGGAGCCTGAATAAACCCAGGCCTAAAATTCCTCTTCATTGGTGTCTTGCACATCTTTGCTTCTTCCCATATTTTAAGCAGCCAGTGCAAGCACTTAATCATGTCTCTCAGCTCCTCATCACTGAATTTAATAAGAACACTGGAGTCCCTTAATTTGATTGACTGAGAGGATATGAAATGGAAACACTAAAAAAAGGAAAAGTGTAATGACTTTTTCCTCTGTGTCATGTTCATAACAGCATGTCCTTACCTGTGAAAGGTTTCAATATTAATGTCATATTTTAATAATCAAAGGAACTCTTTACACTGCCAATGATTTTTTTAAGATGCAAATCAAAAATAATCTCTGATCTTCTAGCAGAGCCTGAAAGCACTTTATTAATTAGTCAAGCTCCATCTAACATCTGAAAAGACTTCCCTCATCATAGGAAAACTGACTAAAATTATCTTCTGCATTCACATTTGTGGTCAGCAATGAGGAGCCTGAATTGTATATAAGCCATCAAAATCATAAGACAATTTCTAACTGTTGCTAAAAATCAGCACGCATTCTCTTTAAAAATAGAGAATTTGAATTCTTTGGTTTGGTAGTTTAATCAGCATTTCATAAACCACTTCTGACACCTGAATTCCATTAGAAGCTAAAAAGAAATATCCTGTGCTAGACAAGCAGAACAATATTTCACTGACTCATGAGTCTTTCCTAACAGCTCTTCAGGTGAATTTTTCTTCATGCTTTCTCCCTCACCACTTTATAGGTTTGACTGTATCTTCCTTCATCTTTTAAACACACCCTTTAGAAAATATAAGTCAATAAAGCACCTATGGTGATTATGTGATTACCACCCCCCTTCACCTGTTGCTGTCATCTTGTCCATAATTAACCTTTAAAGTGCTTTATTGCTATCTCAGTTCAAGTAATAAAATCCCTGAGACAAGCACCATGGCTTGTCTTCACTTTTACAGAACTTGCTTTTCTAGCAATCAATAACAGATTAATAATAAATTGTTTATATTTATGTTCTTTTAAGACATCCAGCTATATTGGGCAGAAATTTGTTATAGCCAACAGATGTCTAGCATTCAAGCTGAAGGATAACTGCTTCTTATAGTAGCGGCTTTAAGGTCTTCTTCATGCATTTTGGCAGGCTGACCAAGCATGCTGCAATTGCAGGCACAATGGGAAAACCTGAACAAGATAAAGTATATGTCCAGTTTTCCACCCACATTCAAAGAAACAAACTCTCCAAAGCTGTTGAACACATGTTGGTCCTGATTCAGTAAAGAGTTCTCTTCCATACCAAATTTTCAATTTCCACAGCTTCAGTGGGACTGCTCAGTATCTTAATTTAAAGCTCGAGTCTGAGGAGATTTGTTTAAAGGACCTAATCCAGCAAAACAATCTTTCAGCTGAATGCGCTAATGTGAGGAATTTACACAACCAGCTCTCTAAATTTACATCTGCCAGAGGCAGTCTTCTAATAGTACCACAGTGTAAGATTATATGGCATTACTAGAGCACTGCCTCACAAATCTGATGTGTTTGAATTAAAGTAATTATAGGTCAACAACCAGCTGACTGAAGCTTACATTGGAACAGCCACCTCCATCTAAATTTTAATATTTTTTATTTCTATGGCTTAGATATCCAAAAGATAATAGATTATAATCTGGCCAGAACAGTCCAGTTAGCAGTATCGCTGATCATTACCGAGATACCAGAAAGCACTTTTTTTTTTTTGTTATTTCTTAGGGTTTCGAATTTGAATTCTCATTCAGTTTTTTTTTTTTTTTTTTAAACACACCCCCAGGTATGCTTCTCTTCCCACAGAGAACAGGAGTATCTCTAACCCCAACCTTTCCATAGTGAAATGGATAAGCTAAAGTTGGCCATTTTACTTCTTTCAGGCAGATTTGTGGCTATGCACAGCCCAATACATTTCTTACCACCAGCAGTGCTTCCCTGACTGGGGGCAAGGCACTGATGAAACATTGCAGCTGCTCCTGAACAGGAATTGAACAATTCTGCCTCATGTAATCCATGTCTGTATTTCTGTCTCCTTTCCATTTTTCTCCAGACCCCACCATATACACTGAACTTTTAAGTTACTTCCTTACAACTTCAGAACTTTCCATACTCTAGTCTCACCTCAGACTGTATTCTTCCCAGGTTTACCTGCATTCGTGTTAAAAATAAAACCTCCAGCTTCACAGCAACTGCAAACCTGCTAATCTTTGGGGGGGGGGGGGGTTTGTTGTTCAAGGTTGGTTGTTTTTGTTGTTGGGACTGGAAAGATTTCTGAAACGATTACTTGCAATTTCCTCTCTTCCAAGTATTGCTGAGATCTCTGTAGCCTTCAAAAGTCTGTATAACTTCATCCAAGGTCATATTGACAGTTCTAAAATACATGCTCTTAACTCTACCTAACATGCATTTAAAGCAGTACCTTGCTGTGTTTATGGTTTGGAAACATGGTTGGTCTGTAAAAGATACAGAGCAAGCACTGCATTATCGGTTAAATTTGCTTCTATTTAGTAACTGCCCCAAAGGCTCACACCAGAATATGAACTGTTACGGTTCTTATGCGCTGCTTTGAATTTATTACGGATGCAGCTACAGCGGCCTGCTTCATATCACAAAATCTGCGACAGCTGGCATTTTGCTTTACCCTCTCTCCCTCCTCGAGGGGGGAAAAACCTCCCGCACCGACGACGGGCTCGGTGCCCCCCCCCCCCCCCCGGGCGCTGCCGCCCCCGCGGCCGGATAACGGCCACGTCGGGCCTTGGGCGGGGGGAAGGGCCGGCACCCGGGCAGCCATCGCCCCGACGCGGGCACGGCCCCCGGCTGCTTCAGGAACGGGGACAGCCGCGCCGACCTGCCCCCCTGAAACTCCGCGCACGAGCGAACATCCCCCAACCCGCTCCCCGCTGACGCCCTCTCAGGCCTCGGCTAACGGCTGCCCCGCGGCCGCGGCGCGGCGGCGCCACCTGCCGGGCACCCGCGGCGCCGCCCCTCGTCCGCTGCCGCCTCCCGCGCGCGCAGCAGCAGCTCGGGCCGTTAAAGCGGCTGTTGCTGGGGCCTTCGGCGCCTCCGCGCCATGTTTGCAGGTGGGCTGCTGCGGTGTACAGCCGCGCTGTTAGTGGCCCCCGGCGTGCAGTAAACTAAAAGGGTCGCTACCGCGGCCTGCGCAGCATCAGTTAGCACTGCCATGAGGCTTTCCAATGTGCTCTAAAGAAGGAACAGGTTTCTCATCACCCAACGCGCAAGGGACAGGCCTTTCAAAAACTCCTGGGCACTGGACTTGGCACTGAGCAGCCCTGGTACTTCTCGTTCCACTCCTGGAAACCCATCTCTGCTTTGTGCACATCAAAACGCAGCCTTCAGCCTCACCACGTGCTCCTTGGGTGAGCAGCAGTGCTTCCCCAATGCAGAGGTGGGTCTGATGGGCCTGCAAAATAATTACGAATGTAAAAGCTTCCAGGAGATGAGTCCTGATTATCTAAAGGTAGAGCCAAAAGAGAAAGGACATTTTTTGGAAGAAAACTTAGAAAAAATCCACTTATTCAGGAGAATCATGTTACTAGAGTGGTCATCTGTGAAGTTGATCATTCAGAAAACTTGGGGAAATGGCTGATTGCATTGGTACCTTTACATTTCCAGTGAGGTTAGTAAAACCTAAGAACTGCACATGTGGAGAAAGGTCAGTACTGATTGAACCCAGCATATTTTTCTTTGGGAAGCCTTCACCTATCTGTCACCCAACATAATAGTTTCTAGGGAATTGTTGAGACCCTTGAGAGTCAAATACATTTATAGTTAATTCCAGTAAGTCAATCCACCTATTCCAGAGGTGAAGGAAATATTTCTTAGCACAAATTTAAGGCTTTCATAAGTCAAATAAGATTTACAGCCTGCCTAACAGATCATAAGGGCAAAAGTGACAGTTGATCAGCTAGTCTCAGGTGAAAATTTACTGAACCCAAAGGGAAGAAGAGAGCAACAATTTAGTCTACGTCCTACCTTCCTGACACAGGGCTGGCATTACTATTAATCCTTATGTGGTGCTGCAGCTTCTTGCCAGCTCAGCAAGTGAAATGCAAGCACTGCTAGTAATATAGCAAGGAAGGATGTGGTAGAAGGCAATAAAGACTGAGCTGAAACCTTTACTTGTGGCTGGAGCAGTCTAAGGTTGCCCACTTCTCTTGTGTCCAGGTTTGCCCCCAGCATCACATACTAGGAACAGTCCTGCACTTGGTAGTGCTACAGCACAGAGGCAAGTGCTAGGGATCCTCCTGTGCTCTGTCACTGACCTGCATGAACTACTCCAGGCCACCTGTTGACACCACAGTGCAGCCCAGGAGTTTCACCTTCTACAAAACACACCCTTTTTGGGTCTCACCCCAGTTATTTGTTCACAAAACCACAGTTTTCACTTAAGCTAACATAATGTATTAAAAAATACAGAATTTTTACTTGGGATGGAGAATCCTGGGTAAGTTGTTTTTCTTCCTGCAAAGATAAGCAAAACAAGCTCTTATTTTTGTTTATCTATATGCATCCTAGCTCCTACTGCATTTTATTTCACCTTTTCCCTCTGGAACGCCTGCAACCTCAGCAAAGTTTTCTGTGGGCAAATTCAGCATACACTCATTGATACAGTTTTTCTTTCTTTCTTGGGCCTTTCCAGATACATAGTTATTCACCACTCTTTTCTGAGGCCTTTCCAAAATTTTCAGTATCTTTTCTGGAGCACTGATGTCAGAATTGGACATGACATTCAACAGTGATCTCACTTATTGCAGGAAGAAACATCACCTCCTGAATCATATCTCTTTCTTAGGGCAGCATAGAGTGAGATTGTCTATCCACTCACAGAGCAGGTGTGCTTCCTGTCAATTTTCAACTTACCAGCGCAAGATTGCCTTTCTTAATGTAAGGCCAACTCAGTCCCCCCAAAAGAGCCCTTTCTTCTAAAGCCTTCCCCTTAGTCTTGGTATAGAAAGCCAAAATCCTTTCTCTCACAGTGACCTAAACATATGGCCCTCTAGCTGAGTTCAAATTTTGATCCCTAACTCATCATACAACAGAGAGCTTGCAGGTGTGCCTGACAGTCTCCAATAGCTTCTTAAGCCTTTCCTCTCCTGAGGTTTTAGACACCGCTAGAGGCTATGCCGATTCTGACAGTGCTAGCTAAATCACAGTGTAGGCCTGAGATGAACACCCCACAGAACACCATTTCATGAACCTGCTTTTTTCCAACCAAGCTGCTGACCTTGTCAAAAAGTTGTATAATGTTTAGGTAACCAGATCAAATTTTCATTTCAAATTTTATATTTGTTGCCAGTAATTTTTCTCTAATGCCTTGTATAAGCTAGACTTACTATGATTTTGACCAGGATTTATGGCAATTAGACTGTTGTTACCTACAGCCTCTTTGTCCTCTTTAGCTGTTAGATGACTGGTTTTTCTCCTTGTCCATAGCTATATATTAATTTAAAAGGGGCCTGATTTTGCTACACAAGCGCTTAATCTTCCTTTGTGCATCACAACAAGAGCTATGAGGAGAAATACATGATCATAAATATAGACAACTGGTGTAACTTTAGATGCCCTAGGCTATCTGTGACATCTACATGTGGCTGGTAGATGTGACACAGTTCTGGTGGGAAACCTTCCGAGTGACAGCAGAGGCCACACAGGATACCACAGGGTATTTAAAATGACTGTAAATTCCTGAGTTTAAGCCCCTGAATCTTTCCATGGTGTGGTATAGAGACATGTGGACACTCTTTTAAGAGAGGTCTGTTACAGAGAGGTCCATCTTCTGCGCTTCACTGCTTACAAAGCATCTCCATTCACAAAGAGACAAATGGCAAAGGCTTAGAGAAATCTATTAATCTGTCTAATCTAAGACTGCAATGAGCTTGTTGAGTGTATTAGTCTCATAGCTCTTGCTCTCATTCCTTAGCGTACAGTGTCTGCAATTGTGTGATGAAGCCTGTCAACCAGTGCAAGTTTTGTTGGGACCAGCACAGAATAGCCCTCACTTTTAGACATCCTGTCAATCATAAGAAAGGATGTAGTTCAGCATCATCAAAACCAAGGAAAGACACAACACTGTTTAGTAAATAGAATGGCCTTCAAAGGCCATGCTGGAAAAACTTACACACTGTCCAGAAAGAAAAACCATACCAAACCTAGTGAGGAATAATAGGGCATTCACCTGATGAAATAGGAAGAGAGCCTATGTATTTGTACATACACATCTGTATATAGCAGACAGCTGGTGAGAATGTGTCCTCCTTGGGAAACTTAGAAGAATCATAACCATTTTTATTACGCCCAAAGTCATTCCTTAAGAGAGCAAGTTTTCTGCTTTGACAAGAAAGGAGGCTAAGAGATCATCTCTGTCTTTTTTTCAATGTAGTGGCAAAAATGTAGCAAGAAGCCTACATAGCACTTTATATTTCTACATATGCCAAAATACAAAGACAAAACATGCTGGAGAATCCAAGCCTTGCTTACAAGCAGGAACTATCTAGCATAAGTACTGTCTAAAGAGAACCTAAAACACAAAGGAAGGCAGACAAAAGAAGAAAACAATAGTGAAAAATCTGTCCTAGGGTTAATCTTCAGGAATTGGAACTGGATCTTTGTGTTTCTTTTCTGGATGAGCAACCAAGCTATGCTATTTCATCTTTGCCCTTCCCTTAAGCTCTTTGATTAGTATTATACTTTAAGGAAAATCATCAACAACTTCAGTTATTTATGAATGCTACAAAAAAAAAAATCAAATAAGACATGGAATGCAGGCAGTAAGATGAGGCGCTCACAGCTTCAATAATTAAGAGACAGGATATTTCTTCAGATTTTTTTAAAACAAGACAGACTATTCTTGGCAAGTATAAGCATGTCACTACCCAGTAGAAAGGCTAAACTGGGATCTTTCAAACTTTGGATAATAGACATTATCCAAAGCAACTTTATAAAAATCTTCATCAGTCTGGTTCAACTTCCTGGTGGGAGAAAAATAATCAGTGATAGTAGAGCTCACTTTTTTTTTTTAAATAATGCCCTAAAACTTATCCATGGTGAATCTTAACTCTTAATTTTAATTTCATCAGTCCTTTGACAATAAGATACTAAATAAGGGTGCAGTATATGTAATCTTCTTCTCATTTCTGTATTTCAGCTAATGTTTTTTATCATATGGAACGGTCAGATGAGCTGAGCTGCATGCAACAGATCCAGGGCAAGATGTTATCTCCACGTCCTCTCCCTCCATCCACACTGCAAGTCCAGTGGAGATTTCACCTCTCAGTATTACCGCTTTAAGTTGTCCTCCTGATTGGTCCCTAACCTATAGGTTAAAGCAGACTGAAACCCCCTTTTCTTATAAAAGATGGCTTTTCAGCTTGGGTCATTCTTCAGAACTAGTTTAGACCCTGGTCAAATAAACCTGAACTACCTGGAACAAAACAAAACAAAAAACCCTCCAATGACAGGGATCTCCGGCAGAGGTAGTAGACAGAGACAGGAACAAGCAGCTGTGTGTGGGAGTAAAATCTCAGTTCAGCTCTGCTGTAACCAGAATAGTTCTTTTGACCATGCCTATAGTCCTTATCTCCTACTCCATCATATTGTCTGTACATGACTGCTTTAATTGAAGTGATATATCCTTTGGGTTACTTTCCTTCTGTTAGTGTATGATGAAAGACTAACAGTCAACTGAGGGATGAGACAGAAAGAGGCAGGTGTTACACTTTACATTCACCCTGGTAACATAAGACTGGAAGACATCTGGAGGCACATCTCAAGCAAACATCAAAACAGCCATTATACAAATGTGTTAAAACATCAAAGCAAAAGCTCTCATGTACCATAGTTGATTTCCATTGCAAATACAAAGCTTACTTATTTTCCAGTTTGTGCTCATGATTACTTTAATTTACCATGTTTGTCCTGAAGCAGCTGCCATGTTGATGCCATGGTGCTTTGTCCCAAAAACTGCGGCCTGAGACACCCCAGCCAGGCATCTCAGGGTCAGGAGAATTTATTCATACCTCATGCAAAATGTAAGGGAAAACTTACAGTGGTATTTTGGAAAATAGCAAAATCTGTTATTCTGGAATGTTACAGATATTTTAAGAATCACATATGGACATATCTACTCTACTTTTTCTGAAAGTGGTCAGAATATACCTTAGTGGCAGATGCAGAAATCTCAAAATGCACTTACTGGTGTTAAAAGCAGATTGTCTGTAGAACCAGTTGTCCCTCCACATGAAAAAAGGCTGAAAGGAAGCCACTGGGTTACCGCTGGAACCAGCATTGGTGCCAAGGTTGATGTCTCACTGAAATTTTATTATAAGAGCAGTTACAAGTCTGTTCCAGAGCAGCAGCTCTACCAGGTTCTTGAAGAAGAGATCAATGTCAGCTATAATCATGAAGGACCATGCAAATATACCCTGCAGCAAGAGACACCCACCCCCACCCACCATCTTAGCTTTATAACCACTGATTTAAGTTCAGCTGTTGGCTGTAACAAGCATCTCACAGGTTCCTGGAAATTAGAACTGAAAGGGGCTTTAAGAGGACAGCTGCTCTGTCATAGCACCAATGATAGGTCCTGGCAGACCTATTTCTCATCTGTTCCTAAAAAAAATACGTTTAATGATGGAGAGAACACAACATCTCTTACCAATATATTCCACTATTGGAACAGATTACAGCTGAGAAGTTTTCCTACTGGTTATTCTAAGTCTTATCATGTGGCAGTTTCAATAAATTCTTGCCCTATGTGTCAGGGAGCAGAGAAAGTGGGGCTGCTCCCCAGGAAAGATGAGCTGGGTGCCAAGGGTCACCACAGCAGAGGCAGTGCCCTCACCAACCAGGGCACAGCCTCACAGCCACTAAGCAGAGCAGGCAGAGCTGGAGGCTGTTAACAGGGTCTGTCAACAGCCCCAGACACAGTGAGGGGATGAACCAGGGCTGGGCTCCATGTGGGGTCCCATCCAGGGTCAGTGGGAGCTGGGGCAGGGGCTGGGGCTGAAGGCAGGACTGGAGACAAGGCTACAACGTGAGCCTGACGTCCACCCAGGAAGCCCTGTCAGTGAGCCAGGGCAGGATGGTCCTGGGTGGTGGGGGTTCCAGGTAAGGCTGGTCAGGGCAATTAAGACATGTTAGTGCCCCTAGGGTCCTGACGCTATTCACAGTGCACATGGTGATCAGTTATATTCTTTTCTTTTCTGTGGAAGATGCATCTGTTGTTTTTATCTTTTCCTTTGAAGTAGCCTTCTTACACTCATAGAAGGTAAACAGAGAATGGTGAAAATGTAAGATCATCTAAGATCATCTGATTCAAAAATTCAAAAATGTAAGATCATCTAACTCAGTTCTTGTGTTTGGTGCTGTTCTATTGCAATACTTTCAAGAGTGAGGAAAATACTGATCTCTTTTTTTCTTTTTCTTCTTTGTCTCATGTCAAGAACAAGAAATAAACTCTTTTTGTTTTAAACACTATACTCTCAATTCAGATATATGAAGATTTTCAAAACACAGTCCACGAGAACTGTGCACATGCTCACAGCTTCCAGTGATATTTCTTTTATCAAAACAACTGTATAAAGATTATTTTTTTCCCAGAAGGCATTATCAAACAACTTGAGTCTAAAATATGGGAAATGTGCAACAACCTACACTACAATTGGCCACAGTTCCGGTTAAGATAGTTGAAAACCCAGACCTCTGTCATCTCCTTCAGCTTCTGCATTAAACTATTGTAGCATGAGAATCGTCAATACTGCATCTGAACCGTATATCATCCTCCTTATTTTTCATATATTCCAGGACCAACTGCTTTCTATTTGCTCAGTGCTATAAGTGCTCATACAGAAACAATAGGCTGAAATCTAATAATTGCTTCCCATCATCTTCCAAGCTACCAAGTTGTTCAGCTTTTCTTCCAAACATTAACTGTGGAAAGTTTAGCAGAGGATAGAAGACTCTTTAAATGCTGAAAATGTGAGAACCATTAAAACATGCTGAACTGAATAGCAAAATATTTTTTTTCAAATATTTCAAGCAAGTGAAACACCTCAGAATTTGTAGTTTGCAAAATGTTTCCTTGGATTTTCTGTTTCTCTTTCAAAGACTACACAGAGCTATACCTAGACTCCCTATGGGATATTTCACACATTGTGTGAACAATGCACACACTAAGGTATTTAAGGAAAGGTATTTTGACAAGGAGTATCTGTGTACAGAGAAAATGCATATATTTGGTGAACAGATCCATTTACTATGCTAAATCTCAGCTATTTGCCACATTTTCTGCCATATGTTTTATTAAGCCAGGAACTTATGAACCCTTGCCCCAGTAGAGAATTTAATTTCATCAAGGCTCATTCACAGGAGCGACAGATACTATATCTTGTCTCAAAGTGAAGTCTAATTCTGCCTTGATACTGCTACATAATGGATGCATACTTTACACTTACTTTCCAGAGTGTGTTTTTTAGCTAATACACTTTTCAAGCACTGTGTAAAAATCATCTAAAAATTGAAATGTGTGTCAGTCAAAATGGTAGAGATTAATAAAAAATGCTGCCTGCAGGAAAAGTCTAAACTAGGTTTCTAGCAAGAAGATATTTTATTAGCAGAAATAAGTTATTTTCTGAATTCATTCTCATGATAAATTAACTTCTCTCTTACAGTACAGACATTAAATCATTCTAAGTTACCTTAGCACAGTTCTCAACATCTGTGCCCTTACTGAGCTTCCTTCAGTGCCCAGCAGCAGGAGCACTCAGCTAGCCGGCAAGGAAAATGAGTTGATTTATTTAAAAATACTGAGCAACCTTTGAAATGAATAAAAGTCTCCCTGTACACTGCGTACATCATCTGGATCATTGTCTGAGATTATTTGTTTTGTGAACCCCTCACCTTCAGTAGTTTTTGTCTCATAACTTTTAAGACCCATAACATTTTTCTGTGACACTTTCCAAACCCAGATTCCTTACCTATGTATTTCTTCTATTTTTTTTTAAGACAAAGCATTCATATTTTGCTCAGAGCATGCATACCATCAAAGTTTTCCATGTCACTATAACTAAATGAGACCATCCAGACAGAAAAGAAGATGATCAGTTCATCTTGCCTACCCCAAAAGCTCAACTTTCATTGATTTTCATGCAGGGGGGAACATTTCCTCATTCATTGCCAGGGATTGAATCTTGGGTTTGCATCACTTTTCAGCAAGTGATCTGAGGATCTTAGGACATTCTCATTCTTGTTTCTTTACAAAATAAGTAAGTAACCAAACAGCTGATGATGCATGTTCAGAACCCCCCTCTTAATGCATGTATTTTACTTAAGTATAGCAAATGGTTGATGTTCTTGATGTTCTTATGATCTGATAATCAGTCAGATTCATCTGATGCATGAAATTTTTTCTCATTATATACACTTCATCTTGTCTGAACTGCATTATTTATTAATCATATCACTGTACTTTGTCAGAACCTTGTTGTATAAGACTGAAGCACAGTTTAAACAGAAAATCAACCGAAAAAGCAGTTCCTTCCTCACTCTCAGTATAAAAAAATAAATTACAAGTGTTTATGGACAGTCAGACTAGCAAAAGCAAAGAATGAGCACAGAGCTGGTCACCATGATTACCAGTGATCTGATGCTTCAGGCCGAAGAAGGTTTGACTATGTACTTTGCAGTAAGCTCATACTTCTTCCTCTTAAATCTAGAGGAAAATTTCTTATAACTGTGATCTTTATAGATCCTCTCAGCAGGGGCTGCAAGTTAAGCATATGAGACCTGTCACAGCAGGATCTTCCATTTTTCCTTCCAGTGCAACATAAAATAGTTTGGAAAAGTGCAGCCCCACTTCAGAAACATATAAATTACTGGAGGGGGCTCCCCAGACAGTAAGTTCTCCCAACACTAAGTACAGAGGCACATGCTCAAACCATTTAATATTTTTAGCACTTACTCTGAGCAATCAAACTGGAACTGCCTTATAAGGAAAGATTAAAAAGAACTAAAACATACATAATTGGCCAGAAGTGACTTATGTACAGATATAATTATAGGCTGCAACTATCAAGGAAAGGTGCTGTTTAGCATGGTCAAAGGGGCAATTTCAATAAAGAGGTGATATATTTTACTTAGAAATTCTGTGTTACTAATAAGCTAACCTTTGTCACTGTATAATTTTTTCCAAATGCTGTGATATAAAGCACTAAACAGTTGTAACAATTACATTGGAATGTGTGAAGTTTAATGTACTTTATATTTTTTCTGAGCTTATGGGTCCATTTGGATACATAAGGTTTTATTAACTTTTGCATACTAAATCACATATTGAAAGAATCTGCAAAAGGAAAAGTAGACAGAACAGACAAAAATCATTTATGTGAAGCATTTCGAAGAGATTAACCTCACACAGATTATTTCTGTTTTAGAAATGTACTTCAGTGATATTTTAAAGACTGACTAAACACACTATTTCCAGAAGCTCCTTCTTCAGGTTTTCTGGTGTTTTAGGACTTCATATGGTGAGGGCCTAACATTTAGGGAATAAATTAAATTAAAATTTATGAATTGTTTGCAACTATGATACATTAAGTCTGTTTCATTTTGTAACTAGTGAAATCCAGTGCCCTCTCCACAGAAAAAGAGAATGTCCTTCCCATCCCTGTCCTAATCACAAGTTTTCTCACCAGTTAGCTGGCACTCATGATTGCACAGATGAAGGAGGCTAACATTCTGTATTCTTCAGAGAACACCTATACAAACATATACATACACAAGCACTGTCTGCACAAGACTGCAATCAAATAGAATTAGAAATGCATTTAATAGATCAGCACAATCTTTAGTATATTGAGTACCATTAGTATCATCATGCAGTTTACTGGTGTTTTGTGTAAGGATGGATTGGGTAAATTTAGCTTAAGCTGATTCCTTACCAGTTTAAACGAAGTCATTATGAAACCTCAAATAGATCTCTGCATCAGGGTGTTGCCATGATTTAAGAAAATCAATTTTTAAACTGATTTACTCATGCAGCCAAAATCCAAGCCCGGAAATAGCCCAATTTTCCAACTCGACTGTCAATTGACATATTAAAAATTTTTCTACACCATCATAAAAACCTTAATCTGCTCTCATTTATAGTGTTGGGGAAGAATAAAATTGACATCCACATAACAGGTAAAGCTGTGCTCAGCAGAAGAGCCAGGATTCATTGCATGTGAACTGAAAGGACACTCTAAGACATGATTACAGACTGAAGGGTGTTCCAGTGATACATACCACACGATTAATTTGTAACATGTAGTGTCTCTTGAAGGCCTGATCCAAATCCCTCCGAAATTTAGTTTGCTTAGTCTTGAAGACATGCATAACATGGGCTGTTCTTCTCTGAGTTCAGTAAGTTGCTAATCCATAGACTAATACTGGGACTTCTGAAAGAAGGTGTGTAACAGCAACATCAGCCTGTCTTGTTTCTGAGGAGAAAGTGGACTGCAATAGGAGTGATGAGGTGCACATAAGTGTCATCGGCAAATCTCCCACTGAAGCTCAGTCATCTATAGCCAGTTCTCCTTGATACTGAAAATTGATTTTCCCTTCATGGGCCTCAGTCTAGGAGCACCAGGAAAGCTCCTCTGCCTGGATTGCAGCATGGCTGGAGCAGGCTGCAGCAGCCCATGTGCAGAAGGGGTCTCAGGGAGCAGGAGGAGGGTCCAGGGCTGGAAATGAGAAGTCAAATCCACATGAGAAGGAAGGTGTTGGTGTAGAAAAGTTGTCATTCCAGGAGATGATGGCAAGAGCAATCCAAAGTGTGAAAACAGAGTGCAGGGGAATGATTTCTGAGCTGATTGCCTCTGTGCTTCTAGGACATGAGCAGTCAAAGATGGGATAATGGTTATCCTTCACCTGGGAAAACCCTTCCCATGAAACTGAAAAAGAAACCAGAAATCAGCTTTGCTGTCTTTAGATAACTTGTTCCTCTGTTTCTAATGCTGCCTGTGACAATGCTGGATTCATAGCTTGCTCCTTCTTGTCCAAACCTCTGGTACCTGTAATAAGCAATCCCAAAGTCCCAAGTACAGGCTACACATTATGCTGTAATCTAATTTAGGCTCTTTTTAGTGGTCAATTCTTCAGAGAATCTGTGGTAAAAAGCTCTTAAAGTCTCTTAGAAGCACAGCACAACTATTCTTCACTGGACTTCAAAAAAATTGTGATACATTTTCTATAATTTATTCAAAGCATTTGAAGGTTTTTTTCCTATCTGCTTATGTAAGTTAGGTATACCTTCCATTTCTAATGAAATGATAAGGTTGGCATAAGCTTAGTAAATTAAGCTAATGATGGGGTCAATGAAGAATTGCTGTTATTCCTACTTTCCAAATGGGGAGATGAGGCCCAGTAGAGTAAAGATAGTATTTTTAGAGAAGCTTGAATGACTGAAAACCCGTGAATTGAAAACTCAGTGAGGATCCTTGGGGATAGTTCTGTGATTTGTTGCCAACTAAAAGTTAATCTGAGAAGGCCCCGTAATTTATGGTAGGTTTCTGTTTTCTGATTGGATGAATTTAACCCTAAGGAGAATACTCAGGACAACAAATGAGACTGAATGCACGTTACCTCATTACTGCCAGAGTCTGGTGTCTCTGCACAGCCATCCAGAAATGCCATCTGCTAGAATATTGAGAAAAGTGAATGCAAAATATTGGGAATATAGTTGAAGGAAAATCATGTAAAGAGTGTAGTTATATGTTAATGGTTTTATCTTTGACAGTATCTAACCTTGAATAAAAATTTTCCAGTTTGTACTTATTCTGACATTGCATTTTCAAGTATTCAGATGCTTTTGCTCAGATGTACAAGTACAAATAGCTATCCCAGAAGCAAATGGAAGGGGAAATAACACAGGTATAATACTAGAAAGCAAACACACAGGAACACCATTAAAGATTATGTCTCCTATGCTCCTTCAGCATTTGAGAAATGAAAGAGAGCGCAGTGAAAATTACATCTTCATATTCAATTTTTATAATTAAACAGTGCCCTACAAGCAGTATAACATCCTCCACACTGCAATTCAGGCTTTGTTTACTCCCAAAACATCCGAATGTAATGAATAAGGAGAGACATTTTAGTAAGCATGATTGACACACACAGACAGATCTTGCTGTCTGCCAAATTCACTTTGTGCCCTGTAACTGAAAAGTGGCCAGAGCTGCATGGTAGGGAATATACTCTCTGCCTCAGAAATTTTCACTGGCACAGTAGTGCCAGCTCAGACATTCAGAAATCACAGCTCAGGCCTCAAAAGGATGCAATTGGCTTAAAAAGTATGAGATATATTTAAAGTAATACATTTTGTGTTTTTTCCTTTTCCATTTTGGATTTGGAGACTTCACCTTTTGCAAGCTTTCTTCTCCCTGCATGTGGCCTAGGATCTTATTTTTTCTTAAAAGAAAGCTGAGATTCTTTCAATTTTTTATGGTCCAGCAGCTTGTCTCTATGAGTACCTCTAGAAATTGCAAGGCTTGGGATAAAGTTGCATGAGTTGGCAGTATGTCTGGCACAATAAAGGCTGCACACCACACAGGAAATCCCCTATCAGGTGTAAGATAGATAGAAGACAGGTAACACTATCAGAGTGAGGAGAAATATGTTGGAGATTAAGAAGGGAGAGGATGAACTGAACTGGTTTGGCTCTTTTTATTGACATGAGCATGAGTGCTGTCTCCTGAACCGTATAACTCCCAGAGGGCTTCCACAAGGGGAGAGCATTCCTGCACCAAATCARGCTTTTGCCATTTGATTCCTCTGTCCCCCACCTCTGGGCAATACAAACAGGAAGGGTGAATGTAAAAGCCACTGACACATTATTAAATGAAAAATGTTCAGGAGAGGTCAGGAACAAAATCTCAGGGCTGTTTAAAGTTGCTTGATTGCTGCCTGTGTAGCAATAAGGCAACCATACAAAGGTCACTATGTCTCATCCTATTACATCAGTGCCCTTTCAAAGTACATTGTGTCCCTTCAAGTTGTGTCACATCAGGAGCTGGCTGAGTGCTTCATTGTGGCTAATATTCATTGCTAATTTAACTTTATGTTACTGGCACATTATTTGTGAACTGATTCTTGTTCCTGGAAACACATTATTTGTTATTTGCAGGAGTGTTTGAACAATTTGCAGATGTTCCATCTGATCGTTCATGTTGTTAAGGATGATCACCTAAAACACGTGATTGCTTCTCCTTCTTGATTAGATGACATTTTTTTAATAGTAGAAAAATAAGATTACCAAAGCATTCATGTATTTATTCACTCCTAAGTAGCTTTAATCTCCTTTAAAAAATATTTGTAAAAAGAGCCAAAAATGCTGTCAAACCAATCTGTGAGAACTGTAGCTGACAATGAGCATGAACATGAAGGATTTTAAATACCAGCTATACTTTCAGTACATGTTTGTGACTTGTTTTTTTATTATTATTATTTTGCATTATGAAACCAGTTAAGGTCAAATCCCTCCAGATCTCATGTTAGGAGTAGAACTCAGAGTTCTCCGCTAGAGGACTCCCTCTTCTTTTAAATGAGATGTTCAACGCTCAAATAAGGAATACAAGCCCATATCCTTTGGTCCTAGCTATCCAAGTGGTTAGCTTATAAAAATGTGTGAATGAAGTCAATGCTGAGGGACTTGTGTGAAGTCTCAAATGTTCAGCCTTTAGCTTAAAATGGAAAAAGATTTTTAAAGCAGCATCCGATTCAATTAACCAAGCTGTGAGATTGAACTGAAGTGCATCAAAAATCTCACTCTGTTCTGACACATGTGTAATATTGTATACATACTGTTGGACGCTCAAAAATATCTTCACCTCTTTCTATCATTCACACTCCAAAATTTATCAAACATGCTTCTCACCCACCACCTGGACACATGGTTTTATTTTGACTTCTGTGAATGTGGTAAGATGTGAGGGCTTAACATAACCTATTGAAACATCAGGGAAATAAAGGGTTGAGTTTTTTTAGGGTCCATTTTCAAGTTAAACCTACCCCAGTTTAATGGGGATATGCTAATAAAAGGGCTAATGGCCTCTATCAATCTGTTTGTACCTGGCTGTGTGTTCACTCTGCCTTCCCTCTATCAGAGGTAATGATTGTGCAGCTGCAAGGTGAGCTGGATTAATCAGCTGGCTTGACAGAAAACAAAACCACCAAAATAGTCAGGCAGGCAAACAGAGTCACATCACAAGGTCCAGCAAGAGAGCTGGAGGTGCACAACAGCTGGCAGAAGGATGGCTGGGAGGGAGCAAGACTTTCAGCAGCAGTTTGCAGTTGCACCAGATAAGGTGCAACATGAAACCACAGATTTTCAGGCTACTGAAAATGTCATGCAAACACCACTTTGTTTTTTATTTGTTTTGCTTCTGAAACTGAAGTTAGGTCAGATCCTGGCTTCTGATTTGTAAGGTTAGATTCATGCACTTTCCTGGAGTTCACTGGGTTCACAGCTGCTCCATTTAGAGGCAGATACAGAACAGGTGGCCTGAGAGAATTAGGCCAATAAAAGATGTGTAAGTAAACTTGGGCTTACTTTTTTTTATTCCTCCCCCCAATATTGTAGTGGCATGGCTTTCTCTAGGAAAGCTTACTCAAGCGATACAGTCATTGAAAATAACAAAGACAATATATTATCAGTCCATTGGTTCATAAAAACAAACTTTGTAGTGCCTGATGGATAGATTTGAGACTTACCTGGACATTTTCTACTATCTGTGTTCAAGCTATAACACATTCTTAAATATTCAGTACACATTTGTTAAAAGCAAGACCTTCTCTCACTAAGAATAGATGTTGAGAACACAAATGTGGTATGATGATTTGATGTTTTTCCTGTGCCTAACAGATTTGTCATCATGCCCTACCTGGAATGAATAAGGAAAAATGATAATTTTTAAAATAAAACATCTGAAACTAAAAACCATTGATGGTTTAGCATACATGTACATGTACATTTCTTTTTTTTTTGCCATTGAAGGGTTATATTTTATATTAGTATACTTTACGGATGTTTACTCATTTGATAGTATAATAAAATGTTTGAAATATTTACTACCAAACATAATTTTCTGGCTCTTTGTGCTTGCTTTTGAAACATACTAATAAAAAGCATACAGGCCTTTGGTAGACAGACCTAAATCCAGGGATGTCAAACTAGTACACAGAACATACTATACTTGTTAAAGCATCTTGCCTTTCTTCTTGATGGATTTATGAACCGCACATCTTTCATTGTAAAAAGAGACTGTTTAACTTAGTGTTAGTTACTGGATGCTGAATGACATTTATGGTTTTAATATACAATGGCCTACTTCTTAAAAAAGACAGTTTGTATGGACAAATTCTATGAAATCACAGAAAAAAAGAGAGCGCACTTTCCGAGAACAATGAACCCAGTTTTAAGACTTTTTGAGGGTGAAACGTAAGAACTACATGTATGAAAACAATTCTATTATCTACCTCCTTTCGTATGAGCAGGGAGTAACCTAAATTTAACATTCTCAATTTCAAGACAGACATCTCAAGGACATAGAATATGATGTGAGCTGTGTACCAAGGCAAGGGAGTGGAAACCCTTTTATTTGTATTTGGGATGGCTCTCATGAACTTTGATCCAGGCACAGAGTGTTTGCCTATTTCTCTGTTGCTGGATGAGAATGAGGAAGGAAAGCGGGAAGTCTGGGCTGTAAACTTCCGTTTGGTGGCCAGCACAGCTGATACAAGGAGAGAAGGCACCATGATAAACTGCTGATATAGGCCCACAGCAGGGATATGTCTGAATAATTCTTCCTATGTGACTCAAGGGAAAGTATAATTAGTAATTCTTTCACTAGCTCCCTTTATCTATCTTTAAAGCTCCATACATTGCCGCAGTAACCCTAGGTAATGTCTATTCACTCCATGATGAAAGGTTCTAACAAAATAATATTTTTGGTGATAATTTTAGCTGGAATGCAGGTAGAAATAACCACAGCTCCTGAGTGCTAAATTAAGATAGCAATAATCAGAATTAATTAATATAAAGCAAACTATTTAGACGTAACAAACCATTCAGTATTATCAAAGTACACTTTAGCTGGATAGCTTATACTCAAAACTGCAGGGTCTTCTAAGGAGATGTCTTCCAGGTATGGATGATATTTTTATTATGGAATAAAACCCAAGCAGTTCAGCAAGTATAAAGGAATGACTGAAATTAAGAGAAGTATGAATAACCATCAGTGGTTTAAGAGCAACCTCAAAATTTAGATATAGACACAAAAAACATGTAAGTAGAACTTAAAAGACGCCAGTATTTTGGAAGAAGGTACTTCTTTTGTTAGACAAAGTGATATAGTTGGATAAAATGGACACGTTTTTGGGCTTGGCATCCCTTTATCAAAGGTGCCAAATATCAAACATAATCTTTTTCTGAGTATATTACTTGACCTGATAAAAGACATGTCTTCTCCCTTGTCTCACTCGTGTCCTTAGATCATCATAGTTATAAGCAACACTATTACTTTTTGGTAAAATACTACAAAGTAGAACAAAGATATCTTCTACAGTGATAGGTATGAGAATCAAAATAAGAATGCACATTCCTGCAGAAAGTAGTCCAGTCATGAGCTAAGATTTTACTTCCTCATCTGCTTTTTCCTCTCTTTTTATTTTTTGAGATGAAGGCATCTTTGTTTCTGCAAGGCATGTACATGGATAGCAAATGAAGTTCTTTCCTGACTTTAGTAAGTGGTCTTGGCTTCCAAGGGAATGTTTCTGTTCTTCATTTAGCTTTGGAAGCAATGGTCAGTGTCTGGCCTCAACTGGCAGTGGGCTGACTTCAACTATGGTAACTTGTTCTCATCTACCAGTATGAAAGTCTTAAGGTCTACGAAAGGTAAAACAAAAACAAAGGAAAAGAATAATTACGGCATCTAACAATAATTACCAGCAAATGGTCAGCTTGTCTTCTGCTGTCTGTGCTGACCTCCAGTAGAATTTTGGGTGTCAAATTCAAAGTCTTGTTCTTTTTCATTGATGGTAATCCCAAGGATTGGCTCATGATATGTAAACAATAATCCAATATACCAAGGTAAAGACAGGTTGGCAACTTCAAGCCTCCAGCACAATGGTGATCAGAGCAAAGCTTTCCTGCAAGGCACACCAACTCAGTAGAGTGCAATTCCCCAGAATCTATGAACCATCATACTCCTTCATCACCTTCTGCTCTAAGTGAATTTCTTTGACCTTCCTCCCACCCCCCCATACAAATTTATAACAACATGTACACTAATAAACATTTTAAAAGCAATCCTCCTTCTCTGTCTTGCTCTCATAAAAAATCCCTCTATTAAAGGTTCTTCTCTACGCAGGCTTCTCTCCCTAGGGGCAGGTTGAAAGGAGTAACAAGTGACAGATGTTAGCTGTTTTGGTTAATGCACTATTGGAAAGCACTCAGATACTATGGTGATGAGGGCAGTATAAAAAATCTATGTGGAAGGGAACAGAATAGGCACATCACATATAACATCAAAAGCACAATTGGTATAACAACTGCATACTGCTTGTTTTCTGCACCTTGCTGAAGAATTGTGTATATTTGCCAAGCCATACCATTTGTTCTCTCCCACAGTTGACAATGGGATGGAGAAACGTACAGGGTGAGCACTCTTTCAGAGAATGTATACTCTGTCTTGCATGTCCTAAAGCACTCAAGGGATTAAACAATAGGAATCACAGGCAGAATTAGCATTTTAATTGGAACAACGAGTTTGAAAATTCCCATAATTTGGCCTTTGAGCACCATGTAAAAAAACCCTGCAGGCACAGGGAGACAGAAAGAGACAGAGAATGTATTCTTACCAGACTTATGAGAAATTCAGCATGTGTTTTAATGAGGGATGGGTTAAAGTAAGTCAATGCAGATGACCTTGCTGGAGACACATTTTCCTCATGCAAAATCCTGACATTTCAGACCTGCTTTCACACATTCCATGAATAGATGTCATTACTCATTATCACATTTATCATTACAAGTATAAAACAATGAGGTGTCAACGAGGGGAAGGATTAAAATAGATTTTAAAACTTTTTTTTTTTTTTAAGTACCTGGCACAGGTTATTATGTGGCAACGTGTTGTAAGAGGGGAAAAAGAAGCCAAGGTTCTGACACTGAAAAGCATTCCTCAGAGAAGTTATACTACTGAGACCAAAACTTTTCATTATCTTGGTCCTTTCCAGACTAGCATAAGGCATTGAGACAAGACATAAGACTCAGAGAGTTAATAGCTGTCCTTCTCTTTATTGGGATTTTATTCTCTACTTCAATGTAGGTAGCATCAAGTGCACAGTGCACATCTTTCCTCATGTTTTGGAGGAAAGTCAATGCCATTTCATGTATGGCAATAAAATATGTTATAAAGAACAACTTGACAGTCAATTTCTGAATCCATTTGTGGCAAACCATCACGGGATAGCTAGGGTGAATGGAAAATGACATAGGGACTGAGGTGTAACTGGGTGACTACCTGACATGCAAAACTAAGAGATTGAAATTAACTCCTTACAGACATCACTTACTAACCTTAAAGAGAGCCCAACAGCCTTTCCAAGACGTGGTGATTGCCCAGACCATGGTTTCACAACCCATGCCAGATCACAGAATTTCTGCCCGCCCTGACCTATGCGGCTCAGTCCTTCCCCTGGTCTGTGTCCACCCCTCTGCCACTGTGCCACAAAGACTCTGTCCATTGCCCTGCCGGAAAAGAGATTGTGGAAAAGAATTTAGAAAAGAGCACTCCTTTTGGGGTACTTTTTTTCTTTAAAGCCTGGTGAGTTCAGTGATCTGTTTCACAACATGGCAACCCAAAAAGCCATGCCAGCACACACGGAGAAGGCAGAACACCATGTCACCAGGCAGAAATGAGCAGAGACTATGAGAGAAGAAGGTAGTTAAGAAAGATCAGAGAGATATTGCTGTTGTATAGGTTGTGTAGTGAAACCAGCTCCTAAGTCTATTCCAGGATCCTAAGTTAGGTGATATATGCCATGTACTGGGAACAGGAATCATGTATTTAGAACAGCTTTAATTATTTTCTTTTTTTTAATAGAAAGAAAACTGGCATTTCACAAACGGCAAACCTTGCTATTTGCAAATGTACTTTTCAAAAAAAGACATCAGTTAATAGAAGTCTCTGTCATTTAGCCAAATGTAAACTCAAGTGAATAAGATTGCCAATTATTAGTATAATTTTGAAAGAAAGGTATGCAGAGCTAATGGTTTGCTTCACTTGGATTTCCAGTTTCTATTGCTTTGTGTTTGCAGTGTCATTTTCTATTCAGCTGACAGTATTATGGCTTTTCTACCAAATTTTATCATTTGAAAAAATTAAAGCCCTAGTAAAAAACAGTATAGCCTCCCTACATTAAATCTGCCGGTTACCTTTTGACACCACTYAATGGTGATGAGCAGAACAGTCAGAATGACTGGAAAACTTAACAGAACCTTGTTGGGGATGGTAGGAAAATTGCTAGTTCTGTATGTGCGTATAGTCTTGGTACCCAAGTGGGAAAAATATTACTAACTGGCTTATTTCAATGAAGCAAAGAGCCTGATCCTGCTGACATCAAAGAGAGTGGTAAAACCTCTCTAGCTATGTGAAGGCTGAATTACAGGGTCATAACATTGCCTTTACTCATGTACTCCTCAAGTGCAAGCCTAGAATCCACAAAGCACTGAAGGATCTGTTTTGCTTTCTCTAGGCCTTGTGTTACTCAAGTGATAAAGTGCTATATGCTATACTGATAGTGGAAGGATATCTAAGATAGGTTATATGTGATACAAATATGATATGATATGCCTGTGATGCAAAAAGCTTTCTGTGGGAATGGATAGTGCCCACACACAAGCAGAATGTCATATTAACCTCTGTGTATTTTACAACATAAAATGTCAAACGCACATGCCACAATGTAAGCCAAATGAAAAGACACATTGCCTGTTTTTGAAAACAATTTCATTTCCATTTACTGATCACAGATTCATAGATTTAAAAGTCCAGAGGGACCGTCACGATCGTTTTGTCTGACTTCCTGTATCACACAGGCCAAAGAACCTCACCCACTAATTTCTGCCTCAAGAACATAACTCCTGCTTGTGTGAAAGCAATTCTTTTAGAGACAGATTGTTTGAGTGCCTAGTCCCATGACTGTAAGTAAACAAGGGCTGGGTAATTTCGTGCAAATGCTGTAACCATCCAGTGTGGGATATTTTTTTTTTCTGAGCTTTGTTTAAAACTTCCGAATGGTTTTTCCATCATCTCTGACAAATGAAGTCCTCCACGTACTCTGTCAGCAGCTAAAAGCACAGCAATACTTGCTTCTCCAACACCCACCTAACCCTTAGCCTCTGCCAATGAAGGTGCCAGGCTTGGTGGCAGTTTCTGTAATATGGAGAGTTTTCAGTTCCAAACTGGACAGACAAGTTAATTCCCTTCACATGGACTGCTGCACAGCCATCAGGTGATGATAAATTTCAGCTGCTGTTCACCTGGACTGGGTTCACTTTTGTAATTGTAAGTAACTGAAATATTGTAATGTTCTGCTCTCAGCTTYCTTGCTGATATTTGTTAACAACTCATTTTCCCCTTCTAAATTATAAGCATAATTTACCATTCTAGATATTTGTTAAAATAGAATTAAGATGTTCTTTAGCATATGACACAGTATACTTATATTATTTCACAGAAGCACCAAGAATAAGTAACTTAATATCTAAACTGCATAGAATATGCCATGGTATAGATCTTGCAGTATATTATACAACATAGTTCTTAAGATAACTCCCGTCACTATACTTTGATACTTTCCTTACATTTCCTGTAAATTAATCTTTAGTTTCCAACTGTTAATCTATGGAACTGTAATGTACAAAATAAATGGGATCTTTTAAAAATAGCACAGTAATATAATGAATTAAAATGACAGTAAAGAAAAAAAATCTTACCGTTGTGCCAGAAATCAGTTCAATATGCTGGCTTAGTCTTTTTTAAATGAAATTGAATTGATGAAGCTAAATGCAGTTCTTGCACAGAAAAATATGTATGATAAATATTTATGTGGTCAGCACTTTGGAAATAACATGTCCACTATATATACCTTTATAGGCAAACTTGGGGTATCCTTATTATTTTTATGCAGGATAAAGACAAGCATAGAATTACAATGATGTGAAAAATAGAAGAGTTTTGTCCCATATGAGGCCATATTTATCAGAACATAACTTGTTACCTCTTTTTTCTGAAAGACTAGTTAGTTTTCAGGGCTGTGGCTTGATTTAATTAGATAGTAGAATAGTTATCTTTGTTGCCAATTTTATTTATTTGTGTATTTTGCAGAAAGCATGTACCATAGCCATGCACCTGCATGCAGGAGAATTTAAACAGGTGATCTTTCTTCACATTCTTAGTCCTCTGCTACTTAGCTGTCAGCCTAGAAATCTCTCTGAAAACCTTTCTCAAGGCCATGTTCCCAGTGCTTATTTAAGCTGTCTTTTTGTATTTTCTGCTGCTGCTTTCTCAGTTTCTCTGCCTCTCTTCTAATTAAAACGTTACTCAGCAAAATCTTCCTGATCATTTCTGCTTTTGTTTCGAGGAGGGGTATGCACTAGGATTTGCTTAGCTGCCTCCTTCAGCGCCGGGGTTCCATGCTGGAAAGCAATGATTTCTTTCTACCCCTGTAAGCAGACAGTGCTACATCCTAAAATTTTCAATGAAGTGTGAGAGACTCTATATTAATATTTAATACTTGTTCACCACTTTACACTGTGCTCATGAAAGAAAGTAGGGAAAAGAGGAATGAGAAACATCACTAGAAAATACGGCATAGGACAAACACCACCCAGAGCCTACCACAGCGCTTTCTTTCTGTACCTACTAACGTTTTCCCTTTATTCGCCATTGTTCTCATTTAATTGTTAGCTGAACAACTTCAACAAAAAAAAACCCTCACTGTCCTCTAATACCATTGCTCACAAACATAGATACTAGTCCTTACAAATCCTAATGACCTTTCCCAGAATAAAAGGCCGTAGGACTGAACCTTTGAATATGGATGCTGTTTATATGCTTAGCCGGGTTTCTTTATTACTAGCATCCTCCAAGGGATTTTGTTTCATTCCTGACACAGCTGTCCACCCCAGGTGCAGGTGTTGTGTTTGGGCTCTGATGCTGCAGGGAGTTCAACTCCACAGGCTTTTGCAGAACCAGGGAACAGTTCCCAGCAAAAAATGTGCTTGGGAGGACACCCTTTGCCTGTTAACAGGTTCAGGGACTTGCCTGGGGTAGGTGGGATCCCTTTGTAGGATCTAGCCCATAAATTGTGAGTTCAGTTTTTGGAACTGTAGAAGAGCCCTCACCTTAGAGGCCAGGATACTTTGAAGAGGAAGACGCTGTGAATATTGGATATTTTGTGCTTGAATTTGCACATTTATAAGGCCACGTGTGCTACGAAAATTTTGAATCAGTGACAACTGCATTCATCCCACCCCAGAGGGAGTGTGTATAGGAAGCATTGATGGAAAATAAATCTGTCTGTGTATTTTTCTAAGCACATTACAACTGGGAAAATTCTGAAAGTGCTAAAGTCATTGCAGAGCACAATACCCATTGAAAGCTGGACACTTTGGCGTTCTAAGGCAGGAAATGAGAATTTTCACTTAGGTTAACTAAAATGTGGTAAATAACACAAAATAATACCCAAATGAAGAGAAGGTGGTTTGTAAATGTATCACAAGTTAGGAAGATTAGGTAAATTACAGTTGGAAGACTGTGTTAATTACCTTGATCAGCTGAAAGTGGAAGTCTGAAATCTTCCATGCTTAGAAAGATCTCATCTTGGATCCGTGACATAGTATTAGCTTAAATAAATAAATAAATAAATAAACACTTCTAAAAGTTTATGTGGTCTTTGGATGTAATTCATCTAAATTTAATTGTCTAAAAATTAACTGTCTATTTTAAGCTAGGCTCAACAGAGACAGCAGTACCTTCTGCAATGACATACCTCTCTAAACAGCACCTGTTTTTAAGAATGAATTGCCCTGTGGAAATGCCTCTATCACTCCCTTAACTACAGAGGGGATCCTAATATACTAGCTTAGACTAGATGCTTAACTTTAAGAAGATAAGGTGAGCTGTATACCAAAGTTGGTGCATGTTTTCATTGCAGTCACAAAAACAAGTTTGCTCAGGTCTGCCAGTAGCCTACATGTGTCGTGCATGTGTCGTGCACTTCTGATATTCTGAATTTGAAGACTTAGAAGGGTAAAATTCTGCTTACCTTGGATGAGAGGCTGTGCACAGGAGTTTTGTGGCTTTAAGCCACTAATACTTATTGCAATAGCAGGGAGTGATTCTGCAGTCGGTATTGATTTGAAAACATTGCCTTTCATTTTGGTTGCTAGTTGCTATATCATTCAAAGCCACTACTGGTCAAAAACATAACTTCTGGAAACAGTTTTGTTATTACTGAGATAACAATTAGCTTAGGAATAACAGGCAACTGTAGGCAAAAGTCAGGAGGAACACTTTACAGTAGAGTCATTATTTTATGAGAATTTTCTTAGCATTTCATGTGACTGACCATAGTTTTGCCAATATTTTAAGGAAAGCACCTATTTAAACACCTCATCTACAACAAGGTGTTTTTCCTTGTTCTTATAACAGCTCTTAAGTTATTTGTTTGTAGTCATAAGAATTGGTAAAAAGAGGAGGGCAGCAGGCATCAGAGCTGATATATGAGTTGTCAATCAGCTTTCAGATAATCATTTTCTATGACAGCAGTGGGAAGGAAGAAGAATGGTGGTCGCAAATTTATTTTAATGTGTCCTGCAACCTTGTGATTGATTAGAGGAAAAACAGATTGTTTCATCCTTTTTCCACAATTGGATTTTCTGGTTAAATCCAGAACTGCCGAAGTGCAATAAAACACTCTCATGAATGCAGTAATCTCCCTAAATCTTCAAATTCTTCCCAACCCCCCACACCTCATTTCATACACAAACATGGAACAAAATGATGCATAAAAGCAGCAAAACTGATTAGCATCAGCAGAGTTTCCTTTTTAATGTATTAGACCTTTAATCTTTTCTTAAGCGTTGGTCATTAAAATTATTAAACTACTTCCCCGCCTCCTGCCAATGTATATTTTTTGAATGAATTGACTAAGGTATTTAAAAAATATTACTGCATTATTTCTACAGTTCTCCTGGTCTGCCTTTCAGAGTAAATTTTGCATGGTTTAATGAAGTCAGCTTATCACTTTCTGCAGTCAGTGGCTCCTGTCAGCTGCAGGAACTGCTTCTCCCCTCAGTTCCTACTGGGAGCCTAGGGATTCAAGAAGCACCTCCAGACCACGTTGCACAGACAAAAAGACCCTCCCCTCTGAAGCCTTCTGCTGGGAATGGATATGCAGGCTTTTTGTGGCCACCTTTTACTTCCCTTTCAAGCCCATGAATTGAGTAAATATTGGTTTTAAGAATGTCCACACCCAATAGGTTAACTACTGGCTAAATAAACATTATGACAGCTAATAATATAATTATTTACACACTTCTAAAAGAACTATAGCACTGCAGGCTCCATAGGGGCAATAGAAAATAGTAGCAGGCGAGGCAGGTCCTTTTCTTTACAGGATGAATAAAAAGATTGGCCAAGATGTTCAAAAGTGCTGAGGGGTCTAAGGAAACCATTCTGAAATACCGCAGGGAGGCATTGGCTTTTCATAAGGGCTGAGAACCTACTCTGACTGTCAGGCTGCCTGAGGGAATCTCTGTGATGAGGGTACCCCCAAGTCATTTGTAACATTCAAAATTATTGGCCATTAATAAACTTCTTAATACTATTGCTCTGAAATACCCTGTAAAAGCAGTGAGGTTGAGGATCTCCAGTGCTAGACTTGAGAGCAACTGACAAGCCTTTCTTCAGCTTTTCATTTAGTATAAATCTAGTGCTTATGACTGATACATTAATAATGCTTTCTTGAAATATGAATCATAGAAAATGAGTAGGATAAATTCTTTTACTAAATAGACCTTACACTAATCACAATGACATCTGCTCTGTGCTGCCTTCTCTCCCTGAACAGTGGTGACTAAGATTTGGGCACTGTGGGAAAAATGCCTGGGTGTAGCAGCTGAATTTCTGGATATTGTGATCTGATCTTGCAAATGAGTAACTTTCCACATATGAGTAGCCCCACTGAACAGAAGTCATTTCATCCTTATATGTGTGCAAAATCAGGGGCATAGAAGTACTCAGCTTTCTCTACAAACAAAATTTAGCCATTTACTTTTTGTTTGTTACAGTCAGTTTATCTTTAATTTCACTTAAAGCAAGTAATGTTCTTATTTAAATAGTAACTGAGAGTGTGCCATATCAGTACATTGACAATTAGCCAATCCAGCTAATACGGTGCATGAGTTACAGTAAGCATACATGAACAGTTGCATCGGTCATTTATTTTGAGCAAGTTCGCCAACTTGGCCCATCTTCCTGCATAGTTCACTTGTTTGATACCAGTAATGAAAGACTTTCCACTTATCTTAATTGCTTTACTCGTGTCTTGTCTTCCATGTTCCTTTAACGGTACTTGATTGTTCAGCCTTAGAAATTAAATGTATTGTCTGCAGTTATTTCTACAGTTACCAAATATGAGCAGTTAGGTAGTATCACTGATAGATCTTTGTTATCCTTGCACTTCTAAAAACCTGAAATTCAGTTTTTGCATTAGATCAGAAGTACAAGCAATGTTGGCTGGATTAGCTTAGTTGCTGGCTGGCTCTTGTAACAAAGCAACCGAACCAAATAGGCAGTATAATCAGGTAGCATTAGTTATATTGATAACTGCAGTCATTGTGCGTAACTTATATGTAGGTGACTTATGTGATGGGAGAAAGTTTATTTTCAGTTCCTTTCCCTTAATCTGAACCACTTTGTTTTAGGCCTTTCTAAAACAGGCAGGCATTGCTGATAAAGTTATTCTAAGGCAGAAAGACTAGGTGATTTAAGTATAGCTACAAAAAACCCTCCAGCAGCCCACATGAAAGTATGCCATGGTTGCTAAGGCAAACACGCAAAAGCTAGGAAAGGCCAGAATTAAGATTGACCATGTAGCCTTACTATGGCCTTTTGTATGTACGCCTCAATTATATTGACCTTTGGTACCTGAGCAGGATGACTAAACAGAATTGTGTAGGGCAGGGGAGTTTTGATTTTACAGCCTTCCTCAAAGAAAAAGTTGCCAGGACATTTTAACAAGATTAAAACAATGCATTTTCCCCTCCCATTGCATTTGGAAACCCCTGCATTATTTTAGCTGACTTTTTTCAGATCAGGCATACTTCCAGCATCTAAACGTCTATCCTGCCTGACGGAAGCCCAGCGATGTTATTAACAACATAAAACTGTGATTCATAACGGAAAATCTGTGACATCCATAATGACATGATGATCAGGAGGAATTTCTATCAGGTGTTGTGTTAACTTGGGTGTTTCCATGCTAGATTACTCCAGGATCAAGGCTTATGGAAGAGTTTTCCAGTTGTTTGTTCTCATCTGTTTCCTCTGCGCCACAGTTTATTAAGTGCTCAGTTGTGCTGTGTGTGCAGCTATGCTTGAAATTGTACCACTTTTTTCTGTTTTTTAAAAAACTGAATGATTTCACTGATTGGGTTCAGACAGTGCCTCCACAATGGTTTGCAATATCTCAGCTGAGAGGCCAGTAAATTGTGGTGATAGCTGGCATAGCGGGTGTGAGACAAGGAGGCTATCAGGAACCTGTTAAGCTGGCTTTTCTGCTGGAAAAATTATAATGTGGAACAAAGCATTCATTTTTACTTGTGCTTTCACCTGAACTTGAATTTATATCTCCAAAGATACAGTACTCTGCTGCTACTCAAATAGCAGTCTCTCATCTAGCTCATGAGCACATTTCTCCTGGACCTCACTTTATCTACAGGCAGTCCTATATTTTTTACTACTATCCTGGTCTCTCAGAAAGTGGCTGAAAGTCATGAAGGCAGAGCTGAAACCAGTGCATTGCTTCCTGCTGATCACATCTCAGCAAGAATTAACAGACCTTAGAAAAATTTCCCAGAAGACCTCAGTAGAAATTAATTAAGTACCCCTTCTCTACTAGATTAACCAAAACATACTATTTCATTTAATAATAGGATGGTATTGCGGTAGGCAGACGGGGTGCCGCAGCCCTGGGCCCCGCTGAGCCAGGCCATGTCCCTGTCCCACCCTGGGGGCTGCCTCCCCATCCAGCTCTGCAGCTCCAGGGCAAAGCCTTCTGCAGTGAGCCCTCGTATGTCCAATTTCATTAAGACACTAATCCATTTTGCTTTAAGGTCAAACTGTGGCTGAAGCTCTAAAAAGCGCACGGTGCTAGCAAACCATTTCTATGGCTAATATTCCATGTGAATGATGTTTTCCATAAAAATTGGGCCAGAGCTAAATGAGTTTGACTTCAGGAAGCATGAAGAAGGCAAACACTCTAAGCAGTGACAGGTATCAGCTCAGTAGGTGACATTTGCCAGCTTTTGGAGAGTAACAAAAATCAAAGTTGGCCTTGTGACTTCCTCGAGTTTGTGGATCAGCAAAAATAGATTCTGACTCCTCCTCCTCATCCTCATGTCCTTTGGGTCATGGACATCAATTCTCTCCTTGATTTCCAATGCCATGATGGCACTTCAAACTCTCACAAGTCTCCCGCTGAGCAGAAGCCAGCATCGAAAGGAAACTGGAGGAATAACAGTAATTTTCACTCTCTTTTCTAGAGGGTTTCTACCAGGGAATTATGCATTGCAAAATGTTTCCTTCTTAGACTTAGCTAACCCTCTCTAGCCCTTTGAGCCCCAAGCACACAATATCAGTACCAAGAGATTTGCATGGGAAGGTGAGAAGAGGGCAGGAGGTTTCTCTCTGAGGTTTTACCTTTCCTTTTGGCTCCTATTCATTCTCATCTGTATTACAGTGTAAGGGAACACAGCGGTGTTTTAACAGGCTACCTAGAAAATTCACTATTGTACACTGACAACTAGAGAAAAGAACGCCTGATTCATCACTGCACTGATGACAGGCATAGGGCAATATAACACCATTGAAATCAGCTGGGATAAAGCTGGATTAGAGCTGCGGTGAATCAATGCAGAGAATAAACAGTCATATTGTTATATTTATGCTTGCAGCCCTTGTGCAGCAAATGTGCTCCTTGTACTGCAAAGCAGCAGCATCACACTTGTAAGTACAAATAAAACACACCTCTTTGGACAGCATGACCTGCTTATAACAAAAAATACAGTAGTCTAGTTTTGTGTAAATAGGCTGGTTTTCCTTTTCAGAGCTGTAGGCTTGTAACATACTGCTGATGACTGTCTTTATTCAACAAGAATAATGTCAAATGCTCTTCTGGCAGAAAAAAATGCAGACTTTGACCACACATTAACCCCATTAGTATGGTGTTAACTTTTGACTTTAGTTCTGGCACAATGTTAGAGATATTTAAAAGCAGAACAAAATGAAAGGAAATGTTAAACACATTCCTCTCTCTGTTGAAAACTGGAACGATAATTCAATGCTAATGTCATGAGATGGCTGAAAGGGTTTCATGTCTCTCTGTCTTGCATGGAGTGTTACTAGAGGTAACCCGGGCAACTTGCAAACAACAGCTGAAAAAAAAGAAACCCGTAACACAGCTTTTAGAAGAATTACATGTGCACTTTACCCAATGCAGTCATTTCAGATGCCTATCTTACGAGGAGTAAAGCTATTACTTCAGTAACATGTGTATACTAATTGATGAAAATATAATGGTGATCAAGATGATATAATGAAAGAATCACATTAATTATTAAATTTCCTATATTGTAATATATGCCAGCACTTTACATAGAAAGAAATCTTTCTTAATAAACATTTGTTAGAGAAGTAAACCTCCTAAAGAGGTATAATTTTGGTCTTTGAAAGGTTACATATGCTGCCTCCAGAGGTTTAATATTTGGCATAATGTAATTTGCAGCTTCAGCTGCAAAAAGTGCTCTGAGAARATTAGAGGCCATAAATTACTAATTATATAAAACTTACAATAGCCAAACAATGACTGCTTCCAACAGTGAGATTACTATAACAAAAGCCAATACTCTGATTTCCCAAGATTGCAAGATTCTAGATGGATAAACATGCGGCATACACAGAGAGATGGGCTCAGCACTCTCTTAAGGTAAACCTGAATTTTATTTTTCAATGGTTGCATATATTTACTGAAGGAGAAATGTAGACTCAGCTGTAATTGCATGGAGAAACCATTATATCCTACGGCTAGTAAACTCCAAATACGCCCCAGGGGACTGAATGGAAGTTACCTACAATTCTCTCATTATCACAGCACTTTGCATCTCCTGTGACTTTTGTCATGGTAAGCAGATTGCAGAGGAGTGAGTGCAGGATGAAAAAATCAGAGCACACGAGCATATTTTATAAGATACTCATACTTCATCTACCACAATGAAACACAGGAGAAAGCAATCTGAACTCATCTGCAGCTCTGACTATTTTTTCTTCCTGTAGTGGTGATAGCTAGTTTGACAGGATTACCCCACTACGTATATTCGTAGGTGCTATAAAAATGTAAAAAAAAGATCCATGCACAAGATCTTCTCATTTCCCTTAGTAATTGAATGAACAGAGGGTGGCCTTGAGTTTTCTGAATAATATATACATGGACAACACATCCAACAGAGTGAAAGATAAGGCAATCCAGCTCTTTGAGCCTGTTACTGAGATACGAGAATGTTTCCATTGACCACCAAGCTAATTGCTTTGGTCATACTGTCTAGTCCAGGCTGAAAGTCGTGCAGATGGCATGTCCATGTTGCAGTGCACTGGGGCACTGACAGCTTGCTGCTTTTGCATGTTGCTGAAGGCAAAGCTCAACTGGGCCTACAGGAAGGGCAAGTAAATGAATGATCAGTGTGGGTATTATAAGACTGCAGTTCTGAGATAGGCAAGCCCTACTTTTTGTGAAAGGAGAATATCTAGCCACTGTTCTTTTTCCTTTTTTTTTTTAATTGTATGAAGAGAACCATTTGTTTGAGCTTTTTTATGCACTAGGAGCAAGTCATGGTACTTGGATGTTAAAATTAATGCAGTTCTTTGCTGTCAGCCAACATAAACTGCATTGCTTGGGATTTTTCTGAAGTTTTGCATCACCTTTGTTGTAAATTATTTTAAATAACAGAGATAAATAKGGTATAATGCAGCACAAGGATTTTAGCTGAGATAACACAAAAATAATGAATGTTTCTTCATGTTCACAAAGTTTGTTACAGTAGTATAATTTATACTCTAGTAAATTAAATATTATGTTATATTCAGAATATCATTGCATTAGGCACTGTACCAATATACTATAACGGATTTTCTGTGTCTCAGTGAGCTATGAACTAAAAGACTTAACAGATAGATTAAAAAACAGTGCAGGAGGGAGAAAAGGCTGACAAAAATAACTCAACAGCTGAAGTGCAGTTCATAGCCAAGCATTAAAAGCAAGTATCTCATCATTTCTGATGTTTTCCTCTCTTCATGGGTGCCAGATCAAACAATGTGATCTGTAAGAATTCCCTCTGCTCCCTTTTCTCTGGCCAGAACTGAATCATGCACCGTCAGCACATGCCTGCCTGACAGCTGAGACTGCTTGCTAGGTACAAAACAGCAAACTTTTTATTACTTTCGTCTATCAATGACTTCTGCTACAGTCACTGTCAAAGACCAAACATCAAAATCCATCATCCAGTACCCGAAATATCTCAAAAGAATTTTAGAACCTAGGCCAGTATTTATAAGTTATTGATTGGTTCAGAAATGCAGGTAGTCCAACTGCTCAGTTCTTTGAAAATCCCTGGATAGCAAATGTTCACTACAGAAGAAACATTTGGCAAACAGTTAATCCCTAACATGGGCACCTCCCTTAGGGGCTAGGGAAAATGGCTATAGTAATTGGATACAGTAAAAACAGTAAACATAGTATAAATTGCAGCTACCTTTCCTAAAGACATGTATTTCCTGTTTCTTTTCCCTAGCTTGCTTTTCTTTTACTTGCATTTATAAGAAGAACAAGTAAATATTATTTAGCATTCATATGGTTCAAACCTCTAGATAAATACATGTTCTAGAAATAAACTTTCATAGAGAAGCAATTCCAATATATAAAATGATATTTCTTCCAAGGGGACAGTTAGTATGTGTCTTTCATATGATTGTTTAACCCTAACATTTTTTCCCATAAGGTTAATATTTTATTCCATTTTACCTTCCATAAATTCTTAAGAAGCACATCATAAATAAGTGACAAGAGGTATCCAATTTCCTAGTAAGAAGTCAGGGAAATCTTTGCAGGTCTGTTGAATTAGCTCCCAAGCACTGATTTTCTAATCATACTTGGAAGCATATCCTTATTCTCTTCATTAGTGTGAGTAATTAGCAATTAATAGAAATATGCAGCCTCTAAGAAGGAGGTGGAGAGGACTAGTCTTTCCCAGGCTTTAACTGTCTGGAGAGCCCCTCAATGCAAATATAAATACTGATTAATGCAGTCTGCCTTCTGGTTCTCCCCTGCCCTCTTTTCCACAAGCGCTTTTCATGTGACTGTTCTCCGAATCCACAACTTCACCAGCTAGTCACATCCATGCCTGTTCCGCAGAAAAGAAGTTACTTGCATTGAATGTACATCAATCTCCTAGCAATAAATGTGTCAGAGCCTGCTGCTAGTAGCCCCACGCACTCCCTGACACAGAGCCTCTCCTGCTCCCAGGGATTCTCAAGGGCATGTGTTAGAGGAGTCCCCAGGCCGTGGTATGATACAGCGCGTTGTCACTGTAATGTTTATGCCTTCACAAGAGGATGCTGCTTAGTGGGGATGCTGCTGATCCTCCAGCACAATGTGTGCTCTTAATCACAACACACAGGTCCTTTCTCCTCTAAAATATGAATGTAAGAACATACACTAATACAATGCAATAAGCTGAAAGCAGCATTTATTTTCTCTCATTTTTTTTCTTTTTCCTGTTCTTTTATTATTTTTCACCAGGATCTCCCTACTTCATCTCTCTTACCATGCTCTTTGATCTCTATCATTTCTCCTGCGAAGATTTCCATTTCATATGAAATTCCACCGTACAAAGTGTTGGTCCATAAAAATAATTCAGGTGAGCTGGCAACTAATCTATGGGTCAGTTGCCAGGAAACTACAATTATGTAACACAACCCATCAGGAGTCAATTTAACAGTAAGAGGAGGAGACTGGCAGCTATCAAAGAAAGCCTGAGAAGCCATTTTAGAGAGCTGAAGAAGAGATAATAATAAGGTGAGTGCCTGAATGAGAGGAGATTCCATCGTCTGGAAGAGAAGCCATGTGCAGAAGGAAAGGGGAAAGGGAGGATCCTGGAAAATTTGGCCTCAGCCCAAACAGTTCTCCAGAAAGTGAAGGAATGGAGGCATGGGAATACACAGAGAACCTGCATTATCCTGTCTGGATTTATTCTCTGTCTCTTGTGGCGCTAAAAGAAGGAACAATCAGTCAAGAATCTCTTTTGAAAGGCCTTTGTATTACAAGCTTTAACTGCTATGTATCCATAGAGAGACCGATGCAAACTCAGACTGCTCATGTGGCTGGAGAATTGGGACAGGGAAGCCCTGGATTTAGCACTACTTCATGAGACTCCACTCATGCAGGGGACCCACTACCAAGAAGCTGCACACTGGAGAAGATAACAAATTGGAGTCTATAATGAAAGTCAGTGCAAGTTCAGAGTGGCTTAGAGGCAAACAACCAGTGGTTTGCTGGCCCTAGTACAGCCATTGGCTGTGTGCATGGAAATTAGAAGCAAAAGTAGATCAGGACCTTCCAAACAGTCAGTAGCATGCAAATGGTACTGCAAGGCTAAAACTTGCTATGGATTCATTTAGCGTTTTGAACAAGCTTCTAGTTAGYAACTGTTCAATCCTTTAAACAGGCTGTGAAGAGATACTGAAAAAACCTCTGTCCCCCCATTGTTCTTCCTATTTCTCTTTTGGTAGATTGCTTTCCAAGCATCTCCATCCATAAAAATCTGTTTTCCTGCTGATATTTTCCAGATGTGCATTTCAGACTTTTCAAATCCAGTTTAAATATTTGCTGAACTAATGCCCTTATCTTGTTACAATGAACTGCAAGGTTGATGTATCAGCCTCACAGAGTCCCAGCTGAAGTTAGGTCCTCTCAAATGTGTCTGTGTACAGGATAGAAATCCAAATTTTTTAACCTCAAGAGGGGTATTTCCTGAATTAAAGGGTTGTGCTGCTGACTTTTGCTTCATTACCAATAGGCCAAGTTCATCTAGCTGATTGAATCTGGCAACGCCTCTGCTCAGTATCTTTATGACTATTGTTATTTACCACTTAATGTTCCTTCTGCCAGATTTGTCTCCATGTGATCAAACTTCATGCCAACATGAAATATTTCATTAGGAATTCACAAGTACTGCAGCCAATACACTCCTAAATCCAAATATACTACTTTCATAATTCTTGTCTAGGCTCTCTGCATCTTATATCTCAATTACTGCAACACAACCTCCTTCAACCTTGACAAATGTGATCTTGCCCCACTGGTTTTCACTTGGGATGCTTCTGTTCTTCCTAACTTACTACTTTAACCCTGTCACCACTTCTTCCAGTGTTCTTTCCCCCTCTCTGTTAAAAAGGAGATATTTGTCCCTGTTCTCAAAGTGCTTCCTAGCCTGTCTACGCTCTACCTGCTACCTCCTCTTAGTACTAAGATATTGATGTGGCCCCCCATCCCCCAATACACACCTCCCCTCTTCAATCAACCATGTTGCCAGTCCACCTTGTTTGGTGAATTTGCAGACCTGCACATTTGTGCTTTTACAACTGCCTCTCATATTTGAGAGGAGCTTCTCATAAACACATCTCTCTGAAGACACCTTGTCTCTAAGCTCCCTCTTGTCATTACTGTTACCTTGAAATTCATTACATTATTAATGTGTTATGACCATTGCCTAGCAAGATTTCCTTGTTCTCTCTTGAGTCTGTATGTTATCTGTTGTCAGACACTTGCCATTAGCCATTTGCATCACAGAGTAACTTTTTGCCTATTGGTGTGGCAAATAAACCTAGGAAAATCCTGTCTCATACTCATGGAAATAACAAAATCAGCTACAACATCTGTACCTGTTCTGTACTTTGGTTAAAAAGCAGTAGCTAAAACTGGTCAATATGATTTGTTTTATGCTGTCTTGGTGCCTGGTGGAAACTCAAGTGCAGAGGTTCAAAGCCTTAGTAACATTTGATAGCAATTATTGAACACTAAAGATTTTCCTATTTGGACTAGCAAGCCAGATTTTCTCTACACTCTTACACATCATCTTTCATAATGAAACAATCCTTATTGCACTGCATTTGGCCAACAGTTTCTGAGACATCTTGATCTTTTTTTTATTCATTGGTCATCACTTTATTTTCACCCTGACAATACTTATTTTTCATCCCTGGAACACAGCCATATGGAAAATTTTAAATACAAACTTATTTTCACCTGTTCAAAATATTTTAATTCTTAAATGCCTTTGTGTCTTTGTATTCTTCAAGGTACATAATAAACCTGATTCTCAGTTATGCTAGGGCTTCTTTTCCACCATTCTTCTATCTAAAAGTATCTTAAAATTTGTGGAAAAAGTCCCTTGAGAATAGCTGCTGCACAGAAAGCCCTATAAGCAGCACAGGAGCTCTAACTCCTTGGCACTGCTGTCAGGGAGAAAATACGAAGACAGGAATTTGTTGTGCTGTACAAGTTCTTTGCTTTGCATGACTGTTAGTAGGTCATGGGAATCAGAGCCCTTGGGTGCCTCATATTTATGGCACAAGCGTATTCACTTGAATGCAGAAAGTACAAATGTTTCACATTGAGAAACACGCACATGTTGCTGTCAGGTCCCAAGTTAGCTGCTGCAGACTTTTTTTTTTTTTTTCTGAAAAAGCTGTCATTTGTAGGATGATTTTCATAATCCTAAAACTGTCAACACAGAGGTATCCTCTTATTTATATTCTGAAAACATGGTAACGCCTGCATTTATTCCTCAGACTGGTTTACTGGCTGTAATGCATCCAAACCATCTATTCAGAACACCATTATTTTCTAATAAGCAATCATAGTCCTTAAAGTTTAATAAGAAATGAAAGACTAATGGCTTAAGGTATGCCCAAGTTTGTTTTTGTGACTGCAACTGTCCTAAGGATTCGAACATGATCTACATTTATTTTCTGTTGTTTTCAAACTCGTTGATTTGGAAGCAGTTTTGCCAGACTTTAAAATTCCTATTGGCTGGCATGCATTTTGCCAGCATGCCTGGCTTAAAAGATCATCACCCTATCAAAAAATCTACAAACATAGAAATTTGTCTTGGCTGCTCCATCGTATTCCCTCTGGACCTGTTTGGATTCTTTGCTAGCTGAGAATAGTACTGTCATGCATCCAAATACCATGATGATAGGTGCATACAAATCTTTTAAATGAAAACAGCCAATACATGTAGCCAGTGGTAGAAAAATATTGAATAAGGATGATATGTTTTGGCCAATGATCACAGGAAAAATTCCACTGAAATGTTATGCAATTTCTAAGACCAGTAGAGAACAGGGATAGGGAGTTAGTGTTGGGGGGGGGGGGTTAAAATTTTGCCTAAGGGGTGGGTATTGCAGCTGTCAAGACAGAGCTTACAGTCTGTGGGCAGACAAGTTAGTATGGCTGAGACTGAAACCGCTTGGTCCACAGCAATGACATGTTTCAAAGCTATATTGTTCTACCCCCACCAGGGTAATTAATATTACATATAAAACAAGCAAACAAAAATTCAAAACTTGCTTCTTTTAGTGCCCCCCCCAAAAACTTTTGAACCACACTTGAAGGTTAAGAGATCACAGCATTACTATTTCCCAAGCAAATTCTATTTTGAGCTGTAAGCAACCCAGTTCAGGTGATTCTGCTGTCAGAAAAAAGATCAACAATTTCAGACAGCTTTTTCAAACAGTACTAGAATGCTTATGTACTAGGGAGGCAAACCGTGATTACACAGCCGACCTTGATTATGTCATTTTCCAACTTTTGAGTATTTGACTTTGCAGCTTCAATTTTAATTATACTAAAATTATGTAATTTGGGTGTGTTATTTCTTAGCAATTTTTAAAGGTAAAGTTAAAATAAATTATAATTTGTATATGATGTACATGCACAAGAAAAGGAAGTAGGTTAACTTTAACAGGTTTTGCTCAGCTGTAGCAGAAGAAAGTTTTACAGAAGAAAAGACACTTCTGAAGCTTGAGGGCATTTCTTTTGCAGTATATCAAAGACTTGTGGCAAACAGTGAAGCAGTGAGAGATTCTTAACAGAAAAATCACAAGACTCCTTTATCATGGACAATATTAATTAACATAACCTAAATACTAGGGAGGATACCAGTTTCTCTATAATAGTCCTATGAAGGATACCTATGTTACCTGAAGAAGGAGTATCAGCCTAGTACATATATTAAGCATATGAAAAAGTTACTGAGCTTCTGAAAGTCAGTATATCAGTTCTGCTGGGAGAAAAAAGCTCTTGGAGCCCTTGCAGGCCTTATCAGGCCTGATGCATTTCATTCCATGAAATAAATATCAGATTTTTAACCTGCTGGATCAGCAGGCGATGCAGATTTAAGCCAGTTCAGAAATCAGTACAAGGCACAGCCAAACTAGCAGGAGCATGCAGTGGTGGTTTTCTGCCAGCACGTGTCACTGGTATCCTAGCCAGCTCTCTGTTTGCCTGCCCTGTGCATACCAGGACACCAGCCCTGCTGCACAGCAGGAATATTTTGGGGCAGTTCTCTTAGACAGGGCCAGCTTTCTATTTCCAAGGTCAACTGTAGACCCAGGAAACAGCTTCATAAAAAGTACCATGCCACTGTCAGGCCAAACTGTCCCAGGAATCTTGGCACTACAAGTGCCATGCACTATTTTTGCCTCTCCCTTGAACAACAGAAATAACAGCAGCAGCGTGTATCCATGCCTGGCAGGACTGGGCAAATGATGCAGCTGTATCAAGACTCCCCAGGCTCGGTGGGAGCTTTCTGCTCACCCCGGACCATATAGAAGTGGCTAGGGGTAAGGGGCAGAGAACAGGAGGCACTGACCAACAAAATAGTTAGAGCACAGTAAACAGCTGGCATTTACGAGAACTTCTCCAAGGCAACGAAGGCAAATGTTAAGCTTTTCCCAGCAGAACTGATCCATGTAGGTGTCTGATATGGCTCTTTCTGGCCTGAGGCTTGGTTCTGACTAGACAGCACAGGCATCTGCTATAACTGCTACATGTGGAGATAATGGCAAAGTCCAGAGCCAAGGTCCAAAAAGAAAAAGATGCCACAGGGCCCTGAACCTGCATTGAAAGGGGGGCAACAACTCTGAGTGAAAAGGGGATAAGGTTATAAGGCCAAAAAGGCTGGTGAGCTTGTTGTGGGAGTACTGATAGAGCAGGTTAGCGTGTCAACATCCTCTGAGCACAATTGACCTGCCAGTGTGAGTTTGTACAGGATAAGTGCTTTCTTTCGTGGTATTTTTGGTATGGTAGTAGGCACCCTAAAACTGAGTTTATGGGTTAGTGGAACCATAGCTATAGTTGAGCTGTCAGTGCTCAGTGCTGCTTGCCTCCTGTATGTTGGGCTGTGAACTCATACTGATGGAGAACTTCCAAACAGTTGTTTCTGAATCCTTTGCTATAAGACTGATAAGTTAAGGCAGAAGGCTGGGGGTACAGCTGGGCTGCTGTGGCTCAAACCACTGATTTGACAGAGTTTACCTGTATAACCTCTTCTACAAGCAATGCAGCACCTTTTTAGGAATATCTGATGTGGATTTGTTCCCATAAATATGAAAGTCTAGAAAAAAGTAGAAATAAGAACTGTTCCAAATCAGCTGCTCCCATTGAAGAATAATAAACCCACCAATCCTGACTATAGGATCAAAGATGTATATGTAGACTATTAATATGGCTAGAATATAAAAACATTAAAGTTACCGAAAACAAGTAGAGTCCATTTCTTCCAGATTTACAAAACAGAGCAGCTTAATTATTAGCTTTCTGAAGCATAAATGTCTGGAAATTCCAAAATTAGAGACATTAAGGTTGTGTGCAAAAAATTTAGAAGTGTTGTATGAATACCAATATTTACAGATCCTATCTCTGATTTAAATAATATTTAACCATAAAGCAGGGCAACATCAAGTATGACTAGAGTGAAAGTCTATGGTCTGAGGCCATTGTGGGTCTACTGTCTTTGTAATATGGCACCCTTAAGAAGCACGGGCAGAAAAGACATTGGGGAGAAAGGAGAGAATGTGAAATGGTAAACTCTGCTTTGCATGCTATGCCTCATATAAAACCTGTGACCTAATACAAGAGCTGGGGACCTGGCAAATTTTTCAGGAAAGAGTTAAGAGCTATTTTTGTATGTGACTCAGCCAGCAGGAGAATTAAAGAAGGGACTCATTTTTCTAAAGAGTTAAGAAAATCAAAGGGGGRAAAAAAATCCATGCCAAAGTGGACAGGTAAAGGTCTTTCCTTTTTTATGCTTATGCTCAGAGGTGTCTGGACTGTTAAGAGTTTTTGTTTACTTGATGGTCATTTGCACTCTTAAGGTTTTTTGAGATCTAAAACCATTAATTTCTTGTCAAATTATACTTTTTTTTTTACCCAAACAAAAATATATTTGCTTTTCTGATATTGTTACAAAAAAAATTTTTTTTTTGGAAAACAAAGGGATAGTTCTGTAAAAAGTTAGAAGAAGCAGTGGTGGCCCTTGTAACTAGTTACAGTACTTATAGTAAGGATATATTCCTGAATATATACACATACAGTTAGGCTATTCCCTGGACYGGAGGTGATTCAGGTTTAGATTCTTTTCTAAGCAGGTGCTAGGACTAGGATCTCCTTCTCCTGTACAGGAGTTTCTAACTAGCAGGACACAGGGTGGGTTTCTCTTGATCTTTATTGTCAAAGCTGTTCCACGTTGCGTGCAAAACAATTTTTTGTCAAGAGAGTTACTGATTCCTTATGTTGGTTTCTATGGTGCTCAAGTGGGAGCTCACACTGAAGTTTTAGCCTGCTATGACTGAATCTACCCAGAGATCCTGATGGTTCAGCTATTTCTAGACTGTAGCACATCAGCTAGCCTCAATCACCTGCCTCTGGGACCTGACCAGGGCAAGCTAAGCACCCTCATGGCCTGTGTGCCTGAGTTTCCTTCTTGTGGAAAACAAGCCATGGGGACAGAGATGGAGAGCAAACACTAGCGTTTTACCACGATACTCGGAATATGGCTAGGGGCATGCCTGGAGCTGGGAAGAAGTCCTGAATCCCACTGAGCTCACTATCTTTGAGCCCGTTCCTCATCTAATCTCAGTCCTGAACGTTGTAGACGTCAGGAATTTATAGCAATGTTTCAAGGGCAGACACAGCCTGATCTGAACAGCAGAGCTAAGCCCTGGATCCCTCTTCCTCCCCTCAAGCCCTTTTGCCTCACTACGTGACTCACAGCAGGGCTGCCTGGGTGACCAGACCATCCCAGCGCAGACCTGCTAGCAGCAGCCCCCATTTCTGGTGCTAACATGGGGCTGGGCTTCAGACCACCAGCAGGCAGCTGCGCGTGAAGGGAAACAGAGAACAGGAGGAAACTGGGAGAGAAAAGGGGCCACGGTGGAGAGGCAGAGAGGGAGGGAAAAGGAGGTTGCATCCCCCTCAGCCATCCTGGTAAATCCACACCTGAGTTTCATTACATTATTGCCATACAGCTGACATCTAATTATGCAAGCTCACAAAAGGCCTGGACTTTTGAACTGAAGAGCAAAGGTCACTTCTCGCTACTAAATCAAGGTGGCAGAGAAAACATATGTTCCGTGGTTCTATTTTTTCCCCTGAGATTTATTGGAAGACAAGAATTGTTCTGATTTTTGGGAACAACTATCTTTGCATTTATTTTCTCTGTATTTGGTATCAGCTAGATCTTTCTTAACCCCCCCCCCCCCAGCTTTTATACACATTCTTCTGTTTAGATAGCTGGATTCTCAATTTTTTACTTCAGAGAGCATTTTAAGACACAGTCTCTGAAATTGTCTTCTGTTGAACTCTGCCACTGTCCTTCCCTGAAAGGCTTTGGGGATTTAGTAAGTTTTCATCCTCTATCCATATTCAGGTGTGATTACTTTTGGCTCAGATGACATGGTCAGAAGATGCAAACGTGCTAGGAAAACAAACCATAGGTGAGCTAAAAGTCCCCTTCTAAGTAATTTGCATGCTCTTTCCAACTAGCTGTAATAGCATCAACTCTAAGTGATATAGATACTGCTGAATTTGCTTTAATTAATATCAGCTTTCTGAGTAGTAAATCATTATTAATTCTGAACTTGTTTTTTTGGAAATGGCCTGGACTTTTTGGGCATTGCTACAGTCTGTCTGGAAATTCTTCCAGTTGTGGAGTTTTGCCTGCTTTTCTTATGCCTGTTCTGATATTTTCTTTGTCAAGGTGGGCACCCATCTGGTGCAGGTACATATAAAGTTACTCTCACTTCTTTGGCAATGACCTAACTAGATTTCTGTCTGTGCCTGGCCTTCTAATTCCAAAGGTAGATGTGATGTTGGAAATTGTTGCAGCAGAGCCTTTCAAGAGACAGTATCATTGATTAGCTATTTTTTTCTCATATTAGTGCATTACTGCAATTCAACAATACTATTGGTGTCTATGGAGAAACGCCGAGCATATCACTAATTACATCTACGTAGCTTAAGCTGTTCCTTTTAAATGAAATACAGCCACTGATTTCACTGGGACTACCTGCTTCCAAAAGTATTAATGAAGGTGAATAAAATATTCAAATTACTTAGCAGCCCATACATTTTACTAGTTGTTGCGTCTCCAGTGGCTGTTTATCAGGCCTTTCTTTAATTTCATTAGGAAGCTTGAATTAGCTTGTCTTCACTGTTTTATACATATTGACAAATTTCACTTTTGCTGGAGGGAACTCATTCTTTAGGAAGGCTGTGATTCTCTTAAGGTTTCAATTTTGATTTCTATTTATATGCTTCCCTTAGTTAACATTATTCAGCAGCCCTGTTTGCTGTGTTATTTGTATGCAGACGATATTCGGATATCCTCTCAGTCCCTGCAGAGCCTACAAAGAAGTTTGATGTTTTGTATAATTGCCTCTGTGATATTTAATCATGGGCAGCTTCAAATTTTGTTAAACTTAACACAGACAAAACTGAGTTGCTATTGATTGGTTCACTGGCACGGAGGTCTCAGGTGTCATCTGTGGTAGTTTCCATTTGTGGTAGTTCTTTTATCCTTCAAATAATGCTTGTGACCTTGGGGTCATTGTGGATTCTGTGCTTTCTTTTGAAGCCCACATCAATCATGTAATTAAAGTGTCTTACTACTGTCTTTGGAATCTAGCCGGGCTGAGACCTATGCTCTTTCTAGCCCACTTGCTAAAACTTTAATCCATATTTTGTTTGCCTGAGTTGACTACTGCAGCTTTTCCTTATGCTCTCCTCTCTTTGCATTAGGGACACAATTTGCTGTTTAGGAATATGGAGTACCACACTCAGATATTAACAGATGTTCTTTGACTTCCATCTAAGCAGCGACTTTATTTTTAAAACTTGGTTAGAGACACTGGGTATCACTTGGCTTCTTTTTAGCTGGAGGCTTTTAATGATATTTCATTTAACAGGATACTCTTTCTGTACAGACCAGTGGATTTTTTTACATGAATCATATCAATTTGCTTCTGTTACTTTTCATTCTGTTTCTGAGTGTGAATAGTTTAAAACCATTAGAGTTTTAAGATTGCTGTCACTTTATATTATTAAATGCTATATATTTGGCAAGTTTCAGCAGCATTTGTTATGATTCCATTACATTCCTGTTTTTACTTACTCGTCACTTTGGGGGCTAATGTTTTCCAAGACGGTATCTACTAAAAGATGACTTGTTTCAGTTTCAGCAGAATTTATTTGAAACAATCCTTTTCTCAAAGAGTTGTTTTTGCCAATACAATGTTATAGGCCAAATTCTGCTCTTAGTTATGTCTACAGACTTCAGTGGGATTGTACAGGATTAACAGAAGCCTTGACCACAAAAGAGAGTTGTAAGACTTTTAAACAATCCAGATAAACCAATACAAATATCTATGTAAACACTTAAGTTTAAAATTGGTTTAACTTTATTTAGTTCAGGCTGATTCCCCATAGTCTTAAGCCACACTGAAACAGGTAAAAAATAAGAAGCTATTGCAAACTACTGACCTAGTATAAAAATCATGCTATGTATTTGCATTTTTGAAACTTGTTTGTATAAACATAGCTTAGCAGCAGGCTATTGCCGCATACATCTAATGATAACTGATACCTCTTCCATAAGATGAAGCACATGAGATAAATATTCTTTTCAGCACTGTGGAAGCCATTAGTGCCCCCCAGACCATGCTATCCAACATAAAATGAGTGCTAAAAAAGGTAATCCTTGGAGAAGCAGGACAACTGCTATCTATATTTTAAATAATTCCCCTTAAAATTTCTTATCTGGTGAAAGGAAGAGAGTAACATGAAACACCAAGTGGATTAAAAGCCATTTGCATGCCAGGGGATCAGAGCAATGCATTAACTACCTTTTTGCCCACCTCCACTTCTATTACTTGACACTATGAGTCATTCCCGAGACTATGGGAGACAGGAAGTTGTCTAGCGTTCAAATACAACAAAAGTTACAATCATACAAACATTTTTTTTTTCAAGCAGATTCTGAAAATAAGCCTGAAACTATTCATTAGTATTTCTACATGCAGACTCAGTGTTTATAGGGCAGCCAAGTGGGTGAGTTACACTGCAGCAAACTGCTATAGGAAGATTCATTTATGAAGAATTAAGTGTTGTAATCTATTGTCTGCCTTTGTTATGATGCTCTTTGTCTACATACCCACCTGTAATCCAAGGCTGTATAGGGTATACTTAGAGGTGCAAATCAGATGTATGAGATAAACTTAATGTTTTATTTATAGCAAGAACATTAATATACAGCACACTATGCACTATGTGAAAGGATGGTCTGATGGTCTAATGGCATTCTGGAGCAGCTTGTTCCTAGCTGAAATGTGAACTTTCATCTCCAGCAAAGAGGTACTGGAACACTACAGCTTTCTGTGAAGTTGGATGCTCTTCCTGAATCATTACAAAATTGTCTGGCAGTCACTGCAAGTGTTAATTGCTCCAATGAGAAGATAACTTAACCTACCTCTGTAATTAGCAAACGCACACTGACCTAATGCCTAAAGCTGTGCCTCATCCTCTAAAATGGATCCCAGCAGTGACTAGACCAAATTTTCAGTACCTGAATGGCACTTCCTGCTTTTCCTACGTCCATCTGCAACCTCTGACTAGAGGCTACCAGACTTGGAGAAAAAGCAATGTCCTCAAACTGTAAGGAGCAAAGGAAATCTGAAGTTAAGGAGGAAACTTTTGAGACAAGAACTTGCATGAGAAAGTTACTCAAAAGTCTCTAGAGAGGTGAAGTTTTTATCAAAGATGCAGATCCTCATTTTAGGCTTGCAGAAGCAACCTAACTTTTTGAATTCACCCAGCTAATTCATTTTAATCAGCCACACATTTGCTCCAGGGCATATAACAAAGTAGCAAGAATTGCTCCAAAACATTATTTTAAAGATATTATCTCCTTTAGGAAGTATTGCAAAGTCAGTTTCTTCCCTTTCCGCCTCAGCTCAAAAAGTTTGCAGAAGCCATCCTGAAAACAAAAGAGGAAGTCGCAAACTTTTTCCCACCACATATTGCAAGGGTCAAACACAAAAATAAAGGGGATGTAACATGAAGAAGTATTTGTTCTGCATTATGATGTGCTGCTTTTTGGCAGCAGTGGAAGTTCAAAGAGAATTACTTTATCTCTAATACGGACATGAGTAATAGATGGCAGAATGTACTGAGACTTATATAGGCAGATTTATGAGGCATGCCAGAAAACAGTGGCCTGCTGAGTTTATTTAAAGCCATAGGATCTGAGCAAGTCTGCAGCAAGGACTACAGAATTCATTGCCTTCCTTGCAGTAAAACTGTCTCAAGCTTGCTAAGGCGAGTGTAGCACCACTGCCTCCCAGCAGAAGAAATTGGACCCATTCAGTAGTCTCAAAGGCTCCAACAGCCAAATGAAAGTTCTCCTTTAGTGAGAAAGCAGCCTTCGGTTTCTGAAGCAAAGACTCTCCATTGTAAATCTGTGGCAGTGTTTTCAAGAGACTGTGGTTGACTGTGCAGTGAAACAGAGCTCTACATAACTACAAACTTCATTAAAATAGATTTTTAAGATGGCTTGTTCACTTCTGTCCAGTGTAGATACTTGGCATTTTAGTCTGTTGGCACTGTGATGTTTGTGTCCTCTAGTTAGCAAAAAACATTTGTGGAACTCCAGAAAAGCATACCCTAGGATAGTGTGAGAAAACTTCAGCATCCCTGAGGAGGAATCTAATGTTCGGCTGCTGTATAATGAAGAGAAGTGGAACTGGTAGTGGAGTTACCATGCAGTAAAATATTCAGAACTCATAACATTTCATGGTGCCAATGCCCCTGGGAAGAGAAATAAACTCTTTTCTATGGTAGAGCAATACATATTTATATATCATATATGCCCATATATGCCCAAAGACCTCCATCAGAAGGGGGTCTGAGTATGCTGAGCTTGTAGACAAGAAAAAGGAGCAATCCATCTTCTCTTGCATTTGCAACCTGAAGATGCAGACAGACAGAGAGGAAGAACTTGTTCATATCACGTACAGAGAAACTAGCACACTGGAGAATTTTCAGAGAAACTGATAACTAACTACAAGCATTACAGGAGCATTGCTTTTCCCTTTCTTTATCTTAACACTATTTAGGAGCAAATCGTACATGATCTTTGAATCAACACAGCTGAAATATTAGCAAATTTTACTTTTTGATGAGGAAAATTTGATTGTATTTGCACTCTATTCCTGAAGAATCTGGGTTATCTGAGTAACTACTTAACCCTTAAGGATAAGAGAGAAGGAATCAAGCCCCTCTTCAGAAAAGAACATTAACTTTCCCAGCTTTCACAAATGTCCATTGACACAGTCCCTTCTTAGAAAAACACAATCTGCTGAGAAAAAGGAGAGACTCAAAGATTATAGCCAAATCTCCCTCACCCACACAAACTGTGTTAAGGGTACTTTGCAAAAGTACAAGCATCATGTACTTAAATATAACACCCACAGCACCTATTCATAAGATACCACATGAAAGAAAGAAGTTTCAACTTGATTTTCTACTTTGGGGAGTTCAATAAGGCATCAAAGCAGCCAAATTACAGTCTGAAGTCAGACAAGAGAGGTTTGGAGATTCACAGAGCATCACAAACAATGCATCTCTCACTGCAGGCATGAGAAGAGAAGCTTTACACACATCTAATGACTCTTAAATGCTCCTCAGATATTCATGAGATAGATTGAGAGGTATCATGAGTTATTCATAATTTACAGATAGGGAAACTGAGGCATCATTATCATGACCCCTATCAGTCTCTGCCTAATAAATGCAGGCATTGATATTTGTTTTCCATCCTGAGCTAGCCAGTGTATAAAGTTGGCTGGGAAATTTCAAACAAAATGGGGTTTATTTTATTTTGCTTTTCCATTAAGCTCATCAAATTGTCAATATCAGCATGCTTTGCAGAAATATATGAATTTAAATGAGCCTCTGCTAAGACAAAGAAGTCCAATGGAAACCACTTTGTCTCCTGCCTACAGGTTCTTAAGGAATGCTGCTTTCTAGGGTCCGGACTACTGGGGAAGTCGCTCTGTATGAACTACCACAGGCCAGCAACCCACAAAGTTTTAGGGTTCCTGAGGCATGGTTGGGAGCCCAGAAGCCCAGGCAGTAGCAGAAGCTTTTCAAGATCTCAATTCTCTAGTTTTCCGGAAGCCTGGAAAGGTCTCTGCTTAAACTTCAAAGGCTTTTGGTCTTCTACAGGAAACTCAGGAAGAACTGGGGAAAGCAACTGCAAGAAAACATTTACTTTAGTTTTTATTAATTATTTTTGAGGGGATTGGAGAGCGGAATACATTTTTTCCTGGGGGGTTAAAATGTGCAGTTTTTTTTCCAGTTCGGGACAAAGAATTGTGAAGTATCAGAATTGCTTTGCAGAACAGAAATGTTCCATTTCAATCTGCTATTCCCTGTTGCTGCTCTGCCTTTAGGGGGAACCTGGCTCCCCTGCTTTCTTTCCCTATCCAAGGACTGACTTTTGAAAATGCTGGACACCAAAAATGCTGAGTAAAGTTACTAGGATTTCCTGTTCCAGGTCTCTGTGGTGTACATGACACCAGTGTGCAAGACAGGGCTGAGAGGCCAGAGGGGACCCAGTCTGCACTGGGAATATGAGTGGAGGAACTCAGAGAGCTGGAGACAAAAGCCCATTAGCCTCCCTAGTAATCCTCACCCTTCACTGTTTCTAGAAAAGAGAATCAAGAACTGAGTTATCTGCAGATTTGGACAGGCAGAAATGTGGACTGGCTGAAACCAGTGGCTGCTTTTGAGAACGTTCACTTCCGCAACTCACCAAAGATTACAAATGTCAAAAGAAAGCCAGTGGTTTAGTCTACACTAGCACACCCCACCACGTAGGAACAGGTTTCCTCTGAGCGGAGGGGCCCCCCCCAGTCCCAGGGACACGAGAGGTGCAGCACCCCGCGGGACTTTTGGGGCATGCTGGCTGTCACCTTGGCTGGCCTGGGGTTGCTTGAGGCACTGCAAAAGAGAGAGGCTGTCTCTGACATCTGGGGCTTTATCATATGTGTATGGATATTTATCACTCTGAGCAAAACATTATCCACTTTTCTTTCTGGCAAGGTGCTATCCTCTTCTGAGGTGTAAGAGAGTGGCTTTCAGCTGGGAGTTGATGATAAGCAAGTGCAATGCAAAGGAGAATTGTAAATTCTACTTTCTAAAGTCTACTCCAAAACAGTTCCTAAAACCCTGAGTCATTAGCGGCTGAATCACATTATTCCTGTCAGCAAGACCTCTTCTCTAACATCATCCTCTATTTACTGTACATTACCTCATGGGCTGCTTCCTGGTCAAGCTGTGCACCTTTTACACAACCATGAAGAATCCTACTCATTAGGATGAGTTTGACATGATGCAAGCCTTATTTTCTGATGCTGATTAGAAAACAGCAAACCCGGTTTAAGGATTTACTTAGGCTCACTGTGCACACAAAAGGAGCTCTTCCTAATGAACAGGTCAAATAATAAGCCTTGTTTTCTGTTTTTCACATTTCACTTATTTGCTGAAGCTCACGGCCGTCTGTTACAAGGGCAATTCTAAAAGTCAAAAGGTTACAGAATAAAGCATCACCCTCCAAAATTCATCATTTATCTGTCGAACAGTGACCTCGTGGTGACTCTCTCTCAGCTATAAAGCCATTGATTGCATGGCCCTTCATTCTCCTCCTGTAAATCCTATAAACAAGCCCCTCTGAAATGCCAGAAGAAAATTTAACATGCAACTCTTTTCACATATTAAAATGATGATGCAATATTAGATTAGATATTAGACTAATTACCACATATTTAGCTCTTTGGCAACAGTTCATCATATAAGATTAGGGGATAAGTTATCAGAAAAGACATTGTTTGATTCATTGTCAAATGTTTTAAAATTTGTATATAAAAATGTATACTATCTAAGTAAATATAACTGTAGGCTTACTAATATGACAGGTATTTTGTTAAGGAAATAAGCTCCTCCAGTACGGATATGTGTATGAATTTTATCTCCTTTAGGCACAGAAATGATGATGTTGGAAAGGCACAGGATTAGCAAGTTTAAGCAAGATGGAAGATAAGAATCAAAATTAAATGGAAAGTTACTCTGGTTCATTTGTTTCAGTGATTAGAGAGACCATATTGTTAAAATAATGATTCAATTGTTTGGTACTGCTTATGACACAGCTCCTCAAAGGGCAGAATTAACTACCCAAAATCTAGAAATTAGAACTCTATACTTTGCTGAAAGACAACACTCAAACTTGCAATCAAACAACTATATTTATAGTCTTGATCATGGCAAATGTCACTGACAACATGTTTCTCTTCAGTAATACTCCTTAGGGACCCGAAAGTCAAGCTGGCCTCTTCTTTTCTTCTCAGACACCACCTTCTGCAGCAAAAGTTCTTTAAACAAAACAGACGTCTACATTACAGAAGTGCAGCCTTATTATTATTACTACATCCCCTCTCTTTTCTGTAGCCCCCTGTTATTTCTGGGGATGATGAATAAGACTGAATGCCAAACCCTGAAACAAGTTCATAGGGTTTTTGCTCACAGTAAAACACAGTTCAGAGCATCACTGAGGCAAAGGCTTAAGTCCCAAGTCAGTTTGCAATCACACTGCTGAGAGACCCTTACTCTAACCAGCCTCTTAACTGAGAATGTTTTTATTGGAATTGTACTTTTCCCTGATCCCCATTAAAGCGCTCCTGAGGCATCTGGAGGGTAAATACTGTTAACAGCAGTCTTTCCGGATCTACAGTTTGGAAACCACAATGTTGGAGCTACTCTACCAGTTCAAACAGCAGCTGGCCTCTGGCAATATTTTCTTCCTTCAGATTAATTAACATTTTCCCTCAGCCCCTTGGTTACAGGCATGATCATGAAGTCTGTGCATGTTAGCAGAAGTTGTATTAGATATGTGCACCTAGCCAGCTGCATGGCGCTATTTTTCTACCTCTGCACAATCTATACTGGTGCTTCTGAGGGGTGCGAAACTTTGGTGCTGAACAGGAGAATGGTCAGATCTCAAAGGATTAGGCTGAAAGGCTGTCAAATCTTCCCATTCCTCAAATCATTTGTCCCTTCCTGGATAATTACCCTTTCATATGAAGGAAAGCTGAATTCCCTGTCATCCTGTACGGAATCAGGTTTTCATTCCCAGAAGTTAGTAACAACCTCCTATTAACTACGCCACAATCAGGATTTCGCAGGTTACTTGAGGGAAACCTTCCCTTCTGTTTTGCCATCTCATTGACGAAAAACATCTTAGCTTCTAAGGCTGACAAAATGTTCTTTCGAACACTGCTTCAGCAAGGACTTGCTGGACTATGGTCTCACTAGTCCTCAAGATTAATTTTTCTTATTAAAAAAATCCTACCCCTATGTTACTGAGAAAAAGTCTTCTTTCGGGAAGGTAAGATATCATGATGCAAGTACATAACCTGTGGTGCACATTTCTGAGTACCTTTTAACCATTAGCTTGCTAATATTAAGAAGTTCCAGTGGGAATGCTCATGGATGTGAACAAAGCTTGCTGGGACTGAGGCTTGCAAATAATAAAAGTGCTGCATCTTACAATTGGTTTACTTGTCCAATTTCTATAACATTGTTGCACTCTTTCACTCTCAACACAATATTAACTACTTGCTCCCTCTTGTCAATACTAAAACCTCTGAAATAAATTAATAGTAAAAAAATTTAAACGACTGAGATTCTTTGCCATTTGAATTTTAAACCATTGCTGATTGAAGCTTAGGAGAAGCTTGAAAACATAAACTACATCTGGCAAAGGAGGGAACACATCTTGAACATAATAATGATTGCACACATTGCCTCAGTAGTATGATGTTCAGTATGCCCCTAACATTATACAACTGCCAGTGCTTTGTTCTTTAGATCAAGGTAACATCCTTCCCTTTCTCTTACCATCCTGGGACTTCTAGATGCATTGCTCTGACTCTTGAAGCAAAAAGCACTCGTGAAATTAGAAGCAAAAACTGTATCAGGTCACTTAAGGTGTGAAATCTGGGTACATGGGTATGGTGGCTAGCCTCCAAGGTTACAGAGATATCTAAATCAGTTCTTGGAAAATCTCTTGCAGGCCCTTGATAAGTAATAACTAGAGGGTTTTCAGAGAAGAAGTCATTAGACAAAGCCAGGCTCTCAGTATATTAATGAAATGTACACACTATTTAGCTGCATTTAAAAAACAGAACACTGAGGGCAACATAAACCCTATATTCGTGAATAGGTCAATATCAAAGATCATCTGTAGATCAAAACCTGAAAAATGCAAAATGTTCAGATTAGTATGCAAAATAAAACATCAATGTGGAGAGTGGATTTATCTGATTATACTATGAATAATTCATTAGCATAAGCAATACAATTAACTTTTAAAAACAATCTAACTACTACGCTCATGTTTAGCAAATCTAACATATAGTAACATCAGGAGGTAAAAGTTCATAATGCAAAAGAAATTAAAACAAATTCCTTTAGGAGCCCAGCTGCCTTATTACTAAGGGGGGAAGGAGCAGTGGATTAGACGGGTTAGATCTTGCCCAGAGAGGTTAACTCGCCTGTAGTCAATACCCTTGCATTTGCAGGTGTGCCCTCAGTTGACCTTATTAATACCTGCAACCCTTGCTGGAAACCTTATTTCAGAAACATTAGGCTCTGCTTGTTTGAAGTGGCTCTGACCACAGTGAAGTGTTTCTGAAACTTGTAGGGAGGGGTTTTGGTGGGAGGACGGGGAAGAGACAAAATACTTTTCATGAGAGAGGCTTTTCTGCACTTCCAGTAGATAGAAATCAGAGGGCTGAATCAGACAGAAGATAATCAATGCTATAGCTGGCATACTAAATCAATACATTACTGGCAACTGTAGCTAGTTTTAGCTGAACCTCTGCTTTCCAGAGCAATCACTCCAAGCCCTGACTTAGTCACTTTTGAGATGAAATTGCATCGAGCTCAGATCTGTATGGTGCTGGTTTGATGGTAGCCAGCCTGATAGAGATAGTGCTTTCCTGGGTGGCTGACGCCGGGGACTGATACTCACTCAAGAACTGAGGCAGGTGCAGACAGACAAGAGCTTGCCACAGCAAAGCCTTCGAGCCGCTGCTTTTTCCCTTTATCCTATTTCTGCAGCTGGTTTATGTAAGGGAACACCGATGCTGCTTACCTACCCTTCAGTATCTTAAAATTACTGTGTATTTGTAATAGTTGTACTTTCAAGAACGAAGAGTGCCACCGCTAAGTGACATTATGAACAAGAAGCCAAAAGCTGATACAACAATTCAAAAGCATACAAATTAAAGTTGATTGTAAAATGGATTTGCCATTCCATTAAAAATGTCAGGATTGAAAAATTTTGACATATAAAAGTTCATATTAAATATTCATATTGAATTAAATTAAATGGGGACAAAACCAAAAAAGACTAAACACTGTGCAAAATTAAATTCTGAAAATAATTGGTTTGCCCAAAATGTTTACATTAAAACAAATACTTTGGTTCCATTTGGTTTCTTCCTTTTATTTTCTATTTTAAAATTCAGAGTAATAGTTGATTCTGAAATAAATCAAATTCTTTTGTGCAGAATATGTTGAAAACAAAGCATTGCAATGCTGTGGGTTTTTTTAATTGTTACTGCTACTATTACTGTTATTTATTCAAATAACATAATTTGTTTATTGTTATTTATTCAAATAGTTTGTCAAAATAAAATTTCTCTAAGTAAAATACCTTTAATGAAAACTTTCAATCTACTCTAACACTACTTTAAATTAAGCATTACAGCTCTATTGCCTGGATCAGGAATAGGTATAACGATCTATGACTGCTATGGTCGTCTTTTTAAAAATATTCTTGCTATCAGCTGCGTGCCTAGCCCCAGATCTGCTCCTTCAACAGAGGTAACAGTTCTTTCCATTGATAGCAGTGGACTTTGAGTTTGGCCTTCAAACAGTTTGGATGCTTCTAGACACCTAAATAAAAAAGGTTCAGGGAGCAGTACCTGTCACAAAGGTGGAGTAGTGCAGACTGGCTCACACCCAAACTGCTTCAGGCTAATCCCCCCCAAAGCAGACTGGCTGTGCCTTCACTACTCCATGCTTGGTCCACTGTCTCCTACCCCATACGGTGCCTCTCGTGCCTACTATTATTTGGGGACAAGGACACCAGTTTGACGTGTATTAAGCTGTGCTGCAGCCCAACTGGGGTGCTGCCTTTCGCTTGAAACTGGGAGCAGGCTTTGCATGCCTGGGGGGTATACATAGCACAGGGACACACAGGAGGGCAGCAGAGTGCAGAGCCTCTTGGGAGGTCCGTGTAGGGTGGAGGAAGGCCAACTGGAAGCAGTCTGGTCCGTGCCGTCAGTCAGGAGAGACCCCTGGAGCGAGCTCTCCCCCGACCATATCCAAAGTCTTACTTGGATAGAGCTGGCTGGAGAGGTCCCAGGCAGAGCCAGACATGAGCTAGCAGCTAAGCAGTGTTGCCAGTCTAGAGACTAGGGCTTAGCCTAGAAGAGGGCTCCCTGGCCCTCTTCTACTCAGTAATATAAATCCTACTTTAATAAGTGAGGAGAAGTGTCTACATGTCTTCCTTTCCTCTGAAAGAAGAGAGATGTGCACAGCTGTATCAATATATGCACATCACACCATGCCTTTATTCCCCAAATTGTTCTTTGTCTGTATTAGAAAGCTCTGTCAACAGGAAGGCAGCCAGCACAGTGTTAGTAGCAACATTTGTTTGGCAGAAGATGTTCATGTTTGCCTATTGGTATTGATGTTTTTGTTCTCACTTGGCTGTGGGATGGTCTCTCCATGCTTGCTGCACTTCTGTCCCATGCTAAGAGCAGATTTTGTTGGGTACGGTGCTGTAAACAGCTCTCTCTGCACCCTTTTCTCAAAGAACAGTGACACTTTTGAGCCAAATTCACAATAGTTTCATCTTTTTCTTCCCACCAACTACTCCTTTTCATGCCATTTTCAGACACTGTCGCAAACATGAATACAGCACTATTCAGCAACTGTTTGTCTGCCCATTTTAAAGAATGCTACATACCAAATGCACCTGATTGATTGATTAAAAAATCAAGTTAAACTGGACCAGCTGAATGCCTTTTCTACTCCTTCTTCCACTGCAATGTGTATGACCCATAACTGCACACTACTACCGTAACCTTGCTTTAGCAGGCACATCTTAACAATCCATCTGCAATGAGTTGTAGGTATCTGTGAGCTCATCTGAAGTGGAATTTGTTTTAAGAGGAATAAGAAGTTATCCATAACAGAAGTTTTTACCAGAGCTGCTGACAGAGCAGCTTTGGAAGTGTAGCTGAAGACATGGGATGGAGTTATCCTTAAACACTTCACAGCAACTTCAAGGCTGGAAGAAGGAAGCAATGTGCTATGACCCCGATTTTGAATCTGAATTACTAAAGACATAAAGACAGTTTTGTAACCTAGCTGTAATGAAGAGAAGGCAGAGAAAGAGGAATTAAGGTGATGATCATAATTCACAATCACCCACACAAGGAAGAGATTTCTGATAGCAGCAGCTCTTTTATCTGGTAGGAAAAAAATCACGAAGACATGCAGTGGCTGGAAGGTAAAGCTAGGTAAACGTGGGCTGGAAGTAAAAGGCATTTTATTTTATTTATTTTATTTCATTTTATTTTTCATAACAGGTAATTAGCCACTAGCAGAGTTTACACAGGGACATTGTGGATTGCTTGGAGAGTCTGTCCTGGCTGTGACACATATCATGTTCCCATCCTCTTGACACAGTTTTCCACATCTAGGCTTCTGCCTTCAGTGCACTCTGATATGTAAACAATAACTTAACGTTTATCCAGTAACTCTGCTGCACATTTATGAATTTTAATCAACCACTGACACACTTACATGAAGTGAAACAAATGAACAGAGTTGACAAATGGGATTTCTGCCTAGAAAGGATTTTAGATCCATATTAATATTCAGTTCCTCTCTAGGACTCTTGACATCAACTGTGTTTCAGTGCTTGTATGGCTGTCTTGAGCCTACATGATTATTTTGTATAGCCCAAACAGGGTGCCCATTGTGCTAAGCATATAATAAAAAGACAGCTGCTGTTTCTGAGCACTCACAATCTAAGGCAGAGAGGACAAATGGCTGGTAGACGATAATAAGGTAAGTTTGAACTACATTCAGTAAAGTAAGCAGTACTGCTGATATACCAGTTAACTAGCTGCTGGAGCCACGTAATTTGGAATCTGTTCCAAAGACGGAGCAGATTTCTATATATAACTGAATTCTCACGATTTGGATCTGATTTTTTACAGGTGGTGCCTGGTTTGTCGGCTAATACAATTTTCCGTCTCCTTTTTCTCTCTGCCACCCCTCAATCGCTCCCTGACCAAGCTCCCCTCAGGTAAAGGTCTTTGTGCCTTTGATTATTTTATGGCATTTGCTGCAGCCCAGTTTCCATCAGAGGTCTTTCCCAGCAGACTAACAACCCCATGAATGAAATCAGCAGGGAGGCTCTTCATTATCGCAATTCTGGCAGTGAAGTCTCTGTACTTTTATCACTGTACTGGTATCAATTATTTGGAGCCACATTAAATAAATGAAGTCAGTAACATGAATATGTCATGCCCAATTCATACATAGGCTCATGAACTCTCTCTAAAAAAACCCTCACTTTTATGCCTGCTGCTTTCCTTATGAATTTTTTGTAAGCTCTGACCTTAGACATTTCTCAATCACTACAAGCATGCTTAGTTCAAGGCAGAATATACACCCATTTTATATGGGTTGAGGAGGACAAAAATCTTGAGAAAAGCACATGGCGTTAGACAAAATGACTTTTCAAAGGAAGTTCAATGACCTCCATATAGACATGACATGTTAAAGTCACTGACTTCTTTTTAACTCAGCACTTGCCTATATATATTTAGTATTACATAATGTACTTGTAAGGGCAAAGACTCTTCGGCATTAGAACTACAATATTTATTGCAAAGTTCTGACTCACCTTCCTTGGGTGTAGCCCAGAGTTACCATAATATCAGTAATGACAATGAAATGGGACTGAATTGGCGAGTGCCCTTTCGTTGTTAGATGGGTCACAGCAGCATACTGATGGCAGTTTTCTGCAACTTGAAGACAACCTTATTTATTTATTGATCCTGCTGAATCAGAATTAGGCTTGGCAAAGCCTGTTCTCCAAAAAAGGAATCAAGAGCTGTCTGGGATTTGTTGAGTATTTTTCTAAGGCATTTCTAACCAAAATTATCATATTTTGATCTTAAGTAACAAAAAAATTAAAATTTCTCTAATGCATAGACTATTAACTTTCTGAAATCCTTAAGCCAGCTCATTTTGCTTATAGTTTCACTGATCTGTTTAAACAGAGTAGGAAAGAAACAGGATGGTGATGGGAAAGGAGATCTTTTTTTCTTGGACATTACTTTGCGCATACTTAGAATAAAAAATCCCTAGAACCTTTGTGCTTACTGAGAGTAGATTTACAAATAGATGGAAAGGGTAATGGCTAAACGCTTTGTGGGAGTGTTTGCAAACTCTGAAACTCTAATTCAGCCACATTCAAACATGTTTCAGCCACTTTGCCACTAACGTTAATCAGAGCGGCTTTTGTTTAAAGGAATGCTGGAGAAAGGGTTTTCTAAAAGCAAATGCTCTTGCAAACACACTTCATTCAAACCTGTTTGAGAAGTGTTTTCTCTGCTTATAATTCAGACATGCAACCTGGCAGCAGAAAGAAAGACACGGTTCTTAGGTGTCCAATTACACACCCAAAATAAGGAAGAGTGAATAGATAGAAAACATAATTATAATAAATAGAGTGTGTAAATAAGCCAAATCTGATGAAATGATTATGCAGGCTGTGCCCCATGTTACAAAGATTTGCACAGCTGTTAGTGCTTAGACACTCTACTTCTACTGACATTTACAGAGAAAAATTCTGCCCTGTTGAAGACAGTGAGAAAACCATTGACCTCAGGATTTTGGAGAACGCACTCTGAATTACATCTATGACTTCACTAGGACTATTAGTGGTGTGCAAATCTGAACAGGTGTTGGCATCTTTGCAACAGTAAAGCCTACCTTAAAAGAAGCAAGCAAACAAAAGAGCCAGTTTTTGGAAAGTTATCAGAAAAAAACAGGGGGTGGTACTCAGATTAGAAATATGCAGCCAATGATCAGTAAAAAGAAAATGAATAAAAAGCAAATGAGTAAAAAAGAAAATGAGTAAAAAGAACTCTCAGGTTTGGGTGTGTTTTTTTGTTTTATTGTTAACTGATTTCTTAAAAATAAAGTAAACTGGGAAACTGACTATTCAGGTATCACCTTTGCAAAAACCTCTCAACTGCCAAGTCAGCAACAGGAATAATTCTGAAGTTACTATCAACTCAGAATTTCAAAACAGACCATAACATATATCCCATATATTTCACTGTCATATGGCAATAAGCAAGAGTGTAAGTATTCTTTGCTCAGAAAGCAGAAATAAAGCATGGAGAGGTTCCTTTTCACACTCTTATGTTATATGATGACCGACTGAAAGAGTTTAAAATATGAGGCAAGAACGGTGTATTTCAGTTTATCATTCTCCTATCTCTGGATTACACTTCTACTGTTTTCTGTAATGCAATTTATACATAAAATACTTTCACAAGTGGTAATTTAACCACGAGATACACCGTTTTTGATACTTTGAATCCTGCAGAGTTGCTCAACCATAATGCTTATCGCTGATACCTATCAGTGCAAACCTTTGTTTGTTTATTTGTTTGTTGTAACACTTTCTCTGTATGTGTTGTCCGGTCATCTTCATGTTATTTTATGAAGTAAGACTGTCAGGTTTATACCTACAATGACACAAGAAAATGGGATCGTGCTGCTATTCAAGAGAGAATGCAAAGGACAGATGAGCCAGCTATGCAGCCCTCTCATCAGAAATTGCAGGCTTCTCTCAGTTTGGATATATTTCTACATATTCCCAAATTGTTCATTATCATTTACTACATGATTGCCCTGCAAGTGATTGTCATCACTGCAGAGGCAACCCTAAAATCAACCTTTTGGAAATCCATGAATTCAAACAAACAAACAAATAAATGCAATGCTATGTATTGTACATGGAGTGACACATCTGTCAGTAAAGGTGAAAAAAATTTCCAAAAGATCTTAGTGCAATGCAGACTGCCACTTCTATTTGTTTCTGATTGCTATCATACCGCGCAGATACAATGATTGAGAATGAAACTTGAACTCGGTGCTAGAAGTCCACTGTAACATCAATCACTTGAAATAAAAATGTCATGCTTATGATTCTTTGGAAAATGCTGCACTTAACTTCCAAACTGTTGCTTTTAGAAAAGGCTAATTCAGGGTTGGGTACATTAATGTCAATGTCCTATAAAAGTGCCAGCTAAAAAAAAAATGTCAGCAAAGACATTTTTTAAGCCTGTGTCAGCACAAAAGGGTGCCTCAGTTGTTTCATCTCAGAACAGCTGCATGCTTTCATTGACATTTGTTGCCCTTTCTTTGTGCACTCATCCTGACCTCGTAGGTTATTTCCTGGCCTCCCTTCCGTGACCTATGACTGATGATGACCTTTAGCCAGAGAATGTGACATTTTGTTCTCCTCTGGCTGACATGTGATGCCCTCATTATTCAAAGGTATGTGAAAATAACGACCTGCACTGACCTCTCCGTTTCCTTTCGTTTATTGGTCTACACTAGGTGCTTGTTCAGCAGATTGCTATGACTAGGTGGTGGGGCGTACAATTGCTTTGGAAGCAGGAAGCTCATGAATTGCACCAACAGTTTAGCTTTTTGTGCCCATTGCTCCATTTGATGAGCTGGAGATGAGGTGGTGCAGTTCTGGGAGAGAGGACCGTCAGGGTTCAATTCAGTTTGGGTATTGGGAGCATCTTCATAAGGCTGACGATACAGCCAAGGACTTGTGCGCTTCTGGAGTGGCAGCTGAGTGCCAGGCAGCATAACTACCTTAGGGCATCTCAAATAGTACCAGATGCCTGTGCATGGGCCACTGGTTCAAGTCTTCTGTTCTCAGTCATCTGAGAAAATGGATGACTAAGTAACCTTAGGAATTCAAAACAGGAGTGACTGTAGCTTTCCCATCCCCAAGACTTCTAAACTTTCCCCTCTGTGACCACAAAGGAGATGTAGTCACAGTTACGAGAAATACAACAATATTTGTCTAACGAGCTAACAGTGCTTTCTTGGGTAAGTCACTTTTTGCATTTCAAATAGTGGAAGTTTTAGTGTTCTTCAGAAATGCAAGCCTGAACACATGAAAATTTTTGCAAGAAGTAGATTTTATCTCCTGTGAGGTGAGACATGCCCTCATTGACTATAGTAAATATTTCAAATGCTGCAAGTCTAAAGGAGGAACAAACTGTTTTGTGTGGGAGACTGTGATACCAATTAACAGTTTATCCAAGACTTAGTCAGTTTGAATATTTAAACCTCCTTTCCTTGAAGAAAGGATGGTTACTTCAGGTCATGAATGAGGGCATGTATGGAGCAGCATGAGGAACAGATGGTCGCTAAAGACACTTTTTGACTATGAATATTTCATATTAAGAATATAGAAATAATCAGTTAAGAACTAAGTTCTGCTTTCTGTTGCACAAGAACAGAGCAGAAAAAGAAGATGTTAACACATATGTCTGAGTGTGTGTTCCTGGCTGGGAAAGAGGTACCAGGCCCTTTCCCACTGAAAGGTGGGAAGCTGCACTGTGTCTGAAGGTTAGGACAGAAGATTGTCAACAAGCCTTCTTCCAGCTCTTTAGACAAGCTTTTAGATATTTGGCATGCGGACCAGGAAATGTCTTGAAAATCAGGAGCAAGATTTTGACCTTATCTCAGCACTCCGTGCAAGCTAATGCAGAAACTAGGGGAAAGGTACTAGTAATAGCCTTCGTGGGCAAAGAGAGATGCCACAGCATTCCCCACTATCTGGAGTTTCTAAAGAGCTTCATGTAGGAAAAAGTCCAGCTAAAGGTGTGAAAGGTATCAGTAACTGACACCGAGATGTAGACTCACAAACTTCAAGATATGACCTGGAGCTCTGGGGCTTCAGTCCAGACATTCATCCTGAAGTGTAACTCAGATCATTAGAAGTCCAGGTTGACACCTCCAAGACTGCAGTGGTTTGGAGAGGGGGCCCTAGGCTTAGATTAGGCAAAAAAAAATGCTGCCTGGCTTTGGGTTCAAACTGAAGGGAAAATTTATCTGATGAATAAAAGACTTTTACCTATCTTGGTAGAAAGTGCTACCTATGGATACTTCTATGTAAGGAGCCTAACTATGGGTACGACTTACCTGTAGTGGGTGTGTGTCATCATCTAAAGGAAGTGCAGCTGAAAATTGGAAAGTACTATTTTCTGTCTACCCACATCATCTTTGCCTTGCTTGAACTCAGTTTTGCTGCCATCAGTCCCGGCAGCAGATCCCTGGGCAGAAGGCTGAAACTAAAGAATGGTGCAACGAAATGGTGCCTCTGATATATTGTTTCTATACTGTTGGTCATTGCACAAATGCCCCTGGTATTATATTTCTGAGGGCAAGCTACAAATGGATTAATTGAAGGAATAACAACAGTGTATAAGGGGGTCCCAGCTGGTGCCAAACAATCCTCCTCCCCCTGACCAGACAGTGCTCTAAAACCCTGGCACCGAGCAAGACTGTTACATGAATCCCCATGCTCCTCTTTGGCTGACAGCAACATTCACACAACCCACACACGGAATGCTTTTAAGAGGATTCAGCTAAGGAATACACACACTTTTATTTGTGACCCAACCCCAGATCAGATGTCAGACTGCTTATGACCACTTACATAAATGAACTAACCTACCATGACAACATACCTCTGGAAGGTCTCTCAGAGAAACCTTGTAGAAATATTTTGTATTAGGTGCTGAAAAGATTGTGACACATGGAACCATTAGTAGCTTTTGACTATTTAGGCAGAGAAAGCTAACTTGTTTGTGTAACAAGAACATGAGTTTAAGAGAATAGCACTAAGGTAAATTTTTAAACCAAGAGACTTTATAGTCTTTGTTTTTGCCTACAAGCACAGTCTCAGAAATACTCTGTTTTTCCTCTCCTCTGTCTCATTTGCCTCTCATTGTTCAGGAGCTCATAGGGTTTTACTCCTCCCAAGATCCATAAATCATATGATTAACTTTCAGTCCAAGACTGTTTTATATGAGCAGAAGAAATCTAATTGGAATACAATCACCCTCCTACTGCTTTTCACAGCTTTCTTTGCATCTCAATGTGATCTGAATTTCAGATATCTCTTTCTGTGAGATATTTATTTTTCCCCATCATGCACTGAACCCAATTGTGCTGCTATCTTTTTCTGCCCTTTTAAGCTTTGGCTGTAAATTAACCATTATGCAGCTGAATAAGTTCCTTTAGAGTTCATAAACAGTATTTCAGCATGATAGCTTCCTGACTAGTTGCACGGGAACAGACTTTCTAATCCCCTAAACATAAAGGGTTAATGCTAGTTTCATTTCCCCCTCTCTCAACATGGGTGCTTAGGGGAGAGGCTCTCTTATAAGGTGGGGTACTGGATGGATTGAAAGAAGAGGAAATTTGTGGAAAAGCAGAACTCCATTTGCAGGTTCTGGATGAGCTCCAGGTTGGGCAATCTTTGTGTTATGCTTATGTTTATTTGTTTTGATTTGTGCTGATAGAGATTTAGTACAACTGAAAAATCCTGCTGATTATGGACCAATTATTGCCCGGCAATTTACAGGCTTATATTACTCATTAAAATAAAATCAAAACCTTTTCTTATTAATTTAGTGTTTAAGGAAGCTGGCAGGCCAAGACTCCTGAATACCGAGATGCTTCCTTTAACCATGCAACCTACAAGCAGCACAAGCTTTTCTTCAGTTTCTCACCTCGTCCACTCCAAACCCTTCCCCAGACCAAGCAGGACAAGTCAATGGGAGAAACTAATACTCATGGTTCATGAAAAGCTTGCCTTCTTTTCTCAGACACTGTTGCTGAGGTGATTTTTTTGTTTATGTGCTACAAATACAGGTGTATCTGAGGAAAAAAAACAAACTTGAGATCTAACTGCTCGTACATGTACAGGTATCAAATGGAAACAACTTAATTATTACCATATGACCATGAACAAAGACAGAGACAAAAGGCATAATTCCTATGACTCCATGAAAACTGCAAGATAATGCATCTTTCTGTCCACATCCCCCAGTCATTTATGTGGGGGACCTGTCAGAGAGCATCGCAGCTTCTTCCCTCCCCACTCTCTTCTTTTCCAACAGACACCAGGGTGCCATGGGGACCAAAGGAGCATGCCTGGATTTCATCCTAATGCAGAGTATAGACAGGGCAAGGTGCCAGCTCTACGTCCCACAATTCAGACATAGCCTATCAATCTATTAAGCAACCCAGTCGCGTTTAAATAACTACATACCAAGCCTAGTTCTGCTTCTTGTATTTTCAGCAGTCCCACTTGCCTCAGCTGCTTGTACAAACACCTTGGAGAATTTGACCTGACAAGTGTCTAAAGAAAATCTTGCAATCAGTTACTCCTGAGTTTGAAGTGTAACGTGGAAGTTGAATTGGATTTCCTATGTAAAGTAAAATTAATGATTAAAATGATTAAGCCATTAAATAAATACATCTCAATTCGTAGCTGGTTGAGAATCAGTGACAGGCCAATTAATCAAAAAAATAGACATTCTCATTATATGGACCTGCAGCCGCATTTGTTTTACAGTGGTAGAACTTTTCTAACTTAGGTTTACAGCAGTGTGAGGGAAAGGAAGATCAGACTTACTATGTTTAGCAGATGCAGAAAAGATAATTCCACTGAAATGAAATTAAACACTTTTTTGTGCCTGTTCTTGTTCAAAAGATAGCTTTTTGTCTCTGGATTTTTGAGTAGTTATTTTCCARCTTCCATCAATAGCAACAATAAATGCTCTTACACTAAGATAAGACAGGATCAGAAATATAGTGGAGAATATACAATAGGGACTAAAACAGTATTTATCTCACCTTACTTTAGATATCTGTAGCATAAATGTTTACATCTGAACAAATCACCAAATGCTCCTCTTGTAATTTTCCTTAAGGGGAAATTCATCTGACCATGTGAAGAGTCATATTTCTTCCCACTGCTAAATGGAACTAAACTTGATTAGCTCCGAGGTAGATGTCTACATTTAATCAAATGAATCCCATCCACAATGTGATTCAGATCTTCAAGTCTTTCTTCCCTGCTGACCGTAGTAGTACCACATGACGGCATCCACACTGGTGCTGCACTAGCTGTACTGGAAGGGACTTTTTGTTCAATATTCTTCTGGTTCTTAGCAATTCATTAAATGGAGTTGCCATGGGGATAGAGTCTCAGGGTGGCCTGCCTTTCTTCCTCTCATCCACTTACACACAGTATGCACTGTACAACACTTTATGCAAATAAGTTCCAAGTGGAGTTGCTTGTCATTAGCACAGACAACTCTAGAGGCAAAAACAAATAGAATTTGTCAGTGAGAACTCTGTCATTAAGGAATTTTGTTTGCAGCCCCTGCAGTGATTCATAGCACACTTCACTGTTTTCTGCCTACTTCTTCATATCTTTTTTTTGTTCACAAAGCATAAAACTGTCGTTTTGGGTACCTTTTCTCCAATTACAGGTTTTATTGATATCATACCAGAAAGCTGGTTTCAGCTCTTGGCAAACTGGCAGCACAAGAGAAGGATTTCCTGGATGTCATCTCCATTCAAATGCCAATAAAGTGCAGCCAAAGCAGCTTAGACAAACAGCAGATTTAAAGCTTTGCTGGAGAAGGAAAGAACTAGACAAGAAACTACAGCCTCAATGGAACAGAGAAGTAAAACTGGAGAACTATCAGCACCCATGCTTTGTTCTTGGGACAAAGCAAGAGAAAAAATACCTGTAACATTCCTACAGTGAATACATATATACTATAACCTGACGTTGCTGAGCACGTYCTGCATGAACCTGAGGGTAAGTTTATGTGACACAATATATAGAAATACCCGAGTTAGTCTGAACACCTAGTGCAGCTTAGCTGAGTGTTATCCCAGAAATATCAGGACATCGTGCTGATTCATCTGTTCTTCTCTGTTATCTGAACTAGCCTGGATATCTCTACGCAAAACTGCTTTGTGCCACTGCACATACTTTGAATGTCTCTCTCAGGTCCCACTGTCTTCATTGGAACTGAGGTCTGCTTAATAATTCACTGGTTCAAGCACTGACACCCRGCTAACTTCAATTTAATCAAAGTCATCAGTAAAACTCCCACTGAGCCCAGGCCCTGTCACATATGCTGCCTGAGATGGCTGGATTTTTTAACTGTGAGCAGTATAAAATCTTTGGTTTTAATTTCAGCTATGGAAGGAGAATATCCTATAACCCATGAAAAACTCAAATGCAGCTTTTAAAACATTAGCCACACAGAAATACTTGTGTTACATGAAGTGTTCCTCATGAAACAGTGGGAGATCTGGCTGAAATTAGCAAGAATTAAATACCTCCCACTCTGAAGGTGAAAGGAGAAGCAAGGTTATAATTATATAAATGACTATGGGGGAAACAGTTGCTCTGTATACAGTATGGAAACCAAGCAGCGTGGAACACTACTTAGAGACAGCTTTCCTAAAGCCAATAATTTGTTCTTTTTTTCTTTTTGACTGTTACAGCTCCAGTCACCTCCCTGGCAAAATTTCAACCGTGGGTACTGCCCACCAGGACTCTCAGAACAACGGATCCACGTGCTCTCTAATTCTAACCTGATTTGGTGGCATTGCTCTCTTTCACCCTGATGTCTTTGGTGTAATTCCGGGGTAGGGACCTATAACACCCCCAAAAGAACTGGAATACAGGGTWTAGATATTCTGAGGCTCTACAACCAGTATTTACCCATGGTAACCTACAATTATAGTTCATTCTTCTGGAACATGTGGCAACAGAAACAAACAGAAATATGACCTTTGAAGGGTTCTAAAATCCAATTGCATCTTACATCAGTTTGCCTTAATTGACTCAGGAAACACAAAAACACATAAAAATATGGCCAAATATGGCCATATGGCATTGTTGATTAAGTTTCCTAACCCTCCTGAAGAAATTCCTGAATCTGAATCAACATCTGTCCAGCACGTTAAGGTCTCCCTCTTAAATGTGGCTTCCCCTACCGATCAGAAGTGTCTGTTCACTTGTCTTTCTCTTCTACCCTCTCCACTTTTACAGCTTGTTTCCATTTCCTCAACTGTCCCCAAAGAGGGCACTTCTGTTACAAAAGCATTTCCCTCTCTTATCTTCGCTTGCCATTTGCACAGGTCTCTGTCTCTAATCAGTCTGCAGTCAGATCAGCTGATCAAACACATTTTGTGGCTAAAGAATTCCTAGAGTCACGTGAACTCTGGGGATACAGGGACTGGGCTAAGGGAAGGCAACTCTGCCTCTTTCTGTGTGGCTGGCTTAAGCTTACATGGAACATAAAACCACCCTGAGGCTGTATAAGATTCTGCTTCACAGTATATGCCTGAACATCTTTGCTGAGGACATGTTCACAATGGCAATTACAGTTACTATTGGGAGTGAAAAATCACATTTTTTCTGTTTTTCCTCTCTCATTTTTGTACATTTGAAAATTGAACAGTATGATGTTAGCAAATTGGCACAGCTGTGACTTGCACATTAAATGAACTGTTAGGTGCCTGCAGTCTCAGGCCTCAAGAAACACTTCAAAACATAGAGCAGAAGTCAACATTTACTAACCATCATCATGTGTAATATATGGTATCTTTATTGCAAGGAAAATAAGTACAGATCCCAAATACTGCTGTGATAGCTGTTGACAAGTGCTGACATTTAAAAGGCAACCAAAACAAGACCTGACCCTGCAATGTCCCTGCAAGTGTCATTAGTCACCTATTCAAATCAAATGGGATTGCTCTCTCATGACTACAGATTTCAGGATCAAGCCCTTAGTGGGAAAAGAGTCTCTCCAGAAGTAGGATCCTGCCCCACTCATGTTAATAGGCATTTTCAACTTCCTTTAACTGTAGCATGACACAGCTTGTAGGATAAACATGAGGTCTGTAATTTTAACACACTGAACTATTATTAAGCCAAATATCTAAGGTATTTTAATTTAAAACTTCAAAGAATACCTAGCTGGGCAGTAGGCATTCCTGCTATTAATTAAAATACAGTTGACAAACAAAGCACAGTCCGTGAAACCATACCACTGAAAACCTAGCAATGGTGACCCTGCACTCCAGGACAATGGAGCCAGAGGGATCAAAAAGGCTATAAAGCCAGATTTTCCAATATCTGCCATATTCTTAAAGGGAAATCTGTGTCAAACCACCTTCTTTCTTATTCAAAAACTTGTCAAAAATGTTTATCATCAGTGAGGATTTGTCACCACCTCACTCGAGTTTTGTGGCATTCATTTCTTCTGTTTTTAACAGATGTTAATAATGAAAAAGTCCTTCACAGAAGTGCACAAGACTTGACATAGAGGCCCATAACAGTTTTAAAGGAGCTATTAAGCTTTCTAATGTAAATATATGTTTCCTGACCTTTTTTATAATGTGGATTAGATAAATTTGAATTAAGTGACTTTTAGGAACATTGATTATTGATCTGATAAACTATAATGGCTAGCCATTAGGATCTGTTGTGTAAATAACCATTTTTAAAAATTTGTTATGTCATAAAATTTCTTTTGAAAAGTACTTATGGTACTTTGCATGCTGAGTAACCACTTTGCAACATTAAGTACCTCAGCCAAAAATACATTTTTAAATTAAGCAGCTTTTAATTTATATATGATTAAAAAAAATGCTTTTAAACCACTCAGCATATACTTTTTCATACTTGCATAATTTTAAAATGTCCAAGCCAGTCCCTGAGAATGAAGATAATAGTAAAATAGGTGATCAAGTCATTGTACTGGGCCCATGAAAAGGTCAGTTGCCTTAAAGAGCAACAACTGCCTTTTGTGGCAATACGTACCGACAGATGTGGATAGATTTAAAGAAAAGCCCTTCAGCTCGTATCTCATTAACACTTTCCCTTGAGAATTTGTTTGTGTCTGTTGATTTCCAGCAAAGAGGGAGATACCAGCTATCTACGCTCAAATCTAGAAAGGGCTTATTGAACAGGCTCTATATCATGTAAGTAATAATGGACGTAGAAAAATTCTTTCCTAACGCAGGTGATCTACCATGTCCTACTATGAAAAAAAAAGCAGAGAAGGTGCAGTTATTTGGGATGAAAGGTATTGACGGAGGAGAGTCTGCAGGCAAGCTGAATGGCGAACAAGTGAGAGCAGATACAACTGTGGCTAAAACAGAGAGCCTGCATTCAAGCAAGCAGGTCTGAAATGGGGAAGAATGATGCCCACAGCTGGAATGCTGTGGATCAGGAGTGGAGCCCATAGAGGAGAAAACAGAGGTAAAAGGGTGATGCAGAAACCACCCACAAAAGTTTGTCCTGTTGATGCATTCACTGGAACAGCAGTACACTGCAAGAGGGATATTAGTTCCCTGTGACATAGCCATTTTGTTAAAGTGACTCACCCAAACAGCCTAACCAATATGCCAAAAAATATTTATAAAAGCGGCAAGGTAAAATCTAACACCAGAGAATGTGATAGGGAAATCACTTTAGAAAAGATACTGACACGGAACAAAAAACAACCAAACACACATAGGAATGGTCACAGGAGATATTTTTGCCAGATGTTTTGGATGCCTTTGCTCTAACTGGGGCCCCACAGCAACACAGACTCTTCCTCAGGTGCCTTCCTCAGCACCTCTGCTTGGGAGGGCAAGAGACCAGACTGTGACCCAGGCCTACCTCATGTTGCAGCTGGGACCTCTGTCCTGTGACAGCAGGATGGTCTTATGCTTGCATATTTGTGCAAAGGTGTAATGTACCTGCTTCTCCCTGCAGTGCCATGGCATGAAGATCTCTTACAGTGAAGCTCTGTGCCACAGTATTGCAGGACCCAGACTGAGGACTATTGCAAAGAGAGCTCAAAGGATATGGGAAAGGTCCATGAAAATTGGAACTGACCTCAACCTTACCCCATTTACCTCTCTGGCTCTTCCTAAAACTGACTTGAAAGACTCAGCTAGCACAAACAAGAATGACAGGGAAGAGTAATGGCACTGTAAATGCATTGTAAATCAATGTAAGGATGAGTTTCATCAGGATAACAAACTCTAAAGTTCATGGAAAGCTGTTTGTTGCAGAGGCCAGCAGGCACAGAATTAAAAGCAAAGTTGACCGGAAGTTCCAATGTCTTAATTGACTGCTTTTATTCCTGTTTTATAAACTTCTTGTTTAGTATTGCTTTTCCCTGTGATGCCACCCATTACCTATACAGGGCATTTTCTATAAAGAGCCAGAAGACATTATATATTTGCAAAGGGAATTCACTTCAATGTAGCTTAATACTGGCTCTCTCATATTGCACTCACTACACTCGAATTTTTAATCTCTGGCATACTGGAAACATGTGTCAAACAGCATGTGTACCTTTCAGAGATAACCCAGAGTCAGTCAAGGTGTCTCACAGAGAGTTGCCAGCACAAGTACTGTGAACTTCGGCCTCATGTGGCCTGTTCCAATTTGCCCACGCGAGGGTCTCATGCTCCCACAGCAGATGCCAGTGCCTTGTGTTCGCTGGCTATGCAGATACTTCGAGGGAGTATTTAGGCATGCAGTTACATACATAGTTGCTTTTGCTCAGATGCTGGATTTTTTTTTTTTTGTGAAATCATAGAAATTCCATTTGTAATTTTGGTGGGAGTTTAAAGTTCTGGGAATATCTCCCAATGTGCAACACTATGCTGTTTCAAACTCTCAGAGGAATAAAATGTTGAGAATGTGACTGACTAAATAGAGGTGAACACATCAAAAACTGTTCTGCTGGTATTTTGGGAAAAAAGATAAATATTCCACCTATCTTGACTACATCTGTGCTCTTTTTGTGTTTCGCCTCCCTGAATATTCTAGGAGACAAGTTTCCTAACAGTTTAGCAAAACCTGAAATTATCACTTTTAATGTTTTTGCAAAAATTTCAGAAAGTATGGAGGAACAGTAAAGTGAACCTGCTCTTACACATTAAGCCAGATTCAAAAGAGTTACACATATCCACTCAGAAAGCAAAAGAGGACACCTGGTCTTTCTGTCCAACAGGTTTAAATGCTGAATGCTCATGATAGATGTCTTGCAAACAACCTATCGACCAATACATACTTGTAGCAATTGAATGTTTGATTTCAAGTAAAGAATTCATTTTTTAAACAGTGCTTGGTTCACAGAAATAAAAGGTCCTATTTGCCAAATAAATTATTCCCTATGAACTATTCACTCATCTGTCATAACAGCAACTTTTTTGTGCATTTTAATAATTGGTCAGGAATATTATTCAGTGTTTTTTATGAGTGTCTGGTAGATAAAGGGTGCAGTACAGTAAAAAGCATGTTTAATGTCAGTAGGGGTTCATGAGCAACCTAGAGAAAGGTCATCTTGGTGTCAAAGGCTGCAAGAAATGTCACATGCTTTCTCCTAATTAATGCAGGCTAGGAGAGAATCCTCAGGGAGGACCTAAGATCAGAAGGAGGAAGCATATACTGTTGTAGCAATTACCACTGCTTATTTGAGCATCTCTCTCTTTGTGATTACCCCAATTTAAGCAAACATGTAATTTCTAGGCTGCATCAGTTTGTCATAAGTGAATCCACTTGGATGAGTATTTATTCCATATTTAAATATAGATAGACCTATCCTTACCAGGTGCTGAGTTTGCTCAACTCCTACTGAAATTAGCAGGGGCTCAGCATTTTGCAAGAATCACTTAGCAGTGCCCAGAATTGGGTTCTTTATGTGTCTTATACATCAGTCCCAAATCTGTGCTCCTCYAATGTCCATTTGCATAGTAATCCATATTTCTTTTCATTCATTTATTAACAAACAGATATATATCCACTTGGTGTTTCTTCTAAACAAATGTTAGTGGCTGCCACTACTAGATACTTAGGCAAATTGAATGTATTTCTATTCCCTTTTGCACAGGAGCAATATTATACAGTGTACTTTAGCTTTCAGCTTTTCCTTATGTACAGAATATTTATGGTCCATTTTGGAGTTGTCATCCAAGCTCTTGGGGTCATTTTCTTATTCAAAAGTGCAGTATTAAAGCAGTGGGGCACAGTAGGTGATGTGTTTCTGGCTATTTTGTCATGCCTCAGGCTGAGTTGCCGTCTACCACCAAAAAAAATCTAACACTGAATGATAGTACAAGAAAATAAATTCCAAGTAAAAAAAGATTTTTTTTTTTAAATAATGTTTCATCGTAAGTTCCAGACTTACATGGGGGCATTTTTCATGTGGGAGCTCTTCAGAGAGATAAAGTGATTGATTTTTATAAAAGCTGGCAGGTACGACCAAGGGCAGATGGTGCATAAATTTGGGCCCCAGTCTTACATTCTGCTCTGTGTAGGTGGACCACTCAACTGCTGTGACTGAGAAAAAAGAATACAGTCATGAACAGATGCAAGACTCTTGGGTACCGTGATCAGACTGTAGGACCAGGACCCAAGCTTGCATTGCAATAATTATTTTTCTGCCAGCTTTTAGCAATACATTCAATTATATAAGCAGGATGCATTTATATACTTCTGATAGTGAAAAATTGGTGAGATGTCTCTGCCTCAAATATACTTTGTGCTGTTTTAGACTGYGTGATAGATGTCTGCTCATACACCTTGCCATCATCACAACTAAGAAGAACATACAAAATACCCTCCCTAGCTAAACCTACTGCAGTGATGATTAGATTAGAAGGATTAAAGAAAGATGAGGAAATGCAGACCTGAGCACTGTAGCAAGACATAGGACATTATTCAGATTTCATCAGAAGAGAGCTCACAGCTCACATGGTCAGGCGGCTATTTGTGTGTCCCATGCCTTCTATTTTACATTTGTTGTGTTCAGCTGATTTTCATCACTAATCTAACGTATTTGTTCAAAGCACACCATCATTTCATGTCTAATGGCACTGAGAATACAGCATGTTCCCAGAATATATGCTGCCAAAGTGATAGGTCTCATATGAGCCAAATGTACACAGTTTCTTTATCATTTAATAGTACATTTAAATATCTCAAACATATGCTGTCCTCATAGGGTAACAAGCTTAAAAGGCTCCAATTTGTTTAGCATTTTCCAAGTTGGAAAATGCCTGCCATTTGTATCCTCTTCCCTATGAGTCTCCAAAAATGTGTGCAAGTTGAAACAGGGTGAAGAAATGGCATACGACAGCAAAGAAGATGGCTACAAAAAGGGGACACACTGACAGGCAAAGATCACAGGAAAACTTGAGTGTCCTTAGGAAGAGCAAACTAAGGAATGTTGGAGAGTGAACTTAGTGACCTTGGGAAATGAGGAACAGACACTGCATACTACAGATCTTACCTTTTACCAACTTTTTTCTAATATCCTCCGTAAGCAACCTACTATTTCAAGCTACAGCAAAGACATTTCCTTGCTGTCTAATTACCTTGGGATTATCACAGTGCCTCTGCCACAGAAAGTAAATTCTCTGTTTAGGAATGGGGGATGACAGGAACACACAAAATTAGGCAGCAATGTACTACATCTATTTTTAAAGTGTTGCCTTTACCTTACAATTTCTTCAATTTGTTGTGCCGTGGGCAGAGTTACAGAGCAGCCTCAATTTGTATTTTAGCTTTATGAGATCCTCCAGTTCTTCTGAAACTGCTGAGAAAACCTAGGCTTCACCCCGTGGCTGGAAGGGCTGAAGAAGAAATCTCCAACATTTAGCTCAGAAATGAAGCAGTGACTGCTGGTCATAAGCAGCTGGACTGGATAATCAGAGAGAGTGAAGGAAACAGCTGTTGGAGATTCCACATACTCCCAGTTACTTTTTTGTTTTACCTGGCTTATGAATACTTACAGTAACAGCTTTTGGCTTGCCCTGGGAGACTGTCTCTCATATAAATACATATAGTAACATAGCAACAAAGGATTTTGTGTACAAAACTAGTTTTCMAACTAATTTCACTTGATATCTAAGATGATCAGCCCTGATGGAAAAAAGCTGTTACGTAGTTTGTCTTTGAAACATATAGTCATTGTTTCTTAAACATTTTCAGCAGTGTTTCTGCACAATAATTCTGGCTTCATTCTTTAGTTCTAAATGCCTTGAAAATATTTTGCATTTGGCTTTATACTGAAACAATAGCATTGCTAAGATGTTCCTCAGGTGGCTGTGCTATGGCACATCTTTTTTCTAGAATTTGTATTTTAAAATTAATCATGAAATCCCTCCATCATATATTAAATAGGTTAGATAAAGTGCAAAAACAAGGGCTGTACCTGATACTTGAAAGTTGCTATTCCTGACAGCACTTCATCTTTTTCATACCCATATTGGCTTTTATCCCGGCCCATCTATTCCTTAATGTAAGTGTTATAAATTGCTGTAAAGTGCCATAAAATATAATAAACATGAATCAATATTTCTTGGTTAAAAAACTTAGAAACGCTGATGAAGCTCAGGTTTATTATAGATGTCCTGAACCCACAATGTGCCTTTATTTTTTTTTACCTTCATCATTTTTTTCAGGTCTTGAGTTCATGTGTGCATACACATTCATTCTTCACAAATCAAAGAGGCAGTGAAAATTAAAATTACTAATGCAGGGCTAATGAAGCATCTAACATTTTAACCAGTTGTTTTAGGAAGGCTATACTGTACAGGGTTGTTATGTTTGATACATATGACCCAATTCAAGCAAAGTCCTTATGGATCTACTGAATATTAAATGTGCGCATGGCACCAGAAAGTTTGGGGATTGCTCAGATACTTAAAGTTAAGCATATGCTTAAAAGCTGTGCTGAATCAGGGCTTTAATGAAGAAGCACGGCACAGTAGTGCTATTTGCCATAAAAATTCGTCATTGCCATGGAACTCAGCTCATTAAAGAAGATGCCGTGATTTGTGTTTGGAATATGAAAGAAATATGATGCCTGCATGGTGCATTAAATACCCAAGCATACACATGCATTTAAATTCTTGCTATCTTTTTAAGGATATTGTTGTAAATTATGCTCTTGCGTATGCAAGAACATCCTTCACAGTGAAGTGACAGTTCGTTTCCATATCCAGCTGATGCTCTTTACATATTATTAGTATTATTTATTCTCAGTCTGAAGCTAGTGATGGATCTCTTTGTCCTCGGCTGGCAGTGCGGTTTCTCTGCAGGAAGTGCCATGGGCTGGGACGTGGCGCTTCCCAGGGCATCTGAAGACCTTCCTCGTGGGAAGGTGAACTCAGCCCTGTCTCTTCAGGCAAGGAGATGGCAGGGCAGGCCCTGGCCACTGCAGACACCCTGCTGCCGCATGCGGCCGGGGGGACGCTGGCGCCTGCCTGGGCTCCTGGGCTGAGTCACGTAGCCGAGCATCGCGCGGAAACGTGACGAAAGCCCACGCAGGAAAGCACCACTGCCAAATCAGTCCAGCTGCGAGAGCTGATAAAGCAGGGGCAGCTTTCCTGGGGCAGGGGGGCTGGCCGTGCTGTGCTCCCCCGCTAGCAAGGACTGGGGCCATGGCTGCTGCCCTGGCTGCGCCGTGCGCCACGCCGGCTGCCGGCTGCCTAGCCCTGCCTAGAAACAAGGCCCACCAAAATGCAAGAAATCATGTTTCTCATGTTTGAGAAAAATATTCCAGCTCAACAAAGATGTGATGGAAAGTTGTCCCATTTCTTGCAGGTCGGCTTCAAAATGAGGAGTCCAGAACTTTAGTAGACTTTCCTGGCATTATATTTTGCTTTTCTTTCATGAAAACTTAAGTAGTCTTGGTTTCCTTCTGACTTGGAGCAAGATCAAATTTCAAAATATCCAAATCCTCCATGAAACAGCATTACATCTTTCTCTAGAGCCCCAGTTGTTACTTCTTGCAATGACGAATCCCACTGGTATGATAAAAAGAAGTTTTTTGTTAAGAAAAAGGTTGATATGTCTCCCTGGACCAAATTGATAATAACTTGCTTTTTATAGGCAAAAATACAATTTGAAATATTCAAGCTGAAAAGTTCCTGCCTCAGTGGTTAAACTATTTCTGCATTCACACTCCACATCTCTGTGAATTCCTTGATGAAAGGAGGCAGACTTCAGGGATTACTGCAAAAAAATATCTTCAGTTGCAAATGAAGTGTTTTGTGAACTCATGTGCAAAACTGCTAGTCGATAATACCAAAGTAACGGAAAGATTCTGTACCCTCAAGACCAGGGCTTGATCTGATCCTAGCCCCATCTGTAAACTCCAGTGTGGATCTGTAGGCAGAATTTTAATTGCTTCCATTACGATATGCCATCCTTTGATTACATTTGAAGACAACATGATTTCTAACAAGGCCAGCAAAGACAAAGTTTGACGATTCTAATCTCTTATTCCAAAGTATTCTTCTCCATGTTTTGAAGACTATTGTATGTATGACTATTTTTTTTTGAATATGTGATTTGTACTGTTAGTGAAGCAGTGCCACTTTATACCATTAGAAAGTCTTCTTATTCTTAAATAGTTAGTATGTTTTTCATAAACTAAATGTATCTGTCAGCACTACCTCACAGCACAGCTGCAAGAACACTACAGCAGTGCCACTAATCTTACTGACAATACACAACAAGATGGAAAGAAAGACAAAAGAAAGGTGTTAGCCTGATGAGAAGCTGTATTCAGATCTTAGCAAAAAAATCAGAGGAGGAACTGCAGCCATAATGATTAACAAGGAGTTTCCAGAAGTTAATATACCAGGCAAAAGGGTTGCTCCTTTGGAGGCTGAGCAGTGGAGAGTGGAAGTTAAAATGACTTGTGCACCATTGAGCTGGAACATGCTGCTCCTGGGTCATTGATCTGCACTGCTCTGGCAGGGCACCACTTTGGTATTGTTCATTTTCAATGACATAAAGACTTGTGTTAGTACAGGAAGCAGAATCAAAAGGCCAGAGACTAAAGGGAAGACAAAGGAGAGGCCAGTGGTAAACATGGAGGGTTCCAAAGACTGTGATGCAAAACCAGAAACAAACACAATCCCTGAACAATAATAAGTTCATTACTTCATGGATCAAATGGACTAGGTCAGATCCTTAGCTGCTGTAAGTTAGAATTGTTCCTTTCACATCAGAGAAAGTATGCTCACGTGAACTGGAAGAAGAGCTGATCCATAGTTTACACTGGCAGTGGAGATGTACATAAGAATGTCATTTTCCCCCTAAAAGGTGAATGCACATGGAATTGTACAATGCATTTTTTATAAATATTTAACATCTAAAGCACACTACCACCGCAATCCCTTTTTATGACCCCTACTATAATGATAATATGAAAAGGTGCATAAACCTCAAAGAGCTATTCATTTATCAGCAAGAGGGATGCTCATTCTAAAAACAAGGGGTAATAATTTATTGTTTGGATCTTCTGTAATAAACTTGAAATAATGCCCTTAAATTTCAGAATTTTACTGTCAGTGAGATAGTCATTAGTTCTTATGACTGAATTTCCACACCATAACATTCATCAGCATCTCCAAACAGTCCTCCTGTACTTTTCCCCAGGATCTACACTGCCAGAGTTCAGTGGGCCCACTGCCCTGGGGGTCTCAGTGACAGGGGCACACTCATGGCTTCCAAATCTTTTTAACAGCCAAAGCACTATAATTGCAGACATTTTCCCCTCTCCTTTTCACATATGTGGGGGTCATATCTTGCCTCCACCACAGCTATATCTTGCTTCAATCTCAGCCAGCTTGGGAACATAGCCATCACTTTGTCAATAGTATAGTGTAAGCTGGCTGAGTTGTGTACGGGGGAAACAAGTTCTACTGGAAAGCCCAGGAGGTCATTGTGTCTGACGGCTTTCATGCATACAGAGAAATGGACAGTTAGGAAAGGAATTAAGCTGTTAGTCTACATATTCTCTGCAATTCTTTATTTGCAAAGCAGAAAAGTAACACTGTCTACTTCCAGGCCTTCAAGATGACAAATGGAGAAAATAACCTGTCACATTGGGGTGGGGGGTGGGGGCTGTCTGTAAATCTGGTCTGGGCACTGAGTCACTCGGTTGCTAGGTTCAATATAAAGTAGTAATTATAGAGAGTCAACATTTATTTAAAATATCAACAGTCTTCAATTAACTAGGGAGGATGAAGAAGAGACAGTCGAGTGGCAGCAAGAGGACAACAGGCAGAGTCAGGCAAACTGGAAGCAAGCAAGAATCGTTGCCTGAATGAACTCAATAGATATAGTGGTATGTTTGACTACATCAATCGCTTAAGACCRGAACCAAAACTGATCGGCTAAGAAGTGGCAAAATGGACACAGCACTTAGCATTTAAATGCTAACCTCAGATTTTGTTCCCAAAGAGAATCATTAAGTTAAATTTCTCTGGACTTCACAAGAGTGATTTTTTAATCTCTCATTCTCATTTCAGCACTTCCTAATTCCAGGCTGGATTCAATGCAAAAAATATTTAAGCATTAAGGCATCACTCCAGTTTTTGTATTTAATAGTTTAGTACCTCACATAGTGTCAGGAACAGCGTAAGTCATTAATATCAGCTCAGCTCAACAGTAACCTAGCAATGCAGCGTATCTCTCAGTTCTAATAGATGCAAAGGGGGCATCTAAGTCTTCAAGTTCATCTATAGGATGTCTCAGATCTTAAATACTTTCCCATTCTAGGATTGAGAGGGATCTTTTACTTGCTCAGGAATGAATGAGTGTTCAGTGGTGCATAATGAAAAAATAAAGAGATTTTAGATTGAGAAATGACAGTTTTGCTTTGTCGATTTATATGTAAAGCATATGCACTTGCTAAAATATAGGCAGTTTTACTGAGATTCTTTTTTCTTCTTTTTATTGCTATAGCAAAAGAAGCACTTGATTTCAGTGCATGAAAATCAAAAAGCATGACCAATTTGCTTTGTATTTTATTGAGATGTTATTATACCAATATTGTGTTGTGGTTTAAAAATGCTTAAATTTTTAAAAAACACATGCAAAAAAACCCTGCAAATAATTTGAGTCAATGATACTCTTTGGCTATACCTGGATTACTAAATTAAGTAGTGCCAGGGAATGATCCTAGGCACTGAAACTCAGTTGCCTATAAAGTTAAATAGTTTGAATGTTCCTTGGCATGGTTTCGTTCTGGGCCTGCCTACACCATCCCAGACTATTCCCAGGGAGATTCTGGGGGTTAATACGGGACAGTTTCTATTACGGACTGCTGTATCTGGCTGCCTAGCCTGAATGCAGCCATCCTGTTTTGAAGGCTATGAGAGTGTAATAATATGGATGGAGACCATTTTGTGCTAGGTGGCCTCAGTGCCAGAAAACTAGGATACAAATAATCTTCCTGGCCATGGGACTACTGAAATTCTGAGACTTCATTGGATGGTCATAGTAGGCACTGACTAGCTGTGATTGATATTGTATATGTAATCAATTCTTTCCCATTCTTTCTTATGTTCCATTGTACCTTCGTATACCTGAAGGTCTATATTTCAAGTCATCAGTTCAAACAAAGCAACTAAAACAAAAGAAAAATGTGAAGTTTTGTGAGTATGTTATCCAGAAGGTAGAAGAGGGAAAATTCTCACTAATTCTCATAATAACACTCATCTGTTATTCTAGCTCCTCCTCTTTCTTGTCACCAGTACCATATTTAAAGTTCTTCAAGACCAAACTTGGCAGTTTTACAACAGAACCTATTGCAATCTTTTCATAGCCGAGAAAGCAAAACCAGTCAGTCCAAATCCTTTGTCCTCCCCAAATGTGTGGAGGCCAAGGCAAGATTAATAGCACAAACTGAGATGTCAAAAAGAAAATTAGAGTGCACATCTCTCCAGCATTGCCTAGGGTTGTCTGGAGATACCCTTCCTCCCTTCCTGCTACCAGTTCAGAAAGACACAAGTCTCCCATAGATCCTCTGTCATATTTGCCATTCCTGTGAGGAAGTCTCAGATGCCCTTGGGTAGCTCAAGTGACGCTACAAGCTTATATCCTCAGTGTTCAGGCAGCAAAAATCTGGATGGAGTTCTGATCACATATGAAGTCTGTAAATACTACAGTGAGATTCACTTTGAAAAAAGTATCTTTAGTAGAGTTAAGCTAGGAACAAGTAGTAGTGTTGCTCTACAGAACTGGAAAAGTCTAAGCCATATTCATTTTTGGATAGATTTTTGAACTCTCACACTGAGTAGTTCTCACTCAGGTCAGTGATTTACCTGAACGCATGCTGGTCTGTGTGAAAGAGAATGCAAGACAAGACATTTCATATTGCAGCAGCTTGTAGGTTGGATGCTTGAAAATGGCAGACACTTGGTAGGACACACCAGCTGTCACATGTGACTCCAAAGAGCATTGCTTGTGACCATGCTAAGAAGCCCTGTATAGATCTAGGTTGTTTCAGGTGCCAGTGAAATGTTTCAAGTTTCACAGGCTCTTATTAAATACTACAAACCAGTGCACACCATGCCATATAACACCCACACATTTTACCTGAGATTTTTTCCACTTAAGACTGATCTACCAAGGTGCTTGTTTACATGACTACTGCAGAATTATCTCTGTATCTTTATAAATATGGACCATATTCTTTCCATTCCCAAACCAACCAAACACTCTACTACCACCGTGAGTAAGCAAGGGATTATGTATGTAGGTATCTAAAAACTACTGCATCAGAATTAGATGTAAAGGGGATCTATAGGTGCATTGGGTGCTTCTGACTCTTTCCTTGCATGTCATTGTCACAGGAACTACTCTCCTTGAAAATCTGACCAACTACAGCTGAATTATTTTTTCAGTGAGATCGCAAATATCAATAGTGGTCAGTGGAGGAGAAGGGAAGCTGGCATTCTCTGGGTCTTCAAGGACATATGAATTACCCACCCATATGAGTGCAAAATCTTTGGGGTGTGGACTATTTTAGTATATCTTCATCTATAGCATGGAAAAGATTGTCACTGCTTAACCAACAATGAGTAATCCCCCAAATGCAGCATTCAGAAGAGGTATAACTCATAGCAGTTGACGTCTCCATAAGCAGCACATTTCCATTGCTTCAGAGGGCATCTCAGAGAGTCAATCCCTGGATCTAAAAATAGCAATTTTATCTTTGTGGCTGGAGCCAGGAAACCATTTTCAAATTAGGTGTTTCCATCTCTATTTTGAGGCCCCTTGGATAAAACAAAAAATTGGGTTTTATGGTAAGACAGTCCTACTGATTTACACCAGATGAGATATAGTCAAGATGCTAAGATTGCCTGTGGCAGTTCTAAATATTTAAATTCAAACAACCAGCAGGGACTGGAAATTGATCACAGTCCAAAAGACTGTGCAAAGTACATTATCATTAAGAAAGAAGAAAAAGGGGGAAAAAAGGAAAAAGGAAAAAAGAAAGGAAAAAAGGTTGAATGGCAACGAGATAACCAAATGTTAACATCTACATAGTTTGAAAGTCATATGATTACTGGAACAACTGCCGGCTTGCATTTATTTCCCTTGTCTTTCTTTACTGAAGATATATATTTTTTCTTATACGTAACTTCAGCAAGGAAGAATCCCAGACAAATATTTGCTAGAAATTCATAATTACATTTGTATTTTTACTGTCTTGCAATCAAGGGTTAAGGTCTACTCAGACATACTAATTTATTTTTTAGAATTTTCAAACACATAAAAGGGTAGGAGATTCTGATAAGGCCCTATTGTAGTTATCATGTGATATAACTACAGCTAAGGTCATGTCGACCTGCTCTGTTAGAGTACATCATCTACTTAGTAGAAAAGAAAACAAATTGTGTCACATTTTATTCCATCAACGGTTGTAAATGAAAAGGTTATTTTGAGAAACTGAATTAATAATACATTAAAATAACTAGAAAGAAAGGCTGATAATTAAACGTGCCCTGTAATTCAACCCCAGCCTGAACAATGAATCTACTCTTTTGGTAACAGTTCTTTTTAATTACAGAAGTGACAGTTCTGAATGACTCAAACCTTCTCTGTCATTTTGCACACACAGACAAAGCCAATTAAGAAGTGACCAAAGCAAAAATATAGTTCATTCATTTTGCACCCAGTTTACCTGATACTTCATATCACTTTGAAGAATGCAAGAGAGGAGTAGACCCCGACATGGGATATGTGCGTTGATTTCTTTCTTTTAAAGATCTTAACCATTCAGTATGTAGGAACAAGAACATTCAGTAGCATGACTTTCCGAAAGTGGCGCAGAATCATCAGGTAACCTTTCATACCACTTTGGGTATTCTTGGAATGATACAAGAAACAATACAAGCTTTATACAAGAAAAACAGGCAAACCAGCGCCTAATGACAATTACAGTAATTTATCAGAAGTAATCAGAACTTCTGCTATCCAGGCTAATTTAACATGGAAGTCTTGTGAGACACGGCAACACTGTATAGTAGAGCCCTATAACATTTACCAAATGGCCTTCTTTTGCATGTTTCTAGCAAAGTTCTGTTTAACAGACAAAGACAATCCATCTCTTCGTTGCTAGAAACCATTGAAATGAAACGTAACTCTCAGTGCAACTCAAATCGAATATATTTACATTAATGATGCTGTATGCAATTACACTGTTGGAGGGTGTGGCTCAAAGAATACCAAGGAGAGAAAAACAGAAGTATATCCTTACTGCTCCCTGGTTGGTATCTAGCAACAGCTATTTGCACCCATGTGCATGACCATGTTTGGATGACCATTCTGCTTTTCCGTGAGTGCATGTATTAACGCAGCTAGATTTTATCCAGGATTTTATGGCCAGTTCCAAATTCCTAAAATCCTTTCAAAAGGACAGTGCTTCCTGATAGTTATTCTACTGTCTGGCCAAAGAGCATTCTTTCTGGCTGAGGTCTTTACTGTAGAAAGGAGGAACTGAGGTTTGCAGCTGAGGAAGGGACAGAAAAGTTGAAAAGATGTGGCAAGTCCCTGGTGGTGCCTTCTTGCTTGTATTTGTTCAAGTAGGGGGTCCCTGAAGAAAGACTTTCTGAGGACATGCCTAAACTGACTGTCACCATTAGCTTTAAAGATTAATACCTTATAAAGATTAATATAATCCATCAAAGTTAATGTTATATTATTTGCATCTAGGATTATTATCATGTCACATGATTTTATAATGTGAATGGTGACATTTTTTCTGGGTAAGCAGTAGCAATTGCTTCTCCTTCAATGTGTCTTGTACACAATGCTTGGGAACTCCTCAGAGCTTGGTGACTGCTCTTTCTTGCATGATGCATTGTAGAAATAAATAGCAGGGTACAAAAGAAAGCCTGCTCTTCCTACAGGACTCAGGAAAGGTGTATATTCTCTCTTCTGAATAATGTAATTTGCCTGAATTATATTATTCACTGTAGTTTTACAGATAAACTTGGATGTGATGGAAAAAACCTTACTCTTACTTTTTGTTTCAAAGGGCAGAGGAAACTTTGAATGTAATATCCCCTTCTATCCATTTCCAAAGTGTGATCTTACTGTATTGGTCAGGAGACAGGTCCTTTGTTCTCAAGTGAACAACACTAAGAACTTGCAGGTATTTGCTGTTTGCTTTTTACATTTGGAACATGATGTAAAGTTAAAGAGCAAAAAGCATTCCATATTTTCCCTAGGAAGATTTACTCTAATGATAAACAAAATTGAAAGCTTTTAAACCCCAAAAGTCTTGTTGTTTGGGGCTAAGTAGAGGAATAGCACCACTGTCATCAACAACTATTTGATGTAGGCCAGGTGAAGTGGATGTTTTATTGCTAAGGAACAGTAGTGCACTCACACTTTAGGAATGCATACAGTATGCTATACTCATGAGCCATATCCTTCCAGAAACTCTCCATGACCTACTAACTGGTCCCAAACCACAGTTTTGGAACTAAATTGTAGCAATAACCATTTCTTGATCTACATACATTCTTGGTGATGGTGATATAAAGAAAAAGCAAACAGACTTTTAAGAAAGGTCAGAAATAATCCATTTCAGCTGTGGTTTGAGGGTACTATTTGAGCCTAAGAAAGAAGAAAAACACCCCTCATCAACACCATGGATTTCTGGCTGACACACTCCATACTCCCTACCCTGCACTTGTTACCAAGATGACTGATGTTACTGGCATCCTACAAAACATCTCATTTACTGAGATGGTATGAAGCTGACTAAGCCACCAAATTGCATACAGGTATCCCTCTTTGAGGAGAGGTAGGATTCACTGAGGCACTTCCTGAGGTTCTGTTGACTTTCTGTATGAATATAGGTCATACTTTGTATAGCTGTTTAAGAGGCAAGTGGCACAATCCTAGCTCTGCAAGAGGAGCCATAGAATATGACCTGTGTGGTCAGGCATGTGCCATATTGTCTTGGACATGTACTCTATCCAGTTCATAAATACTCCTGGCCAGTTATTGAAATCTTAAGAAAATGTGATTCAGATGTAAAACTAAGCTCTGTTTTTATGTAGTGTTAATAATTCCACTTCCCAGTGAAAATGTAACCCCATATTCAATGCCTCCCTACAGCTGAGAAGAACATTATAAAATGCATCAATGATCATGTTTGCTACTAGGATTTCTTGTATTACTTAAAAATTCTGAAAAATAAAGTAGGATATCTAAGAGAATAAAGCTCAGAAAGAATCAACTTAGCTAGATCCTAACAGGCAAGATAAATAAATAGTAATATTCAGGTTAACAAGGGGGTGACTTATGTGGGGTCAAATTTTGCAGCAATATAAAAAGCAGTAAAGGACACCGGGAATGGTACAAGCCTTCTACTGTTAGATCACACAATGGAGCATAAATAATGGATACAACACAGGTTACACCTTTAATCTGATTACTAGAACGCGTCATTACATTGAATATTTAGCACAGAAAGAAAGATAAGCAAGAGAATGCTCAATATACTTCACAATAAATATTACACTTGCTTGATTGATCACTGAAGATGAAAAATCTTGATTAAATATCATAGAAAGAATTGCTCATACAAATCTGTGCGCTCCTTTGGTAGAAACAGGGAATGATGTAACCTTACATCCTGAACTGAAAATTCTGAAATGCTTTTTGAAGAACATTAAATGGCCAACCACAAGCATTTATTGAAAGAATAAAAGTGGCAGAAGAGTAGTAGATTCAAAAGCAAGAGAAAGCAATCCCACAGATGGAGCTACAGACAGAAAAAGAGGAAAAGCTTCTTTGCCTCGAGGAGGCCTTCTAAATCCCCACTTAAACTGAGCTGCTTTAATAATTTATTCGCTAAAGAAATATTTGCTGGAGACACAGAAACTGTACATTTTATACCAAGCAAAGGAACTTCAGCCCCTTACACCCGAGATCAACATGTTCAAGGTGGGATTTTTAGTGTACTGAACATAGCCTTCTCCATGGAAATCAGCGTTCTGAAGATGAGAATGTCCCCTCGATACTCAATAAATATTCAGCTGATGCTGTCAATAGGTTGTTTTAAGATTTGGATACTACATCTAAAACTGCTGAACTAAGGGATTTGGTTGTAAAAATGTGCCCCCCATCCCTGCCTGCTCTGGGTCATGTGTCCCCTCCTCTGAGGGCACTGGGCCTCGTGGCTGGAGATTGTGACAAGGGCAGGCTCCCTCCTCCAGGGTCAGTTAGCATGCTGCCACCTCATCCCAGCATGCTGGTGGCTGGGAATAGGCATGATCCCCTGTATGCAGCAACACCACCTCTCCTAGAATTGTGTTTCTAGCACTGCAGTGGGAGAGGAAGAAGCAACAACTAGCGTGGCAAAAGCCACCTTAGCTCTGCGGCCTGCGAACTGCCCCAGCCCGTGACCCACTGCACGACTAGCACAGCCGAACTGAGGCAGGTGGGCACTTCCCAAGTGTCTGTGACTTGATTCAACACTGTCAGAGCTTCTATAGCTCTTCCTGTTTGCAGAGGGCAGAAAGCAAAAATGCTTTGACTCTTTGTGCAGTTGAACATGACCACATGTGGTGTAACATAACAGAGAGTAAAAGAAATATAATCAGTCACAAGGAACATTCACACGGGAAGAATCTTCATGTTATTAACCTCAGCTAGCTTTTGGTATTAAATATCTATATTCATTTCTATTTGTTTGATACATCCAACTTATACTTCACATCTGTTGCTGCTCATGTTATATTGAAGTTATGTCTCCACGCTCCAGCTTACTAAGTGCCTTTTGCCAGGACATATGTAGAAAAAGAAGGTGACAGTACTTGACCCTAGGAACTTACACTGAACCTACAAGCCAATCTTATACCTAAAAATCTTCAAAACTCATGTCAGAACTTGTAACATGGCTTTCTATTCCTGAGAATGTTTGAAATTATAAAAATACATGTATTTTTTAAGACCAAGTATTCTAATGATACTCCATGAAGAAAATGACAGAGGAACACCTCAGAATTGCCAGTGGCCTGGAGATCCTCTGTTGGAACACTAGAAACCCTAGAATTGAATCCTTGGAGTACTAAGGCGTCACTTTTTGGTGTACTGTTGGCTACTCTAAGCTCATGCTTTACTGTTGACCAGATATTCTTTCTCACCACAAACTGAGAAATGTTTCCTGAAGAAACTGTCATTGAAACTGATACTTCTTGGCATAAGTTTCTATGACCAGGCACTTTCTACTGAAAAAAATATTCAGACAAAAATTCTCTGTAAGTTTCATATAAATAATCACTGAAATTAGACAAAAAATAAATGGGACTTGGCATGTCAAGTCAGTATTGTTTCCAAGTACAAAACATGGAAAACAGAAGCTCTTAGAATTGTTTTAAAGTGAAAGTGTAATTGAATGGCATGTATCTTAATCCAAACAGCATTTTTCTTGCTTTTAATCCACTGAAAATGGAAATTTAAATGCAGAAGCAGTTCTGCCCAAGCAGCCAACCTTAAAATGCCTTTGTATTTAAATAGAGTGGCATCTGACATTTCTATGTCCATGTGTTATCAGACCTCTGTTTACCCTTTGGAAAGCGCCAGCATAAGGGGAGAACAACGGAAAGTGAGAATTTGCCTGCTGGTTTGAGGACAGCTGGAACTCTTATTTACTATGAAAGTTCAGGAAGTCCCAATTAAATCAGGACACTTGAGAGATATGAAGACTTAAATTTCCCCCCAAAGCTTTGATCTAATGTGATTAAGCTGGCTGTTTTTGCTAATGATAGAAACATTCCAAATTGCAGAAATATTATAAGTAGGTATAATGGGTTTTTACTGTTGTGTTCTTATAAGAATATGCCTCAAAAATGCTTCTAATTTCTGCTTCCATTTTCTACTGAATGTCAATTGTTTACAGCTTTTGACACCTATAATACAATCCTTCTTTCTTGAGATACATGATGCCCTTAGCTCCTAGGAACATCTTGATCTTTTATTTTTACCCCTTGACTCTTCTGTTACCTTTTTTTGAACTTTGCTTGTTGATTTTTAGATTGGTATGCATTTGTGAAATGGCTATGACTTCTTTTTCATGTGGAAAAACACTGTTTATATAGTTGGTACTAACAAAAAACAAAATGTGAAGAAAATGTGCCACACTACAGAGTTTAATACTGTACAAGAGTGCAGTGCAGCTGGGGTTTTGAATAGGCAAGAAAACATTATGTCCTAAATATCTGAATAGCATTGAGTTGGGACAGCTTAGAAGCTGCTCTCAGCTGTTCTCTCAAGAATTATTGGTGGACTGTAAGCAAATATAACTTTATTGCTTAACTTTCACAACGACAAATATTCCTCAAAAAGGGGAAGGACAAATAAAGGAAAACGTGTGTTCTGTAGTGCTAAAACAGTCTAAAAAGGAATGAATAATAGAAAGAAAATCCATTTACAAGCTCATAATTTTCAAATTTCTGTAATTGTCTGATGTTATTTAAACACCAGACACACACACATTTTAAGTCACTGAAAAGTTACCATTCACAGTTTCCCCTCACCATGACAGATTGTATTTAATTGAACAGTTGCTGGTTTAGAACTACCCTTAAAAATGCATATATTCAAATAGTCTTAGTACAGTGCATTGCCCTTTTAGTTCATTTCCTCCTTTTATGTAGCAGTAAATATCCTTTCTTATTCTGGTTCTAATTTATTTAGAAATAATGTGATTAAGGGCAAAGACTAGATTTTTTTAAAGGAAAGACTAAGCTTATTAGGCTGCTTGCTAGCTTTTTTTTTAGTGACCTGGTCTTTTTCAGTCCTTGTACCACTGGACTACAGGGTCTTTGAAGAGAGGATGCTTTTAGAGGATAAACTTGTATCTAGTTATTGTTTTTTTCAAGAGGCTTTTAATAGCAAATTCATGCTGTGAAAATAATTCTGACCTTATAGGAGACAAAAATTTTTGCTTTCAATCAGAGAAAAAGGATCCTGATTGTAGGTAAATGGAAGAAAGAGATTTAGCTATCAGGGTTTTACCAGAAGGAAGAACTAGGTTGGTATCCATGTTCACTGTGAATGGCTGAAGAGAATGTCTTTGGCTACCCTCCCTCTCAGTTTATACAAACTGAGTTATTCCCTAAATACAACCACACACCAAGTGAAACAGCTAGCCATTCATACAGATGTTTTCAAATACATGCATATCCACACTCCAGTAATAACCAGAGATGGAGCTAGCAAGATGAAGTTACAATTAAACATTATTGCCTGCCCTGCAGCATTCCATATTTAAATCTTAAACATTTTTTAATCTCTCTTTTTTTTTTTTCTTTTTCTTTTGGTAGCAAGATGGGTCTAGCTACACAGCAAATTAAAATTAGAATAACTAATTCTATAAAATAGGGTAAATATGATATATCAACATCCTGGAAGGACTGGGCCAGACATTTGACAGCAGTAAGCTGTAAAGCTTCATTAACATAAATGGAGCTACGACAAATCTGCATCTACTGAGGATCTGGCCCACTGTTTGTTGATGACAAACTCTCCACAAATGCATGTGACTTTTATATGTTATGTGTGGAGATTACTCTGAAAGTTTTATAGCCTGTGAAAGAAAGAAATTGTTATCTCCAGTGACAAATCTAATGTTTGGAGGACTCTGACATTGTTCATTTTTCAACTGTCTAAATGAGTTYTTACTTTTTGAGATTTTTCCAATAATACTGTTATGTAAAGAGAAAATAAAATCATCACTTCATTACTATTTATCTTATGGCACTGGTGACAAACTTGAAAAAATATACAYTATTTACAATTAGCAAACCAACATTGTTTGAAATGAGTTAAAAACAATGAAAAAAAAATGCATCACTAAACTACTTGCTAAGTATTTGTCCAAGACATGGATCTAGAAAGGTAGCTGGATGAAACAATGACACATTAATTAGGTAAACCTAAAAAAAATCACAATAAAAGTGAAAATTAGGAAGAAAAATAGAGGAATAAGACATATAGCATTTCTTTTACACTAGGACTTGTCCAAAACTTTAAGTTACCAACACTGAGAGCACATCTAAAAAATGAGAGTATAACTGGAGTACTCAGAATCAGAAAGATCCATGATCACAGAAGAAGTTGTTTGCATGAGAGAGATGTGTTTTTTGTAAACATAATTGTTATTTGGCTATGAACAAATCCGAGGATGTGTTTTCAGACAAATATAGAACAGTTCCTGCCAACTCTGTGTCAAACCAATGCTGTGTGCCTTTGGAGCTATGGTAGAAAGACAACACCTACAGGCAGAGAGCACTATCTCAATGTCAAAAAAGTTGTTAAAAACTTTTTGCCAAAAGAATTATATCACATATGTATCACCATATAATATCGAATAGAACCTGCAATTGCATGTTTCTCGTTGTCAGACATATGTATAATGTGTGTCTTTATTTAGATTTTACATAGAAACATAATGACCCCCCAGTTTCTTAAACTGATGCCAAAACCTTAGATATCAGGGAGGATTAACATCTGGTTCACAGTCATTTGCACTTACAGTCTAAGTAAGTGGAAGATCATCCATTCTTCCATGACACTAATGATGAAAACCAGACACGAAAGAAGCAATGCAAAGGCTTACAACTGGTAACACATTTGTAGTGTAACAATAGAATCACTGAAGGTGCAGATGACACATTAAGCAGTTGCAATAATGACATGCTAACACAGGCTCTGTAAGGATAATTATTGGTCAAGGACAGATTATTGTAAAAAGGCTAATAAAAGAAAATTTTAGATTCCTTTGCAATGAGCCTTCATAAAACCAATATTAGTCATACGTGCTATATATGCATATTTTGTACAAAGCCAATTAACCTCTTTATTTGAAAACAAGAGCTTCGTTATTGTTGAATACAGCAGCTAATCCTTTGCAGCAAATAACTTTCAGCAGGTATGAGTGGAATGAGTTGTACTTGCTTTGCCCATGTTCTTCCACAATTGAAAGATTAAATGTTTAATTTGCTAAACATTGGTATATATGAAGGTTAGGAAACTTCTGATATTGGAAAAGTGTATTGGAAAAGTCAAGGTATCACCAGAGGATATAACAAATGTTTGCACTAGATACATTTCTTCATTTCTTCCTTTTCTTAATCAGTTCAGCCATACAGGTAAAAACACACCCTTTTTGGTCAGCAAAAAGTTCAGCTGTTCAACTTCTGTTAAGGCAATCACAGTTTTTAGCTAGCTTTAAATTAGTATCATGATTGTGCAGCCAATAAAAGGAATGCTAAGAATACCAGTCCTTTTTATTTAAAAGTGTAACAAAGTTGCATTTATAGACCAACGTAGTTGAGGGTCACTCCAATCAATTAAGATTAATATATTTCCAGGAAATGCTTAAACAACATTGTACACATTTGGGGTAAAATACTTAATTACAGTACTATCTTTATGATGAGGACCATACAAATTTATGCTACAATAATTCCTAATTCATGGTAGGGTTGATGAAGCTAATTAGGAGTAAATAGTAAGATGAATTAGGAATGAATAGCATGACAATGCTGTCAGAAGAGTCTTTAAAAAACAAGCTCTTGTTATAAGAAGTTAGTAAAATAGGTTATCTATTCCTCTATTCTAGAGTTCAGGCTTAGGATCCATTCTATGACCCGTTTTCAACCTTCTCCTCCAAAAGAAGCTCCGATTTTTGTTCTCCGCACAAGAACAGTGAGACACTGAGTGAAACTTAACATTTTGTTCAGCCCAAACCAGACAGCACTATGGCACTGTAGCCTCAACAAGGGACAGGACATTAGAAGTGTCTATTATTTCTCTGCTCAAAGAACAGAAAGCTTTTTATCCAGCTAATATATTTAATTTTGAAAACAGACCTATCTTGCTTACATTTAATTGAATCCTGTTACAGAACACGAAACAGGTAGGGCTCTCTCTCATCCACAGTGGAAAGAAGTCATACAAGGACACGAACATAAGTTCTACTTTATTTTCAAGGGCATATGTTGAATTTTTTTCTTCAAGAAAGGCCCCCAGAATAAAAGAACCTCTCCCCTATAGCTTCATAAAGTCTAAATACTGTTTCATTGGATTAAGGTACAAGCTGAACCTCTTCTGTATTGCACAACCCTTTTTTCCTCTTCTTCAAGCATATGTTTCAGTGAGCATGAGCTTTAGTTATGTCTCCTGTCACTTAACCCCTCCTTGCTTGGCTTTCTCTGCTCTCACTTTGGTAGGGAATGTTTTTTTCACTTTGGGTAAAGGAGGCAGGGTTTGGCCTAAACTGTACATCCTTCTCTCAGCTACTGAGGGAAGAAGGGCAGGCTGCTAGCATCAGGCAAGCATACTCTGCTGCAAGAATGGCTATTAAAGAGGGCTGGTTGATTCAGCATGATTTGCAAATCATTTTGGAGTGTCCTTAATAGCATGCTACTGGTGAGCTAAAAGTAGGATGGTGATGTTAAGGCATAAATATCATTTTTACATTCAGCAGAAAGGAAAAAGACCATTAGAATATAAGTCCTTAGTGTCAGGTACTATGAGTTTTTACATCACCAAGGATAGTGAAGAATCAGTTTATGAGTTGCCAAGATGCCATCTCTACTGCTGATAATAACTGAACAGGTGTTGAAAGCACAGGTGTTTTTTTTTTAATAGTTGAAAGAAGCTCACAAGTGCTCATATATGTGTCAAGCATTAAATTGCTGTGAGATGCACTCAGCTTCAAAACTGTAGAGTATTTGATCCCCTAAGACTATAAAAGAAGAAAAATGGCCTTTATGGAACTTGGGAGTTCAGACCATGGCACAAAAGTATGTCTCTCCCTTAAAGACATGAGCAGATGGCCTAATTTCTCCACTTCTATTAGTATGTACTTTCTCATTCCTGTACCTGATCAATGATAAGTCTTTAAATTGACACAGAACTTCAGCTAGCAGTATTCCAAAAACTGTCTCCATTTATACTCAGAATATATTACTGCAACCTACTGAACCTGATTGATAGCTACTGCAGCTTTCTTAGAAACATGAGGTGGTAATATGATAACTGCTGCTTCAACTTTTCTTCTTCCTCTCACTTATGAAAAAGTGTCAGCTGGATACGTTCGCATTGTCTACTTTAGATATTAGCACTCAGTAAAGTGCTGTTTGAAGCAACTATGTTAGAGCCCCTAGCTTCCTGTATGATCTGTGAAGGTAACTGGACTTTTCCCAAGGTGTATTCAAGCATTTAAGTTAGACAGTACACAGTAAGAATATTTGTTATACATTGCAAGAAGACCCTCCCTGACTTTCTTGCACTGTAAAAAATTATATCTAATGTTTACTTTGCGATCTCTGTCTGCATTTTGCAATGGGAAAGCACTGAGTATTCTTGATATATAACTAACATGCACAAAATACATGCACTGGTGTATATTTTACCTCCTTTTAATTGTACATTTTAAGGAGCCCTTACTGTGGTTGGACATTATTTACATAACAAAAAATCCAAACCTTCCAAAACTGAGAGAGAGAATTGGTATCACCTTGTACTATTTAAAAGGAGTTTCTGGAGAGGAAGTGTTATCATTAGGTTATTTTCTTACCCTCTGCTGAAAGAATGCTCACTRTTGAAATTAACTCATGAAATAAACCTAAAGCTAACTAATGTTTACAGCTGTTCTACTAAAAATAAAAGAAATAATGGGGACATGGGATCCTGTCTGCAGTTCCCATCAAAATCACAATGCAAGACAGTTCTGAGGTCATCATGAGGCAGATAGCATTGATTCATGTTCATATATAGCAAAGACACTATACATTTATGGACAGACTGGTGAACTTTTGCCAAAGCTCACTAAAAGCAGCTGCAAGGCAGGACTGACTTTTAACCTCCCCTGTTTAATACAGGAACTTCTTGGCATAAAACCTGTGCTAGTAGCATACAACCTGCAGGGTTACCATTACAAAAACAGATTTGGCCAGCAGGACATCTTTATTCCTTGAATAAACTCCTGACACATTACATAAAAGTGAAGTTATACCAGCATATCTGGAAACTGGAAGAGGGCAGCAACCAGAAAAAAATAATTCTTAGGATACTCTAAACAAACATATATTTTTGCTTAATTACTGATCTGACAGTCTTCCTTTTCATTGATCAATAGGGAATATTTTAGTCTGATATAAGAAACAATTATACAGCTATCTTCAGTGGTGAAAGTCATGCAAATGAATCCTTATTTCTGCAGAAAAATTGATCCCTGAACAGTGAGGTGGAGCTTTTGCTTGTTTCAGGTATATATTGCTAAGGTGCAAGAGAATTGTTCTTGCTTGCCGAGCATAACCATCTGTGGTTAAAGCCAGGGGGCCAAAAGTGGCTTGTCTCTGAGTTGCCAAAGGATACTGTGGGAGAGCAATGGCATTTTCTTTTTCTTTTGCGACAGGCAAACAGGGAATTATTTGGTAAGGCATGCTCATTAGGGAGGGTGCTTTTTACTCCTTAGAAGGTCTTTATCCATGTCAAATTCCACTCTCTGAATTCAGTGATATATTATCAGTGCAATTTTCTGGAACAAATGATACTGCAAATAATTCCAGCAAATGCACTTAATATAGATTTGTTTGCTAAGTGGCAGTCTCCCTCCAGGGTTAAAGGTAGAAGAAAATATTGTTTATTCCACAGGGAAAAGAAATGAGTAGATTTCTTGCCTCCTCCCTTGTTCCTATCTGTGAGCCACTGTGATGGCACATAAGGTCTATCACATACTGAAGGAGCGAATTCTTGCAACCAGCTCTTTGCTACAACAGGGCAGTACCAGTGGCCCATTGTAGGGTTCATTATTGCATCATCTCTGTTCTTCTTCTTTTGTTTCTTTTTTAAACAAGCCAATTTCCTTCCAAAAAAAGTTGCTCTCAGCTGTGTAACTCTGGATTACAGCCTCCCCAATAGCCAGAAGCAAGATAGCTAAAATGGATGGAGGCAGTATGTCAGAGCTGGAATAAAAGGTGTTCACAGAGGGGACTCCCTGTTCTCTCAGAGAAATTGATATTACCAGCCAGGTACTTTCATTGCAGAGGTCTGACTGTCCCCAGATCATTAGGATTGGACTGCCAGAGGTGATATGGCTATGATCACACTTGTATTTGTGCCATTAGAAGCAGACCCATAGCTCAAATTTCCAGAGCCTGGTGCTTGCATGCCCCCTTTCTTGGGCTCTTCCCAGCCATATTCACTGCTGCCTCTTTCTCATCTTGCCTCTGTGGAGCTGCTGTCTCTTCTGCTCAGCAGCAGCTAGCGCAGTGGCTGTTGGAGCTGGCATGTTTGCCTCTATTTGGCGCTTCCTTCAGTAGGGCAGCAAGGGAAGGGCACACAGGCTTACAGAAGGACTGGAAAAAGTAGTACTACTGGACATCAGATGTATGAGTTCCCTGTTAGCAGATGTAAATGCCATCATTTTACATATGGGAGTTGTCATAGCTGTGGTGCTGGTTTATGAAGTTTATTTTACTCTTATGCAGTTCTGGTCTAAACCTGATATTTCTAAAAAGGAGACAACTTGCATCATCTTCTGGAGGAAGCCTTATTATTTTCCATTCAACTGAGAGCTTCCAGAAGTCCTTTAGGTCCCAGTCCCACATACACTTATGCATATGTGTTTGGTATTTCATTCCGTGAAAGCCAGTAGAACTATCCTCATACAGAAAATCTACATCTGAAAGCAGTTAATTTTCTCCTAAGAACTGTTCTGATATATCACATATGCAATTAGACCTAAATGAACAACTTTCAAACAGTGACTCTAGAAACATCCTCCCTCTCAACAGGCATGTTTTAATCAAATACCCTCTTATGAGGTGACTGCCATGTAGAAACAGTCCAATGCATTCTTTGTGGAATATGTGTATGAACATTTTGACAACTTTCACTTGAAAAGTCACACAAAACTGCATCTAGTTCTCTGCATCTGGTCTATCTATTCATCTGTCTTATTTTCAAATGATTCATCCTGAGACCACTAGAACACCTCCTGAAACATCTAAGATTAACCAGTCCTGAAAAGAACTTACGTAAATGCATAACCTGAGTGTCTGAGTTGTGTTATTGACTTCACTGGAACTACTCACTGGCTTGAAATTTAGCCAGCCTGAATAAACACATTACTGAGGTTTTATTTCTCCTTATGGCTTCCCCATAGACCAATTGGGTTAATTTTGTTTATGCTTTAAATTTTTTCTGTCTGCCCCTTCCAACCAGGACATTATCTGTCTTCTCGTCTTTCTATCCTTCACTTATTTTTGTTCCTTTTTCATCTCCTCTCTTTTCTCCTTGCTATAAGTATTTACCTTCTCAGGGAAAGTTTTTACACCCTATAGCAGATTTTAATGGATGGTTTTGACTATTTGAGATAGCCTTTTAATGCACAGTGGGACTCTCAGCTATAACCAGGGCTCATCAATACTATCACAACATAAATAAATAAGTTCAACAGCAACGTCCATAATAATGTTGACAGACTATTAACAGTGTCAAACACTGTGATATATCAAGTCAAAGAGGTTGTTTTCTTAATGTCAACTTCAGAAAGTATGTTTTCATTTTAAATGTAATGAGGAATTCAGCAGGGTACAAACAAGGTTAGGAAAATGTGAAGATGTTTCTTATCAGAAATTTAGAAAAATATGTGAGGACTGAATAATTTGACAGCTTTTCCACTTTTCAGCTGAAAGGATATCTCACTTAAATGCAGATGCATCAAGGACCATGTTCTCCTGGAACAGCAAAACTCTGAAGGAAACTCCAAGGAAGGAAGAGTGTAAGTGTACACTGTATAACTAGAATGGCAATTGGTACATAATTAAAGGCATTACCATGATTTGGAATCGCTCCTACTCTTCCATTATCGATGGAATTAACTTCTGTGACTTTTTCTAAGTTGATGGCACTGTACTTCAAAACAGACAGACTTTCTATAAAATTACAACTGGAAATACAAGTGGCACTATTTGGCTAGTATATAAGTCTCAACTGATTGCCTTCAGTTTGATTTCACACTGGGTATGCTTTATTTCTCCCTTAAAAAATGCCAATTTCCAAGAGGAAAAGAACTGTGGATAATCCACTTTTTATATGAGCATTGCAGTAAGCAGAGCAGAATAAAGATGCCTTCATTCCATTAACAATTACGAAAAGATCATATCAGACAATGACTTTAGAAATGCTTCAGTGACCGCTGTCAGGCTGCAAGTCCTAAGTGGGAATTCTTCAGACAGGGTTTGACTTTGCTTTCACTTATGGGCCTGATTTTGCCCCATTCCTGTTAACGGGATTTTTATTATTGACTTCAGAAAGGGAAGAACACAGCCCTGATGTGGAATAACCCCATAGAAATTAATAGCCATATGTGCAATGAAGAACTGAATTTAGCTGTGTAGTTTTGCTTCCTGGCTTCTTGATTTTCCTTTTTTTTTTTTTTCTTGATGTTGGTGCCAATTAGAGAGAAGGTAGAGGTAGAATTTATAGTGCTGCCATCGATAAACCTCTTACTGAAGCAAATGGGAAATATGTGTATGAATTTGGCTGAGTGTAACTATGGTAGAAGAGAGCCAACCTACTGATTATTTTCAGTTTGCAGATTGACTAATAACCTCAAGGAAGCAGTGAAAGAGAAATGTCTATTTGGTAAGGCTTTAAAATAACATTCTCAAGTGAACTTCTTATAACAACACTCCGCATAAGATTCAACAATACAAATCCATAATATTCTCCTGCCATTCAAGGTCATGTTAACCTTCTTGAAGAAGAAGCCAAGAACTCCTTAAGTTAATCATCCTCTACACTGAAGCTGGTGCTTATTTGATTCTGAAGTTTTGTTCAAGACAGAACAAGCATGTGAAAAATTGGTGAAATGCAAGATTTCATTTACACAAGGTCAAAGTGACCTAGATTTCAAGTGAGGTCCAAAGTATTATCGGTCCTTCACACAAGAAAAGTTTAGTGCGCGGTTCATTTAATATTTAAGATGTCTGTAGAAGAGTATGTAGAAGAGCATTTTTTCCTTGCTCTTCCTAGGAAGGTCAAATAATTGTTAATATTAGATAAACCTTGCATGACTACTGGTCCCCTGAACAACCTGGATTATGTTTAGCATTCTCATTGCACAACAGTATATTCAAAGAGGAAATATACAGACAGAGGCCAAATCTTCCACAGATGCAAACTGTACAGCTCTGTTTTTGCCTGCCAAGGATCTGGGCCCACTGCTTGCTAAGACAAATAAGTGTAACGAAGATAGACAATTTATATCAACTGCAAGGCTGGTATAAAGGTTTGAGCTTGCCCGGTACAGAGCTCAAAAATGCAGGCCATTTTATTAAGAAGAGAGTCATATTTTAAGCAGAACATATATATATATATATATTACAATATGGGAAGAAATCTGTGTTGTAATATTAATATCTCACTGATTCAGACCTAAACAGCCAGCATAGGCACTGGTGAAAAAGGTACTGGCTTGAAAATTAACAATTAATTTTATATTAAGTTTGGCAGAATGAGAACAGTACAGTCAATAGCCCTAGCAAACAGTATGATTTATGTATCACATTTAATTACAAATGAATGCTTTAATGTTATTATTTAAAAAAAAGAGTACATTAAACTTAGTTCTCCTATTATAAATATTTTAGCTGTAACATAATGGACTGGACTGTTATTTGTAGTAAGATTTTTTTTTTCTTCATATTTTCCATTTCTCCTACCTGTTGACATGTCAATAGACAGATCAGGGACATAGACATTGAAGATAAATGGCCAGTATAAGACATGCAGTGTAACTGATAATTGCACACGGCAGATTCAGATTTGAGGTGGTCTTTTCGTAAAGAGTATTACATTACATTGAAGTAGTTACTCACTTTCAGCTTTTAAATGTTTGTCAGCTGCTGTAATTAAAACGGGGACACAAAAGTTGTGACAAGCTGTGATATTTTTCCTTTAAGCATTTCCTTAAGTTAGAGAGAGATAAGAAATCTTCAATGCATAGGTCTCCTAATATATTTTTGCTATCTATCTGCTAACTTTCCTTGTGCGGAAGGTCATCAAAAAAGTTTGAAATTCTAGTCAGAGGATGGGCTGTATTGTGCCTTGAAGACATGTCCCTCACTGGAGGAGGCAGCGTCCGTCCCCGGCCGGGAGGGAGGCAGTGTCCATCCCCGGCTTCTCAAGGAGTGCAAGTACTCTGGCACATCTGTAAAGAGCACAATGTGACCTTCCCTGGATGCTCAGCCATTTCTACCGGCTAATGCAAGGAGATAGGAGCCAGTGCCCAATCTAATAGCCCCCTCCCAACCTAATACCACTTGGCAAGGTTGGTGGTGCAAACCAGAAGCAGCCCTTGTACTCAGAGTACAAGCTTAGCAATTGTACCTATCTGTCTGCTCAGTCATTTCATGAGCTTTTACTCAGGTACCCACAGAGAGGCCAGGAATTCACATCATTTGTCTTTAAATCCAGCACTTGTCTTATGACTGTAAGCCACTGCATTATTTATAAAAGGCATACTGCTCTCTTCTTTTTAAATACAACCTGTCCTATTCTTTGCACCTCTTTAAATTGAATATTGTCTTATGCACCTTGATTGTGTGTGGAAATATACTGCTTCAAGGTAAAAGGAGAGGAGTTGAATTATTATCCTGAAGGCTGTTTGTACACTTCCATGATCCACCCACTCATCTTACCTTGAGGGTGATGAGAATTGCATGGGCTGGTCAAGAACAGAGCAAAGTACTCGAATGCTGACTGACAAGGTTGCCCCTCCTAAGTGTTCACTCTGAGCTCTGATCTCCCAGCACTATTGATACTCGGCAGTGAAGCAGAACTGCTGACGTCCCTGCTGGACTCCATGCAGAAACCTGAACATCCCCAGTGCATTCACAAATTGGAGCCAAAGTTCAAGGAATAAAACTTAAAGCAGGAATTTTCATCTTAAATGAAAGATGCTTTCACTCTGGCTCCTATTCAATAACATACATAAACATGCACCTAACTTTAAATGTGAAAACCCTATTGTATAACAGAGAGTGAAAAGTCAGATGCATGACTGAACTTAACTTGCTGAACTTAGGCCTATATCAAGATAGAAACCTCTGAAGCACCTCTCTTTATTAAAAATATTTTTCTACCAAGCACTGATACGTTCCAGATATGACAGGAGGCTGTATTTCTAAATAGCTACTTCACAATCTCAACCTTCCTAATGACACTCTAAACCTCTAGTTACCATACCAGATTAAAGTGTGTACATTTAGAACGAAAGCTCCATTACAAAAAGAGCTATCACAATTGGCTTCACAACTCTTGCTTTATTACAGAAGAAAGGAAAATATATGTTCGTGTGTATCTACATATATGTATGTATTAATTTATAAAATACAGAGTATAAAATCCTAGTTCYGGGGTTTCTCCTCCTGTTTTTCATCAGCAGCTTGATTGTTTACCTATTTCCCTCAGAACATGGTTTAAACTTTACCCAGTTCCTTTTTTCTCTACATCTTGTTTTATAAAAATGAAAATGTAGTTGTGATTATAAACAGAAAAACTGCACATTTACAAAAGTATGATTGCTTCCCTTCATCTACTGGAAATGTTTTTATAAGTTCTAAAATCACATCAGAATATTAGGTATAACTAAAACAGTTCTTTTGCATGAATCCTTAGGGAGATATATATTGAGCATAAAGTGATAGTAAAATAGTTTACAAAAGTAATTCTGAAATAGTTAGGCTTCGGGGGGGGGGGAGAAGATTTAATAGTTGTAACTGTTAACAATGTACTTGATCTTAGAGCTTTTTTGTGCAAGTAATAACATTGCATGGAACAAACCATGGAAGAGCACGTGGTAGGTCTTTGTAATGATACTCACTACGGCTACCTGCTGCTGCTGCTGAAATCTCAATGGGCAGATCAGGGACAGAGGCACCTACGCTGGTAAATTCAAGGCAATGCTTTAAAAGAAAAGGAATTTCTTGACATCCAATCGGCATGATGTGAAGCTCTTCCCTGTGTAAATCTTCCCGCCCTGCACCAAATGCTCTCTCAGAAACCAGAGGTTGCATATGTTTGGTAGGAGTGGGTGACTGGGTCAAGTGTGTTGGAAGTGGGGGCAATGAAGAAGTAAAAATATTATACCCATGGAGATACGGTGGAACAGAAAATCAAGATTGGAACCATATTACTGTAAGCAGGATGCTCTCAAAGGGTTGACCATCACTAGAATATCATCCCCTATACCTCTTTACTACAGGCCTTACAAATTACCATCCTATCCTGCATGAGATATCTATGTATATGATATATGTGTCATACAAGTGCATATACTGGATAATGCTGAAAAGCTCTAGGAGTGAAAGCCCTTTGAAAGCTCTAGACTAGGACTAGGCACAGAGATGGGTCCTTCCTCCCTCACCCCTCTGAACAAACATTTTAATTCCAATGTGGACAAATCACCCCACTGTGCTAAATCAGTTAAATCAGAAATTGCAGGAGAGGGACCCATGCTTCATCCTTCCCACATCTGCTAAAGTCTCTASCCAGGAGGGCTCCCTGATCTGCCAACTAGACCACTCCGCTAACACTTTCAAACAACACACCTTCAAATCCTAGTCTAGACATGGCCTTATGCAAGCAAGAGATAAGAATCAGACCCTGAATGGGTATTTTGTTATATAACCAACGAAGCACAGTGAGTTAAACATTTGCAGTAGTTTGTAACATTCCTAAAGCATTACGTTTTCAGCAAAGTGGATTATCTCGTCTCATTTTTTTCTGATGAACAATCAGCTGTGATCTTGACACATGAATTTATTATGCTTGGGTTAGACAAACTAAGTCTTAATAAGCTGCGGTTACARACCTCATTTTGTGTTTGTGGAAGGAAAATTTAGCAGTTAGCTTGCCTGACAGGGATACAAAAATGAAAGCAGGTTTCTCTACCCTTATCTAGTTTAGATTGGATGTCTATATACTGAAGATGTGATTTTTTTGTAGGTTTTGTTAGATATTTGATTGCTTTGTTGGAACAGCTCCACGGTATCTGACTGAGCTGACCTCCAGATGTATCTCCTCCAGGGCATTATGTTCTGTTTCAGATTATCAGCCGCATGTTCCAAAGGTTAGGTTGTGAGAGCTGGGTGGGGTTTTTAACTCCTTTTTCCAACTCCAAAGATTACAGCGTGCCAGCTTGTACATGCTTGTGTGGTTAATTCTACTGAACAGTGAAGAAAAGCAATATAAGCTCAGCTTGATTTAATAATTACAGTCATGATTTATGTATAACAGTGTCACTTTATTGTACATTGATTTGACAGATAATGGAGAACATGTGGCTAGCTTATTTTGACAGGTTATTCACCACTACAAATCCTTTGAGGAATGTGCACAAACTTCTAAATATATGGAACAAACTCATCCGGTGTAAATCAGGTGTCTGAATTGACAACAGCAGTAATGGCCAATGCAATAATTAGTATGCATAGCTATTTCAGGGTGTGTAAAGTAATATAGTTCCATTGCTGGAGTTTCATTGATTTACGCCAGCTGAGGATATGGCCCGTGGAACGGACAAGGAATGGTTATGCATACTAATTACTGAAGCTGCTAATGTATTTCAACCCGTACAGTTTTTATGTCACTGGAAAATTACAGAAGTGCTAGCTCCTGCAAATCAGACATCTAAAAATTTTTGTGATTTATCAGTAAAGCAGTCAGAAAACTGAGGCTGTGGATTTTGCATTGTGATGAGCCACATTAACATTAAACCCCAGCTTGACACACTGATCAGGCTTCTCACTGACTTGGGAACCATAGCTACAATTTGCAGTAGCTTCTACCTGGGCAAAGACAGGATAAAATGTTGATTTTTTATTAACCTTCTAACCTATGATGAAGATGCCTTTAGGATGCTTTTGAGACTGATACAATCTCAGGTGGTCACACAGAAAGAAGCAGTTAGTGAGTAGAAAACTACCACACTTGGTATTTCCAACAGCAAACCATTTTATAAGTAGTGACAGCTGAAAACGCGTGGGAAGTATTTTAAACCCGACGGCTCAGATGATAGCTTCTAGTTTCTAATTTATGTAGAGGGTACTGAGGGCTACACTACATGCCATATTTTGTCCTGCCAGATTTATGTCTCGGATCACTTCAGTCACAGGTATATCTTTTCAAGGATTCAAATCACTGAAGGTAAAAGCCTTCACAAACATGAGGACACCAAAGTCCTTCAAGTGTGGCCATAGCTTAAGCTAGAAATTTTTCTCAGCTTCTGTTTTGTTCAATTCAAGGCTTGTGTGTATGATTTTGAAATGAAGGTTTTTGCTATTTCTGGATCAAGTCTCCTTGATACGCCATCAGTAACTGTTGGCCTAACTACTGCTGGAACATAAGAATATCGACAGGGATTTTTAAGACCAACTTCTCTACTCTGGATTTGCTTATACTGCCAATAACACAACAACAGTGAAGTCCTCTGGAAGTTTTCAGGCTGTAACTCAGCCCTCCCCTGTATATTTGCAGGCCCAACATATGAAGTGCTACAGGAAATAGCTGTATCTTTCGTGTTACTTCCCTGAGAGGAGGTTGCCTATGTACAGTTTGGGGCTGCAAGACAAAAGCATGGGCCCAAGACTGTTCATACTGTTCGAGTAACTTGTTTTATTTACACAGTCATTAATCCTGGAGAAGACATGGTTACAGACAGCATGTAGGCAATTCCTTCACTCTTCATTCCCAGTTCACTGCTAGTGCTAGGGTACTGGAAGCCACTTTCAGGCTCAGGAGCTGAATGTAGTTCAAATGGTAAGAGATAGGAAGGATACTTGTCTGCTATTCATCTTCCCCTTAAAGAATTAGAGCTATAAAACTAACAACTGTTATTTCCAAGAGTAAAAATCTGGCTCACATGCTAACAAAAAGAATTTATAAGTCTGTGTAGACCAGCACCTTCTCATGAACTTTGCTAGAAAAATATAAATAAGGAGGAGAGCTAATGGTGGTGTGATATTTTCTTGCTTTCACAGTCTAAGCCAAACCTTATTTTAATTGTGGCAAGTATCTTTGTGTTAACATCTATTTTTCTTCCAAGTGACAGGCTATATCGTGTTACAGTGTTAATCCATTTTGACAATACTGACAGGATATCTTCGTAGGAACCAGACCCTAACAAGACTTGCTATTGACCTTTACCACGTAACTAGGTTATTTTCATAATTTCACCTTGATTGTCTTCACTTCACCTATGGGGAGTCACAGTACATTAGAAAAAATTTAAACAAAACAAATTGCTCAATACCAAAAATTCTCAGATTTCAGAGGCTTCTTGAGCAGATGTTTTGAATTTAAAATGAACAAGTTGGTTTTATTTTAGTTTTTTAATATTATTCAATACTGCTGTGCATGCACAGCAGTAACACAACTGCTAATAAATCATTATGAAAGAAGAAATAAAGTATTATTCAGTGTTAAACCAGATTGCTTTTTTTTTATCCATTACTCTTCCTTCCTTCCTTAGGTTTATTAACTGCAGGCTTGGCTATGGCAACATTTAAAAACCTGACCTTTAAATAGCAAATCATGGCCAAGCTGCATTTGTCCATTAGGTCTCTTATGATTTACATATTCTCATGTAGAAAATAAATACATTAAGCCTGATTCTTCTTGTCTACACTATGAGTAATCATTATGCCCGTGCAAGACAAACAAAACATGGAAGGAAAATATTCTGATTTGGTAGCATAATAGATTTACTTTGCACTCATCCCAATAATTACCCAAAGTGATGAGTGATGAAGAACGAGGCTTATTATTCGAAGAAACAACTATCTTTTAGCTAGTACTGTTTATTCAAAGATACAAAGTTCCTGGTTTATTACAATGGTTATTATTAGTCCACTTGCCAATCCAAAAATCATAGTCGATTGTCTCATATGCAGCACAATACTTATCTATTTCCCTTCTCACTTCTTCCTCTATGCTTGTATAGACAGGTACATTAATCTATTCTGCCAAGAGCAATCTCTTTATYAGTGCAGAACTAAAATGATTCTTCGCTCTTATCATTATCAGCATCTGCATATATGCAGAGGATAAAACAAAAATGTTCCTCACCACATTTTCTGTCATTTCTCTGCTTAGAGGGTGATCAGATCAGCTTTAATTGCATACTGAGTAACAAATATCTGACATTTGAGTTTGAGTGAATAAGAACTGTGGTTTTTGACAATATTAATATGATTTTGTGCTTTAAGTCTATCTATGTTTAGGAGTTTAAGCAGGTTAATAGCTGGCTGAATACCAGGCTGAATACCTGGTGCTGGTCATTCTCCAGATAGCACCAAACTAAATTCCTTAACCACAAAGGTATTGGATTTGCCGCATAATGCATCCTGGGAAGATTAGTGCTAGCAAAAACAGACCCAGTTCTTAGGAAGAGGTTTTCAAAAAACAGGCTGAGCCAACTTAACAGCTCACCGGCAACAAAAAAGGATGGTCCCTCCTCGCCTTCCCTTTCTTCTGGCACTTGTTTTATCTCCTGTCAAACAGATTAAGCACACTAAAATGGCAGAGTGAGTCATCTTCTGAGGGCTTAGTGACCTCACCAGATGACTTTCACCATCATCTCTTTGGAAGGCAGGACAGAGCCCTTAGAGAGAATCTAAAGTAATTTAGCTCTGGGAGGAAGGGATCTGAAGTTATATTATCCTCAGCTTGGCTAAAGGGCTAGGTTTTCCTGAAAAGTTTTCCTGAAACTGGGAACTGGTTTAAATTTTATACGATAGTGTTTGGTTGTTTGTTTGGTTCGTCAGAGGCATCTAGGGCCGTAACTAGAAGGGAGACACATAAATGAATAAAGAGGATCTTCTCATCTATTTGTCAGCCCATGAGTCAGCAGGATGAGAACAGGCAAAGTCTGACTCAAGTGCATCTTGTGGATGACACGTTAAAGGAAAGTTCTGACCATTTGTGGTCATTAAAGATCCCACAGCAATAATTATATCTGTAAAGTCTGTTAACTCTGATGACCTGGCCAAATGCCAAGTGTAAAAATTACATTCTCCTTTCCAACATTCCCACTGTTGTTTCAAATGGATACAATTGTCCTCATTTCCTCTCCAAAACAGTTATGTTATTGTAAGCCGCTAAATTCTTCCTGTGTTTCGCCACAAGGAAAGCTTCAGCGCTGTAGTAGATTAAACAATCATTATAAGGTTTCTGTATCAGCTTGTAAAGCAAGGCAGCATTTTATGAGATGAAAGGTTCTATACAATGTAAACTACTACTATTTTTGAGCCTGCTCATTGCAATACAAAATCTGGCCAGTAGCAAAAAGTACAGTCAGTTGAGACAACGTTGAGTGATTCCATTAACCACTGATGTGCAACATTTCTCCCAGCATATTTAGTGCCAAGAATGAATTAAGCCTGACCTAAAAATCAGATCCTTATATATGTCGTGGTACTGACTGTGTCTCCTTTTTAGGTCAGATTCTCATCTGATTTATGCTGCTAACAATTAGAAATCCTACAGGGGATACACTTGCGTTAAGCACAAAAAAGCAAAGCAGTACTTTGGCTTCTTGTGCGTGTTTAGCAGGCTGCTTTGAGGTCAGTCCAAAAAAGGATGCTAGACAAAGCTCATCGCTGTATCGAGTTAACGCAGTGGAGTAATTTAGCTAAAATAAGAGCACAGTCATAAAGGACACAAGATGCGCCATCCTTGTTAAACTGAAGTTCTCCCCTGGGTGATGCCAACTCTGGGTGCTTAGAGAGAGAACATAAGAGAAAGGCATACACACAGCAGTATTTCCCCTGGTAGTATCTCCCCAAACTCTCCCAGCTTCCTACAGTCTACAGGGCTGTATACAAAGAAACAATGTGTAGCATGGATAAACCAGTGGCATGGAGAAATGACATAAAGCTGTAGTTGATGCTGAAATTGTAATTTGCATAATATGGTAATGTATGCAATGTAGTTCCAACTACATACATGATCAAAGCATTCATTGTTAGTGATAATGCAAATTAATTTTAGGTTCATTATTATTAATTGAACCTGAATAGAAATGAGATTCAGTAAAAATAGAATAAAGAAACAAACTGAAACTGTGTAGGGAAACATTCATTAATATGATTATTCTCCCTGACTTATAGTCAGATCCATGCTGCTGTCTGTGTCTCTCCCTTGACCCTCTCTAGTATGATTCCAGACACAAATTCTCCATTATTCTGCAGCTCATGCTCTTAGTTTCTCTGTTGATGTTTATGTCACTCCCTCAGCACACTTTCTCAAATGTATCATTAAGGTCTGCATGGTCTAATAGGTTGCCATTACCCTGAGCTTTATTCATCCCTTTTCCAAACTAAATCAAATTTGAGCTTGAATGATGTTGATAGGGACATTTGCCTAAACTAAGTTTGTTACAGCAGCAACGGGGTTGTTTTTGTGAATTAATGGATCATTTGTTTGTAAAAACAGAACACCAGTATGTTCCTGATGTTCCTGTCCTTTCTAATAACTTTTTAATGTTGATCTTTTGTCCTGTTGTAACGGTTTCTAGTTTCTGCAGTGGCTTATTCCTGGACACAGTACTAGGATAAAATACCTGGATCAAGCTATTATCCAGTATTGAAGTTTCTGTCCTAAAGTGGGTTTTAAATCATTTAATAACATAATGTAATTATATCCTGATTTTCACTAAGTGTACTTAAATCTGTTGAGACTACATTTCTTTTTTTTTCCTAGACAGTGCTAGATAGTGTGATCTTCAGTGACTAGAAAATTATTTAGCATGGGTAACTCATATTAATAACCATGAGAAATGCATAGCTAGTCTCCTTAGAATTAAACCCACCATAAGAATATGAGCAGCTTCTTTTTCTCTGGGAATATTTTAACTTTATCATAAGCTTACTTTCAATATAGGATAATGCATTGTGCACAGACTGCACACAATTGTAGTTGCAAAATAATATTACATTTCTTCCTAAATTAAGTAAGCAAAAGAGGACAGACAAAATTCATGATCTCATTGTTAGGTACTTTCCTCTCTGTCCATCTTTTGGTCAAATATTAACAACTTCATTCTGGCATTTTACAGGAAATGCTGTTTCAAAAAAATAATTAATCTTGTTCTTTTCTTTATTATTTTTATGTTCATTATTATAGTCCTTATGATTTATTTACATGTAAGAGGTGTTAATGAAACTGTGTATCTCATTTTATTTTTTATAATTTATACCATATTGATACTTATAGCTGCAGTGAAGTTGCACAGAGCTTATTATCTTTATATCACAGCACACACTAGTCAAAAAACAATCATTTTCCCAAAGTCATTTTGGAAAATGTGTTGGAATGATCTTGTATTTCTATCACAGTGGTAGCCTCTGAACCAACAGGGCCAATATAACATCAATCTGATACTGCTCGCACCTCTCTATCTGCAGTTAGCAAAGATGGAGTGACAATGGGAAGACGAAAGGGAGATATTTTTGCCCCTGCCACTTGTTGGTTACTCACCCTTTTATCCTGCTGTATTTGAGATGTTCTTAGCCTTTCTCCTTTGAGGGAGATACAGGCAAGGAAAACCTGACTCTTTTCCTATCTTCAAACATGAAAACATTGTACATGGGTAGTCCCTGTTATCAAATGTACCTGTAACATCTGCAAACACTGATAGCATTAGAGCATGCTCAAAAGATTTATTCATGATAAATGGCATTTTACTTCATATGTACTCACTGACATCAGCAGGACTTGGAGCACAGCATTCAGATATTGATTCTGAATCCCTGGAATCAGAATCTAGTGCTCTCACCCCACCACCCCCCCAAACACCCCCCAAAATTTTACGTTTTTCAGAAATGCTGGTCACTGTTTTAAAAGCTCTAAAACTAAATGTTGCAGGTGTCCCTTATTGACAGCTGCTATTTTACTGATGCTATGCATCACAGGATTCCAGTCTTATTACATTTCAAGACACAGAAAATGCAACTCAGTGTTTGAATGCATAAGAAAGAAGGAGCCTTTCAAAGTTCAAGGTAAAAGTGCCATTATTTTTAGATTGTTGGAGGAGGAGGGATCATCTAATGCTCTAATGCTCTAATTTAAAGACAAAAATGCTTTTCATTTTTAATGTTTTCTACAAAATTCAAGAATACTGTGGAAAACAGTATAATGGTGAATGCAAGTCAATTATAGTCTTTCATACTTATATGGTTCTGCTTCTCCCCAAAAAGCATACAGCAGAGTTAGAAGAGGTTCACAGATGGCAGATGCAGAACTACCCAAGATTTGGAAACCCTCTGATGAAGACAGGCTGAAGAGAAGACAGCATACAAAATAGAGGACGCTATTCAGAACTCTTTGAATCAGAGTTAGAAGAAACGAGGTCATTATATAAAATCCTAAACAAAATAAAAACATTTAAATGTACATGTTCACTGCACTCAAAATTAGCCTGTTGACCTTATTTCCTGAGTCTATACTTGATGTCAATCATTCAGCAGGATTCCAAAACTGAATAGACATTGATGTGGACAACAACAAACTCTAAAAGTATTTTTTCTTAAAGTCATATTGGAAAGGATATACCATCTTATGCTGTAAGGCATAAGCCAGTTCCTAATTATCAAAAGCTAGGAGGAAATTTCCCTGAGAACAGATATTTATGCCTTCCTAGGTTTCTTGCACCTTCTTTAAACTTCTATTCACTAGTGATATGATGATGGAAAACATGGATCACCAGTCTGATCCCTATAGCTCTACTCAGGATGAACACTAAATAAATAAATAAAAGTGTTTGTGATATGCAAAAGGAAGAAAGGAACAAAGCACTTTAGGCAAAGGACACAGAGCCTCTACCATTTCTATCGTTGACTTCCCACTGTATTTTTTCCTCATATGGCTTACTCTTGCAGACTTTGTCTGTCTAAAGCTTTTCAGTCTCACAGGACTTCTTTCAGATATTGTCAATAGGTGTCTTCCCTTAGCTGGCAAGTCTGACAAACTATAAAGTCCCATACTAGATATTTTGGTATGTGTTGGAGCCAGACTCTTTTCAGTGGTGCTCAGCGACAGGACACGAGGCAACGGGCACAAACTGAAACACAGACAATTCCACCTGAACATGAGAAAAAACTTCTTCACTGTGAGGGTGACAGAGCACTGGAACAGGTTGCCCACAGAGGTTGCGGAGTCTCCTTCTTTGGAGATATTCAAAACCCACCTGGACGCGATCCTGTGCAATGTGCTCTAGGTGACCCTGCTTGAGCAGGGGGGTTGGACTAGATGATCTCCAGAGGTCCCTTCCAACCTCAACCATTCTGTGATTCTGTGATTCATATCCTGGAATGATCTCATTTTAAGGAATGTGATTGTGACTTTCCAGCATTAAAAGCTGAGATCAGAATCTGGCCGTAGACTGCTGCATACCATGTAAAATACCATCTCTCTATGAATTTCAGCTCCTGTCAATACAACTTCATAGCGAATGCTGAAAAGCATCACCAATTACTGTAGCTGTTTACAGAGCACAAGAACAGAATATTTAATTTTACCAGCCACCAAGGATGACAAAGCTGAATTTGAGCTCTAGCTAAAGTTTTGCTGATTACTCTTGACCTTTCTGGGACAGAGAGATGAAGGTCACTGGAGTCATGATTTTTTTCACATTCCGCTTGTCTTTGTCATTCCTCTAATAATGTAAGGAACTAGAAACAAGAGCTGGGTGGTGTTTTTTCCCCCCTGCCTGGAAATCTATTTAGATTAGTCACCAGGTTTTCCAGTCTATGGTCATTGAAGGTCATTTGGTTTATAGCTGAAATTCTCAATTGGAAACTCATCTGATAATCAGAACTTAAAGCCCAAGCGAGGCTTTGTATCTCTTCTGAAAGGGTAGGTTGTTGTACRATAAGCTTCATAATGTTAAATGGACTGTCTGTGTAATGACAGGTAATTTTGGGGGGACTTAAATTGCACTATGAGAAGACCTGTCTTGAATAATAAGTACTGGGCTATATTATAAAGAACAGTATTTTAGGCTTCTCCTAAATGCTAATTCTATTACACATTAACATTTCCTTTGCTGTAAAATGGCAAAAGGCAAGCCAGGCAAGATTTAAAAATCTTGCAAAGTGCATTTTCACTTAGAGACTCTGTTCCTAAGAGCAAGCTGCTTCCTGAAAATGTCCCTTAAATAAGCATCCACTTGCGGTGGTCATCATTATATAGTCAGCATCTGCTAATAGCTGCTCCACAGTCTTGATTGCTGGCAAATATGGATTGTTTGTTGTAGTCTATAGAGTGATGCAACTTGGTATATAATTGTTACACTAGCTTTTGAAAACTACTCTTAACCCTAAGTATATCACCTCTTGCCCCAAGTATGAAGTATCAATCACACAGTTTGGGTGTATTCCTAGAAGTAGCTCATAAAGTCTGATGTCTTGTGTATTCTTTGAGGCTGCAAGACTACCGGTTAGAGTCTGCAAGTGCTTTTTTATTTTAATGTCTCTCCTGCCTGGGTGCAATTCAAACTTAAATACAAATGTGTGTGCACGTGTGTGTGTGTGTAAGAATAAATGCAATCCTGKCATGACATTGCTGAGGAGGTTATTATTTTGCAGTGTCAGGACAAATCAGCTTTTTGTCCAGCATCTCATGATCTATGAGGTGATCTCTGATTTCTTCATTTTTATTCCTGCTTAGGTTTCCGGCTTCATAGACCAAATCATGGATAGCTTTAGCCTCTTCCATCTCTCTATTTACCACAGTTGCTGGCTCCTTTTCTGTGTGCCCATTTGATCTTCACACAGCTGCTTGGATACAAGTCATCTTGAGTAGGGTTCAGTGTTAGACACCGCCTTGTGCATTGCCAGCTTCACCAGTGTTTCCAGTTGCTCCATGGATATCACCCCCCAGTCCACCACCATCTCCATCACAACATGCTGTTGTCTGCCCATCACCTGCCCAGCAGGCATTGTTGTTGCTCTTGCTGGCAAGTCAGGGTTTCGGCACATCTCTGTAGGATCTGGTGGATGCCTGTTCCTTAAGGAGTCTGAACTATGCTTTGGGCACACCTTTTTGGTTCCTCTCTGGGCTTGCAGGAGGTGACATATCCAACTCTTTGGCTTTTCTCCAGACCTGCTAACCAAAGGCCAGATCACCTTTCTGTTTTTATCTTCTTTCACCCCATCCAAACAGAGCTCCTTTTAACTGATTACTTTTACATATTTGCTTTACATAGATTAAAAAGTCCAACGGACTTTAAAACACCTCATTCCAGCGGATTCCAGGCCAGCAAGGCAGCCGACTTCCTGACAGTATGACATATTCTGGCATGCAAATTATGCCACTGTCACTTTATACCTCTCTGATCCAAAGATGTTGGAAAACTGCTGTAACTGAATGTCTGAAAGAATCCCTATCAGAAGCAATCAATACAGTTTAGAGCTATCTGAGATTTTCAATCTTCATTAGCCAAAACAGTCCCTGGCTACTTTGGAGAACAGGAGAAGGCAAAGTAGTTGAACTTTGAGTCTTTTACTCAGATTCATTTCAGAATTCAGACATATCCCAGGGATCTGGGCCTACATTTCTAAAGTAGGTTATGTGGCTGAGGCCAGACTGACTTTCCCAACTAGCTGACTTTCTCCACAGCTGAGATCTCAGAAGAAAAAAATTAGTTTAGTTCACATTAAAAGGGCACCTTTAGCTCTAAGTACCATTCACAGACAGTCTCCTGCTTCGCTCAGGCTGGCAAACAATCATCAGCGTATTACTGAATGCATTTACTTTTTGATGAAGTACAGATCTGAAAGAGCTAAGCTGGATACAAGACTCACGACAGACAGCAGAGTCTTTCACTGCAGAGATAAATGCGCAGCCACAGAAAGAGACTGCCTACCATGTATTGTAGAAAGAGTATAATCTGAGGTATTTTCCTTTTCAATAGGCCAAGTAGTCTCTTGGACATATAAGGATACTGTGCTGACTACATGATCATCTCTCCAGCAATAGTATAGGTAGCATTCTCTTTTTGCACATGATTTGCTTGATGTTCCTGAACCTAATGAATTTTGGCAGCAGGAATGATAATAGCAGACAATTGTTTGTCTCTAGTCACTAAATTTTGTTATAAAGTCAAAATAAGCCTGTCTGCTTGACTAGCCTCTTGTGTAACAAAATCAAAATAAGCCTTCACAAAGAATCATTTTGAAGCACCATTTTACTTTTTGTCTTAGGCTTGCAAATGCCTTTTGTGCGTTCTGATATGTCAGATATCATAATGCAAAATAAATAACCAAGGGAAACACACACAGATATTCTCTGGGTGCCTTGTAATGGAGGAAAAAGAACCTTCCATTACTTCCCTTACCGCCTTCCCAGTCTTTTTTTTCCCTGTTCTTGCAATAGCTGCTTCTTAGTAGCATGTGTGAAACACTAATGTGATTTTAATGCTGTACCATTTTGCAGCATCTTGGAGCCCAGTCACAGCTCAGGACCCCCACTGTTCTAGATATTGTGCAGACAGAACAAAGTCAGCCCCAGCTCTGGAGACAGACCATCCTGCACTCCACCTCCCTTGGCCGCAGGAGACTAACATTGTAAATGTTGATGCATTCAACACATCTGCTATGCATGCAGATCATAGAGACAATGACACTGGGCGAGACATGAGGGGCTTTGCAGAATTGTCTACTGGTTGCTAACTACATCATTCAAATGCAACATTTTTTTAAAAAAGATTTAAAGCTCGTGTTTGCCACAGGAGGCCTGTGTGAATTCAACTTTGCAGGAAACAGAGGAATATGCAAAGGGAGAAGGACTTCTTAGGTCAAATACTTAAAAGTCCCCCAGTAGTTTAGGAACTCATAGGCTTAATTTCAAAAGTGAAATGGAATTGAATCGCAAGGAGCTCTCAGGAAACTAAGAACATATGACATTTTTGCAAAGAGGACTAGGTTCCCATGTCACTTTTCAAAATATTACCCCTTCTGTTTAAAAAATATGCTGCCACATATGGCCCTGCTACAGTCATTCCTAAACAACGTAAGAATAGCAATAATTGACTGTTAGGTTAGCCCCGCGCAGTGCCCACCCACTAACAATGGCTATATCAGGCTGGCAGAGAAGAAAAATACCTCTGAGGACAGGACCTTTCTTTTTTTCTGTCTGTCTCTCTCTTTTTTTTGTTAAGTGAATAGCAATTAAATTTTACTGGAGCCGAAGTTAAGCTTGTAAACAAAATCCTACTCTTCTGTGATCACTGGCTCTAGGATTGTAGCTTGACTTTACATCGAAGCCATCAAATAAAACTTCAGAATGACACAAGGACCAGTGACCTACCATTTAGCATCAGTTTGCATTTTTCCATAAAAGGAAACCTGTTTGCATTAGAAATGGCCAAAGGCTTTTGTCTCATTAAATTTTTGTTTGAACGAATATTTTTTCTGATCAAAATAAAATTTTATTTGTAGGTTACCAAAAAAAAAAAAAGAAGAGGAACTGATTAAAGTTCCTTCCTAAAACAAAGCATACTTTCTTCCTCTTGAAGTAGGGTTCATAATTAAAGGCTGTTACTTCCTTTTCCTATGAAGTTATTTGGGCAATTAAATCTATTCTGAAAAGATTTTTTTATTTTATAAAACTATTAATTGTGCCCCTTAAAAATAGTAATCATAGAATGGATTAATTCATTCTAGAAGGATAAACAAAATTGCTTCCTTCCCTGTAATTTCTGCTCTTGACCTATAGGATTAGGATAATAATTCCAGATAATATTCACATATAGCTCTAAAAGGAAAATAGGTTGATAGTGTCAAAAGGATGGCTTAAAAACATGTTCAAACAATGAATGATCCAGCATCCTTGCTAAAAATCCCTTTGTCAATCTCTGACTTCCCAGACTCTAAAATGTCAAGATCTGTTGCTGAAACTGGCCTCCACACTTGGCTCATGCTGGGTTTGCACTCCCTTATTGCCTGGTGTGCCCCATTCTGCAGGCGATGCTGTTCAGGCAGATTCCTAGCATCTGTACAACACCCTCAAGTTGCTGCTCGCTATGTTTTCCCAAATTGTCTGCTGGTTCATTAAAAATATAATGCAGAACTCTGTACTTTATTAAAAGGCTATTGCAAATGGGGCCAACTGCAGGGGCATGATTTTGCTTGGATGGAGTCACTTTGACCTCAGGGCCCAGACCAACGTCCAGGTCTTCTAATAGTGACAATCAACAATGCTTTGCCGATTTCTTGAAGCTGAGAAACGTTGTACATTTTTGGAGGGCCTCAAACTAGTCTTTTTGTATTTATACAACTTGTCATGCTGTTTTCCACTGATAGATTATAGGGCTGCACTCTACACAAAGGACTCAATACATGTTTTCCCACCAATTTCAGTACTTCCACATATGATAACACTTGCAGCCACAGAAAATCCAGCGGCACTTAATTTGCACGTGAAGTAGATTGTGTGGGTCATATCCTTAGCTGGTGAAAATTTGGCATAGCTCCCTTGACTGCATTAATGCAAAGCCAATTAGCATCAGCTGAATATCTGGCCCTAGAAATTGAGTTATCATTTGGCCCCTTAAGCTAAGTCAAAAACTATCATGCATGTTCATGATTGCATGTGCTGAACGGTTGACATGTAAGGACAGAAAGTGTTTGAAAAAAAGAAGTATGTTTAGATTTGCTATTTTTACAGAGCTTATAACGAATTTCTGATATGCTAACCACCTGTGACAGCAATGCTAGTTCCTTTCAGTTAGAAAGGATTCCACTTGGTCTTTGTTTTTAGCCAAAGATTTCAAGGACACAGCTTGTTGCTTAATTCATTTGATCCTATTGGCTAGCTGTCAACAAAAGTGACAATCCTGTATTTGTAACATCATAAACTTTCAAGTATGATGTTGTAAACTGAGGACCGTGACTTTGACTTAAGGGCAGAAGCAGATGGCTTGGGCACTTATGATCTTGTTTTCAGGAAGTGAGATCTTGCAATCGTAATATTTAAAAGTTACTTCATTGGAAAAAAAGGCAAAAAATCATTTTACTGAAGTGCCCCTACAGTTTCTCCAAGCCTTCCCGAAAAACATAATTGATTTCTAAGATCTGTGCACGATTGCATATTTATTGCACTGAATGAAATATGGATTGCATGAATTCTGCTGGTGTGACTTTCAACCCACTCGAATATTATGAGTTTGACAGTTTGACTCTAACTCAGTTTATTTCCCACTTGAGAGACTGGAAAGGAACAGATGGGGGTGTGAGAACGAACGGGGAGAGGAAGAGTGTGCAGCAGCTTGTGCTGCCGTGCCCCAGTGTCAGTGCACCTCCCCACAGCTAGTCAGGGGTTGTGACCACATCTAGAAGTGGCTTTCCAGGCCTTATTAAAGCTGCAGGAGCACATGTGACTCTCAAAGCAGGAGTTGGGCAGCTCCAGAAGGTAAGAGGAGGTCTGCTGAATACAGGCCAAATTTAGAGCTGCAAGGGAAAAGGTGATAGAGGTCAGCTTTACAGGTCTTGTAGGACATTGGCTGTCTCAACTGATCGTCAGTGCCATCGAGCATGGCCCTACATTTGTGCTGAGTTAATAGATAACTAGCCGCATCACGACAATAGTTACTTCACCAGCTGGAACACGCTTTTTTTTTTGCCCCCCCTCCTGTTAATAGCATCTCTATTTTTTAAGTGTTTTGTGTATTTTCAAGTCTTTTGTCTACTTACCACATTTTGTCTCCTTATTACATATACTGCTTAGTCATATATTTACTGAAAATTAATGAAGAAGAACACTTGGCACTTTCCAGAGTCAAAGTACTTTGCAAACATTAACTAATTAATAATGTATCCTTTATTTTCAGGCATGCTAGCATTCTTGAATGCTGAAAGAAATTCTGCTAAATCATTGTCTCCCTCCATCTCCCCTGCTCTTTTGCTAACCCATTACATGGTTCAAGAGTCCAATTATTGAGTACAGCTATAGACAGCAAGTCTGATCCAAACTTCTGATAAGCACATGATTTCCTAAATGCCTTTATAATCCAGACCAAGCTTCTAAACAGAGCTCACCATGACACATAGCTGTATCTGAATGCATGAGGTATGATCTGAAAATAAGCTGTGTCTTCTATCTGACAAAGTACAACCACTGTTTTAATGATGCATAGCCCCACATGGCCAGGGGTTTAGCTAGGAATCAAACAGGTTTTACTATTGTGCAGTATTTTCTAACAAAGATCCTGAATTCACAATTGCTCTGCATGTCAACACCGATACTGCAATAATATCAGCTCTGCATTATGCAGTCGCTGGAGCCAGGGCCTTTCATTTAACTCTTTGCAAGCCAAGAGGACTCTAACAGTTTCTTTCAAGGTAGAAAATCAAGATACAAGTCTCGTAATTAACATCGGCTATGCCCATGCTTTATAAAGCCTTGTAACCAATTTGGTTCAACGGTGTTTGTTTTCACTACAGGGTTTACAAAGGCTGTGCCTTTATTTATCCCAGGATGCCCTTATAAACGTTTGAGTGCAAGATTCAGTTGCTGCAGTTCCCTCATAGCAGGAATTTGCCATAACTCAGCCCGTTCATGGGGCTCGCTCACAGATTTGACAGCTTGGGCGATACTGCTCCCACCTTGCTTTCCTTGATTTTTGCCAGCATTTGTATCATATTCGACTTCTTGTTTACTGCCTCCCCATTGTTTTAACTCATTCCTAATGGCTGTCTCGAAGGAAACACGAGGCGTTGCAGAAGGAGCTTAGGGACGTATCCCTTCCCAAAACTTCTAACAGATACATTAAATCATCTGCAAGTCCTGATGCCCGTTTGAGGGGGGTTTTTTTGGAAGGGAGATTTGCAGGGGAGCAGGGGGGTTGCTTGTTTGTTTTTGTTTTACAAGAATGGTAAGAACACAATGGCTCTAGAAAATGGATGCTCTCCACCTCCTTAAATCCAGAGCACTGAACACAGTCATTCAGGTACCACATCCAGATGAAATGACTTTGAAAGATTTGCTTCCTAGAATGAGTGATGCCTTTCCATGCTGCATCATCCACTTACCAAAAAGAACATAATGTACATGTACATATTCACAGGTAACATTACCGAGGAAGGAACAACTGGTCTCTCCCTTCATTGGAGGCTTATCTGAATTCAGTACATCAGTTCTTTTGCATTTGTGATGTTTCAGATTTGGTCAGAAATTTTTTTCTTCATTTTCCACTTCACTTGTGTGTTTCAATGGCTTAATATGAGAGCAAGCAGTGTGCTCTGTCTGGTCGGCAGAAACCAGTACGCCCTAGCTTTTCAATTTCCTTGGAAATTTTTTTCTTCAGATAGTGCTCTGTGGCAATGCAATGAATCCTCCAAACTGCTATTTTATAGCAGACTACACTCCAAAGGTCAACCAATTAATATTCTGTATTAATCATTATACATCTGATTAACTCTTGTTATCCCTGAAAACTGTATAGAACTTGCATAGAACGGTTGCTCTATTCATATTCATTGCTCTCTTCATTCTTCAGGTTACATGGAGCAGTTAAAGAGTGAGCCTGAAACCACTAGGATCTAGATAACAAAATATATAATTTCAGAGAACTGCAACGGTGTCTAGTCACTGATACAGAAACAGCACCTCTTCTACGTCATACAGAAATTAAACCGCCTGGCTAAGAACTTATGGCTTCTGGGGCTCTCAGACTAGTCCTTATAAATAGCAAACTTGTAAATAGTTTGACAGCCTTCAGGGACTGCTGACCTTGAACTCTCTTCCTATGAGCATACCTAAAGATTGTGCAAGCAATCCATGTTAAGCAACTCCTACATTTATAAAATTTATAGAAATGAATAATGTAGCAGACCTGGCTTGGAAGCAGCTACTGGTTTGACCGTTTTACTGTTGTACTGTTTTAATATAGGGATGAAGGAATGTACAACCATTAGTTCATCCTTGCCCTTAAGGAACGTTACTCTTACAATTAGCTTAATGCTTTCTGTTTGTAATCCATTCAGCCCCCTAGACCTCATCTAGTTCTCACTCCCATGGCACATGTAAAAATAGCCAGAATATCCAAAAGTGAAGCAATTTTTCATTATTATCCCTAGCCCCAGCTCCATGGACCTCTTATGTCCCAGGACCCTGGAGCTGTTCATCCACCCTAAACATCAAAGAAGCCAATTCTTCTGAACGCCCTCGTCCTTGGGGGTTCTCAGGGGCTGGGTGGGCATCTACGAGCACAGGGGATGGCTCAGGAAAAGGGTTGTGACCAGGGTGTTTTTTCCCCACTTAAAGTGAAGGTAATGTTAAGCGACCCTTTAGAGTTTTTTCACAAGCAATAAGGACTGGATCAGAGACCATAAAACCTGGGCTTTGGAGCTCATGCTGACATCTGTGCTTCTTTCCAAACTCACGTAAGTATTTCTCAGCTACTGWCTTGAAAAAACTACAAGCAAGCACAGCTATGCCTTTCCACCCCAATGTTAATACTGACTGTTGAGATACTTCATATATTTCTCTTTACCTTATATCTTATTATCCATACATGTGGTGCAAGAAACGCCACTGTTGTAAACTGAAACATTTCCATTCAATAAAACTATTGATTTATAGTGGCAGAGAATTTGGTTATTTCTTTTATGGATGCTGTTAAATGGGAAATACTACATTTGTCTATTTTGTCAACAGAGCACTGAATTGCTCTGGTGAGATACTTATTACTATTTCTTCAGGCTAACTTTGCAAATGTAGCTTAATAGGAAAATGTATAACATTATTATTCATTTAAAATAGAAATTACATGTCTTCTGCTTAGACTTGCATTTAAATTTGCCTAATACTCTCTTTATATAATTTAATGTGTTTTTTCGTATGTTTAGAGCTGACTGATAAAAGAATGATATGGGGGGGGTCATTTAAAATAGCAGTGGTGAAATATGCTTGTTCGCATAACTGAAAGAAACGCACTGGTTAGGTGGAGAATTGGAATTTGCAATGTGTTTTGAGCTCTTTGGGGTTTAAGTGCTCTGATTATACAACAGTAATGCCTCCAGGTTTAAGTCAGTGTTTACATTGATACATATAGGCATTGGGGCAATACAGACCTGCATGGCACTGCCTGGACCTATGGAGTTAAGGCCCTTTTCTGCGGGGCTCACGATAGGAAAAAGCTCTAGGAAACGAGGCGCTGGGACAGGGGCTGTCTGATTTCCACCAAGGGCTCCTGCTCTCCAGCTGCCCAAACCAGGAACCTGGTAGGGTCGGGCGGCAGCTCCCATGCAGGCCATGCAACTACATTTCCTTCTCCTGGAAACCCAGCAGCAAGTTCCCAAATCTAATCTCAACATGCAACCAGGCACTCACACTGGGAATTGCTTCCGGGCCCCTCAGTTTAGCCCTAGCAGCAGAGGATCAGTAGTCTATTTCCAATCGCTATGTTACAACAACAAAACACAAGATGGGAAAAGAAGAAAATAACTTTGCTGGGGTAAATGGTGCTGCTGACAGGACTAAAAATTACTTTAAAGAATAAGAAGATAAGGCTCCAGTTCACAGTTAAAAACTTGTTTTCCCAGTCTTAGAAGTGCACTGCTTTACTGCTAAAGGTAAATGGGGCGAAAATTAAAGTTTTAAAAGGCTGCTTAAATACAGCAGTGCTTCGTATACTAATTCAACACAGACAAAATTCAGCTTGTATTTACACTGCAGATCCAGAGAAACACAGCGGGACTCAGTGATACTTTGCTTCAGAGGTGCAAGCAGCATGCAAAAGCGCAGAATTTACCAGCCTAGATGCAGCCTAAAATATTTTTAAAAGGCTCTGAAACACTAGAAATGGCAAGAACTGATTCCTGAATTACTGTGAGTTCAATTATTTCATTTGTTTGGTTTAACAGGACAGTAAATTTGGCTCTTTTTTTTCCCCCAAACAATAACTTCTCTTCCAGGAAGCATCACTCAAGGATATGTTGTAAAGATACTGCAAAACGGCCATTTCGTTAACAGTTTTGTTTTATTTCACCAAGTGATGCAAAGAAGGCTGGGACTGGCAGTCCACATCAGGTGCAGCAGCCTGCCTCTGTCCCCGCAGATACTGCCACCGTTGGTGTCGCAAGGCAGAAGGGGCACCAMATCTGCACCTCAGCCACCCCAGTTCAAAACCCAGCACCTTAACTCCATTTGCCACTTATGTCACTTAAATTTGCCAGGTGTGATTTGCGCAGCAGGAACAGCGGCGGGCCCAGCCCACCCCACGGCCTCTGGTGGAAGAGTGGGGCACCCACCTGAGGCCCTGCCAAAACGAAAATCCCCCACGGATCCCGATTCGGTGTTAAGTCGCCAACTTTTCAGGGTGCGTATGTTATCCTGCACCATCTTCTCAATTATTTCTGGAACTCCCTCTGAACGCATCTGCAAAGGTTTGGTACTGCTGTTGGCTTTTAATTAGAGCTGGGTGGGTGAGGGGGGTGGGGGGACTTCTACCGACAAACAGTTTTCACAGATAACTAATGATTCCTCATTTTTTAGAGATTCCTCCAAAATGAAGCTGCGGGCYGGAAGGGGTTAATCCGCCTCTGAACTGTCTCCAAGGGGGTGGTTGGGATGCATGCCTTTTTAATTGCTGGGATGCAGAAGGGAGGGGGCGTTTTATACCTTGCAAGATCTCTCACAGGAGAGGAGAGCTGCTGCTTGCCTGAACCCACCATTAATGCGATGCAGAAGTAAAGACAAGGCAGCCCCCGAAATAACTGGCAGCCTCCTGCAGCGCTTCCCTTTGATCACGCTGAGCCCTTGTGGGATAAGGCAGGGTTTCTGATGACACTGTCTGTTCCTCTTCCTCCACCTGCAAGGAAGCTCAGCGACAAGCAGCGCTTCCCAAACCGCTCCCCCGGACTACCCGCCCGTGGCCTGGCAGGCTCCTCGCCTCTCGCAGCGCGAGCCGCCGCTCGGCCGGGCTCAGCAGGTGCTTCCCCCCGCCCCGGCCCCCCGGCAGTGCTACTGTGCTCACTTCATTAGTGCCTGAGAAAGGCTTGTGCCCTCATTTCATATAATCCTTAATTAGATTTTAAAAAAAAAATCATATGTTTCTTAAGTACTGCAGTGCATTGTGCTGTGGGGATGCCACAGGTTTGGTTGCACCGAGATTTGCACAGCTTTTTTTGTGCGGAATGCGGCGGTGGCTCTCCAGCGTTACAGCACTCACTCTTCAATGCACAACAACTTTTCTGAGACTGAAGGTAAATCCTTTAATTAAAGTGGTTTCTTATGGAACCACAGTATCCTCCCGAAGACACAGATGTCCTGCTCCACCTCCATCCCCGTCCTATCCCCGGACCCCCCGCTTTGGCTACCGTGAGCACAGCAGGCCTGTCTCGTGGCTCCTTCACACGGTGGGTCTGATCTGAAAGCTGGGGCTCACTGGGGCCTGGAGCCGCAGCAGCTTCGCTGCCCCAAGCCCACGTGGGGGAAGCAGCGCTGCTGCCCCAGCAGCTCCCCGCTCCTGCTCATTGCCATCCCCCTCGCACCTCCGCTTCCCGGGTCTCTCTGCGCCCGAAAGCAGGCGGCTCGCACCAAAGCGAGGGCCCAGACCCGCACCGCTGAGCCCACCTCGTGCACACCGGCTAGGCCTACTTCAACGCACAACCAAGCCACAGGTGCAACAAGCAGGGCTTCTCAGGGATGCCAGGCAGCGCTGCTGAGGCTAGACGTTTGCACAGCCAGTGTTTCGGGGGGGACCCAGGATCAAAATCAAGCCGCCGCTGCCGGCTCCGGAGAGGGACGAGGGTGCGAGCCAGCCCTCCCGAGGCTGCCCCACRTCAGGGTCCAGCCCAGCTCCCCGGGAAGCCTGGCTGCCTCCCTGCACGCTTCGCAGACGATACTGGAGTCATCCGGGGCCAATGAGACCTCCTTGCAYGACACGCGACTAATTCTAGCCTTGAAGTAGCATTAGCCTGTAGAAATGAGGCTATCTTGCCCGCCTATTATCGAGAAATTCAGCAAAGTTTATCCATTCAGGAAGGAGACTGATTATTTTATTTTATTTTTTACTTCAAAACATATATGCCATTTTGTTTCTAAAATACATGCAATACGTGCAAGATTTATTTTCAAGCAGTGGTATGAATAAGATTGTGAAGTGTTAGCTACTATTAAATAAATACATTTTTGTACCACATGAGCTTGTATTTGGTTTTCTCTTTCCTTTTTTTCTCTTTAATACAATTTAGCAATTCTGCTACTCTGCAGATGGCTACAAAAATTATTCCGCAAAACCATTTAAGTAATTTTTAACCTTCCAAAAAAAAAAAGTAGTTTAGAACTTTATTTTGGAAAACTTTTCAGCATATCTAAATGTATTGGCAGGCTCTGTTAATATTTGAACTCCTACTTAAAATAGTAGAAATATTTTGACATATTTCTGGGAGTAGTCACCCTGTTAACTTCCACTTAAAGTGCAATTATTCAGGAATATTATAGATCATGATGTGACTTTGGGGAAAAATCAGTACAACATAAGTGCCCATTAGTGAAAGTGAAACAGTAGTACACCACCTACGAAAGTGCATGTGGTATTCCCATGAATACCAAATTAATTCATTATGATAGCACTGGCAAAGTGTTAAACTATTTCTTATTTCAAGACACAGGATTTTTTTTCCCAAGGACAAAATATAAACACTGTCTGGTAAGGGTGTAAGAAAGGGCTTGTCATGGAAAGGTTTACATAAAAGATGGCCTTGGGTGTCCATGCTATGGTTTTGATGGTGGCTCATTTCTTTTGTCTCCTTTTCCCAGTTACAAAATCCAAACACCCCAGGGGAGATAATACCTTATGCAACAAAGACATTTTCCCTTTCAAAATTCTGCTTGGATCCAAGGAGGCGCAACTCTTTCCCTTATGAAGTAAACCGTCCCCTGTTTTGGAGGTTAGAGCATGCTTATTTTCATACACGAAACAAAACCGCATACCAATGAGGCGGGAAACTGGCTCCCCCATTGCCAAGGGCAGGCCAGGCTCTGCTGCTCCCCTTCCCGGAATGCTCCAAGGAGACAAGCAAGGGGGCAGCACCCTCCATGCTCCCCTGGAGCGGATGCTCTCCTGCATCCCCCATCCCAGGCTTTCAGCAGGACTTGTACAACTGGCTGCAGCCTCTGGCACTCTCGAGAGCTGGGGATGTTATGCCTTCCCACGGCTCAGCACATCGGCATCTTTATTGCGTCGTGTCCCCACAAGTGGAGGCTGTTCACCAGATATCTGGATTTTCTGACCAGTTGTATTCCTATGCCTGACACAGTGAGTGAAAGAGCAGAGGTTACAGCAGGTCGGAGTAACCAGGAATATGCTACTTTGTGGTATATGCCTGATATATCACGATATACCTACCCATCACAGGTAGGTGAACAAAATGTTTTGTCCTCCTCTGCTGCCCACTTATTGCAGGTTCAATTCAGAAGGCTGCATGGCAGTAGGAGAAAACCATGTCTCAGGCCAGAGTAGGATATATGTCCTCCTAAGGGCCATAGCATGGGAAGGGAATAAAGAAGTCTGAGTATGGACAGGCTGCTCTGAAGTGTCACAAGTAGCAGAGAACTGAAAAAAGAAAATAAAGAAAATAAAAAAAGAGGGGTTGGAGAAAAAGCGGGGGAGGGGTGAGGATGAGGACCTCCTGACCCCGTGTCTCAATGGACCCCACATGGAGTAGGGTGGATGCTTCCTCTCTCAGGTGGGTTCTTCTACGGTGCCTCTTGCTTCCTGAAGCACAGGAAAAAATGCAGCACGCACCTCCTGCTCTCTTAAGGTACCTTTATACTTTCTGAAGTTTGCCTTGAAGGCTTCAGCTGTGTGAAAATTAAAACATACTTCCAGGCCCACATCAYACAGGTGGGGCAAACAGTGACACTTGGTCTAAAAGAATGGTCATTTTCTAGACCTAAGACCAGCATTTGCACTGTGACCATGATCATTACAGGAAGGGAGGGGAATGATTTTGCAAAATACTTTGACCCAAAAATGTTATTTGTACCACACAGTGTTCAAGACTGGGTCAATTTATAGTGCTTTCTGTACTGTTTTAATAAACACTTTTTAACCAAAGAATCAACTTTTTTTGCATTTCTCCTCTAGCCTCCTAATTTCTATTACCTAAACTGTGGTCTTACTCAACAAAAACAACAAAAAACATAATCTTTGAATGCACAGTAGGATTTGGAAATATATTTCCAAAATGTTTGCAAAGAATACAATCTTTAATAAGAAAAGCATGGAGGGCTTCCTAAGAAAATTTTTTTCAAAGAGCTTCAGAGGAGAAATCTCAACAAACTCCATATAAAAGGAAACAACTCACTCAGGAAGTGAAGCTTTTAGGAGCACCACACTTCAAGACACCAGTGATTTAATTGTCACAGTGTGTATCCCATTCTTAGGAAAAGGTCTGCAGACTGTCCCTCGCTCTCATTTCCCCTTCAGTCCATCACCCTTCATTCAGTGACCCATTTAGCTGAATAAAGTCACTCATCTAGTCTTTTAGGAAATGTCTCCCAACTGCCAGAACATTTCACACCTATCACCTGTTGTCACCTCATCTGACATATATTTAGTCACCCAGAAAGATCCCCAGTCAAGTGACACCCAACTGATTCATCCCTTCAATTTTGTAATTAAAGGTCTGCCTGCCCCGCAGGGCATTGGGAGTGCCTTTTATTTACTTAGGAGCTCAGAGCAATTTCCCCTGCAGAGCCCCAAGACTCTCCCATGACAGTGGTCTGCAAGCCTGAAGTCCTTCTGGGGGACAGTGTTCTGAAAAGGAAAATACACTTGGGGGTGTTTAAACCGGGGATTTCTTCTTCTGGGGAAATTTAGGAACTAACACCCAGGGGAACTAACCCTGGAGAACGTTTAAGAAAACTTAATTACTGTCACAGGAAAGCCAGCATGTCCCAGACCAATAAAACAGAAAAATTTAGGAAACGGAGGGGAAAACAACTACGGGTTAAAACAACATGGTGCACATTTGTTCTTTGCAAAGCAGTGCTAAGCTCTCAGAATATACCTTYGGCCAGGACAGCTCTGCAGAGATTGAGAATCCTTCTAAAAAACACATATAGCTAAAAAAAAAAAAATCTGAAGAAAAATTAAGTACATGAAGTAACCCATCAAGTAAGACTTTTTAAAAATAAATCTACCAAATTGCTGATGGTACTGTAGAATTAGAGGCATTACTATTACCTCAATAATTTCTCAGAGTTTGTTGAGAGGTAGTAGAGAAATGTAAGAGTAATTATAAATAGGAGAGAAAAACTGATGTCCCAAATGTAGGTCATGCAAAGCAGACCTGCCATCTCTCCTTGATAAATTAACTATATACTTTARACAGGGAAAATACAGATCTCAACCATCTAGATTTTAACAATGAATTTCATATGTTGTCACATGAGAAGTTAATCTGAATAAAGCCTGTGTTAGTATGAAATTGCACATGTATTAAGGAGAACGGGGTAACAGGAAGTACAAGACTGTAGAGAGGCTACTAGGAGAACAACACAATGAAAGGTCATGAAACCTACCAATCTTTCTTTAAGGATCTTGACACAAAAGATAGGAAAGCACAAAATTTGCTGATGACAAAGTTAATATACAGGACTATTAGGATATCACATGGGAAGAAACAAATGACAACTGGAATAACAGAAATCAGATTAAATTTGATTACAGCAAATGCAAGGTCACATACTTAGGGACAAATAGCAAAAATCTCTTATAAATTGGGAACTTTCAAGCAGAAACCAGCTGAGTACCCAATAGACTTAGATATAATTATTCTTTCAGCATAAATACCAAGTACTAATATAACATAATCATGAAAGAGGGAAAGGCAATCCTATACTAGACTAAGCAGGTAGAAGAAAGGAATATAAAACTTCACTTGGAATTCTGGGCATCTGATCATCCATGATCAAGAAAGATTATTTCAGATGAAACAGACACAGACAAGGATCAGGGAAACAGAAGAGTCATGAGTAGGCTGGAAATAAAAAGAAAAATTTTGAATATAGAGCACAGAGATTCTAGAAGAACCCAGGCAAAAATTGTACCTACCATTAAATTAGTGATCAACCAGCTTATGAAAAGGATTGTGTTGATAAAGGATTTGAGCATAGGACACGCGTAGTAAAACCCCTGAATTTAATCAACTGAGCAGGAGAAAATGAGGTCAAAGAGGAGAAAGAACTCACAGAGGTTGCCAAATAGTTTTTGTACGGGTCTCTACTCTGAGGAGAATGGGGAAATACCTATCTTTGGTTTGTGAAGGTGAACTGCTGTCAGAGCGGTCTAAGAAAAAGTGCTGAAACAACTTGACAAATTAAATTGCAATAAATCACTGCGACTGGAGCCTATTCATCTGAAGTTCTGAAGGAACTAAACAAAATAGCTGAGCTATTAAACATATGTAATTTATCATTAAAAACAGCTACTAGATCAGAGATTTGGAGGGAAGCCAGCAATATTCTAGATCTATAATTTAAATAGGTACTCAGGGTAAGCTTAACTACTGAGGCTGAGAAACATTACTGCAGCACCAATCCAGTTAGCTGCAGGGAGGAGGAATGACACCTTCAGCAACCATAGGTGTTTCCAAAGGGCTGTCATGGGACGTGCCTCACGTGAACTAAAACATCTTGTTGGGGACGGGGGGGAAAGGTTTTGTCCAGCTTAGATTTTGGGCTGTGTTGTATTGAAATATGCTAACTCAAAAACCAAGGTGGGAAGCAACCCTGCTTGTGGAGATGACCCCCTGCTAGCCCACGGCATCATGCCACTCCACATTGCACCAAGGCATGCCATAAAGACTAACGCATGTGTTACTCCCACATATTGACTTCAGCGAGCCTACTCACCACTAAAAGATTTTTTTTTTTTTATGCTTTACTGTCATCCCTTTTATGGATCAGGATCCCATTATGCAAAATGTCATATAAGAAGAGAACAGAAAGTACAAGAGAACATGATCCAATGACACAGCAGGGACAAGAGAGGTCTGAACAGGCAGGCAGAGATGGGACTACAAGTAAACACCACCACAGCACAGATGAAGATGAGCAGATAGTCCTGGGTACCCACAGCCAGTTTTCACTGAGAGTTTTTAAGAAGGCTTCAAGGAGAGCACGGCAGCTGCACCCAGGTGCATCAGGTGTGAAGGGCCAGGTGTGAGCATCAACATGCTTATTTGAAAGTTTAGCATCTTGCAAGTGAAGGCTCTTATGATGGGCCAATAGACAGCAGAAGTCTTTCCAGAATCAGAGACCATCACCTTATTTTTGGTGCAACAGAAGTACCATTCTGAACTGAYGATTTTCAGCCTTTTCTGTTTTTCAGATCCTTTAAACATTTCCTTGTAGAGATGCAAACCACCACATAACAAATTTGAGCCTAATGACAACAGGCTTGTTTTTTGAGTTAGTTTTCGCATGCCATCAAGGAGTGGTTAATGGAGCACAGTTTGAAAGCTACTGTTTTACACACTCACACATGTTAAAGAATGGAAGACAGCAACATAGAAAATAACCGAAATTCTGATAACTCCTGTGTTACAAACATTTGAACATATGCATACCTATATTCATAGACAAATTACAGGTCGTCTGTTTATACTGATGAATCCATAAAAGTAGTCCATTTTTTAAAGACTTACTCCAGGGAACCCCATTTTTTTAGATATACACAGCCTCATGCAGATATTATCCAAGCAAGGTGCATTTAAGTAAGGTCAGGAAGAGGTATCCTAAGTAGCACAAGTTATACAGAAAATTGGGCTATTAGAATCTGAATGCAGGACTAGAAGTTAGACAGACTTATCCTGAAGGCTTATCCTAAATCTCTTCAACAAGAGATGTATTGAAATGAATGCAAAATAAGGACTGTAAACAAAAAACCTGACTTTATCCTTCAAATATTGGCAATTTCAGAAGTCTTGCCCCCCAAAAAATATACAGGAAGAAGCAGACCTGACAAAAACTTTGACTGATGGAAGTACACCACACTGGCATATTCATGACTATAATTAAGTACTTAGAAATCCAAAATAGACTGTAGTATTTTAAAAACTCTCCTATAATGGCAGCAGGGACTAATAGTTGAGGAATTGAGCTGGAAGTCAGATATATTCCTACAGCTGCCACTGATCTATTTTCTGAATACCAGAGCAATTGCAGGTGTAGACCACAAAATTGTGCCAGTACAGATATGTCAGCTAAGAACAAGAAAACAAAAATCATTCACCCTACGTACACTCACAGACCCATGGTATAGGCACAGCTATGGCAACAGAAGGGTGCTTTTGTCAGCTCTGCTAACATCACCGAGGGAGATAGAGGAGCTGTGCMGCCAGGAAGTCTCCTCTCATTGGCATAGGATGCGTTTCCATTAGTGGCTTTTGCCAAGGTGTCTATCCCAGCACAAATAAAGTGGCAGACTCTCCTACTGCAGACAGGTCCTCAGGCAGCACTTCTCCCTCTGTACTCCCCTCACCAAATTGCCTCTTCCCTTCACTCCTAGCTATGCACTTCAGCTATAGATACAGATTGCTAACATCTAGGGTTGAGTGTCTCCTATTATATGTTTCTGGCCTCTTTTGGGGCTTCCAGAAATTGCCTTAACAGACACAATCTACAGGAAATCTAAAAGGATAGGAAAAGCGTTCCATTTTCAATTTGATTAGCTTCGTAATACAACATTTCATAGTATTTCAATCATCAGAAAGGCATGAGGCTAAAATAAGGACTAAGAACTACATCTGCAGTTTGGGAGATGGGAGATTAGATAAGCACCCTTTCAGCTCTGACAGGATTGTACAGTGACTTTCAAATATATTATTTTTGTATATGAAGAAAAAAGTCAAAATTAGAGAGTCTTTTATTCCAATTAAAAAGACCCCAACAAACCAAGAAGGTAAAACACCATGGTTTAAATGTAAATGAAATATTATTTGCTACCCAAGTGGTGTCAATGAACTTTTTCTTGAAAGAGAATTTACCCCCAGACTGCAAGTTCTGCACTGCTGATATTCCTGATGCACAGACTTGTAAGATTCATTGACCTATTTAAATGCATTTTCCCTGTTAAGAGGCCTGATTACCCAGGACTAGCCAAACTAGCCCCACTCAGTATCTAAATGTGACATCGTAACTCCAGGGTGATTCATTATTATATGATAAGGATGCCAGGAAGTAGCAAACATACAAAGTGGGGAGGGAATGCAAGCGGGAAATATCTGACATTCAGAGAGGGTGCTTGAAGCCGACTTAGTGAATGTTAATGAACAGTGAGTTTGGACCATTTCCTGCTTATGCTAATAATAGAGTTGCTTTATCAGAAATTAACCCAGTTTAAATCCAAGACCTGTGTAATGCATTAACACAGCTCAAGAATACACCTAAAATCCCTTTTGCTTAAAAAAAAAAAAAAAGTGCTATTTTGGAACCAGGTCAGGAGACAAGTCTGTTGTAACTGACTCAGCTATAATTATAGTACAGATCAGGCCCTGACTCCACTGTAATTGTATAGTGTGACAGGCTTGTGCATGAACTAAGAGTAGGAGTCTTGGCTGGAGCGCGACAAATTCTAATATCACAAACATAACAGCGAAAATCATAATTACAGATACATCGCCAAAGATCTGGAATGTAACAGGCACAGGCCGATTCCCGATGACCTGGGAGCGACCGATTCGGCTCCCCAGGGCTTGGTGAAGCAGCCAGGCCATATCTGCTGTGCTCGGCCAGCAGCGAAAATGACTGCCAGGGCGGATATTTCTTGTAGGTAGCTGCCAGCCAATGGTGATGCAGTGGCCCCGGCTGTTAACCTTACCCCGGTGGAGCACCAGGAGAGGCAGGGCTCGGGGAAGCAGCTGCAGTGAACCTCGCTGGGGACACACCAGAGATCACCATCCTCCCGGCTGTGCTGCTCTGCTGCCTCTCCAGCAACACAGCTAGCGGGCAGACGGTGGGGTCTGCGATGCCAGCACCCGCTCATATCTCTGTGGTGTGAAAGGTAGCCTACAGCAAGGGGGTGGCATATCAGCTGGCAGTGATAACATTTCCCCCACCAGATTCATCAGCCTCCATCTACCGAAGCGCTTTAATGCCTGAGAATTGGGTCCAAAGCAGTCACTGCGCCAAGGGGGGAGCAGACCGCAGAGAGCCACCAAGAGCAGGTGTCCTCAGCATCTCACCTCTTGGGCATCTCAGGCACCAAGCATCAGGCTGCAGGGAGGTCTGGAGTATTTTCGCTAGTGTACATACTCCTGTTACACCTTTCTTTTAGGATTTGGTGATGATATCAGTGCCTTTTATAGAACAGGTCAGTGGTTAAGCACTTAGATGGGCTTCAGGAAGCACAAGTTCAGGGCCCTTCTCAGGTTTATGGATTCACATCTGACCTTTCCCACTTCCCAGAACAGCCTTCTTTAAATCACCAAGCTCAAGGCTACAGAGAACAAGTGGGTTCCCTCCACCCTTCCAGTGCTACATGGAAGATGTTTTTTTTCACATATCCTTCTACAAGTGGGTGAGAAAGGGAGACACGATTATCCGTTTTACATTAAACAGTTACTGGAGTTGACATTTGAGGGTACAACAAAAAAACAACAGATGGATATTGACAGATGGAGGAGCACGAAGAAACAATGAGACATCTTCCACCGCTCTTCTCTGATCTGAAACATGTTATTGTTTCCCCTACCATCTCTCTTGACCCCAGTCCCATTTTCAAGTGCCACTCCATATGCTTCCTTTCTTTGCCTCCATATGTCTTAAACATTTAAAACAAACCCCACTTCTTCTGGCCCTACTCAGCCAATTTTCTCCCCCTATAAAATCTGCTTTCTGCTCCATCTAGTCCGCAGAAGTGGCTTACAGCATTACCAGCAAAGTCACCAACAACATCTTCCTGCCTTCCATTTCAGGGTGACTGGACACCCTCCCTTCCTGAAAACCACCTGTTCTCCAGCTCTCAGAAACACCATACGTCTCTTGTTTTTCTCCGTACCCATGCCATGACACACTTCCACATCTTCGACTACCCCTTATAAACTCAGCAGTTTAACCTCTTCCTTTCCACTTCACTTTGCTAACTGCTCGCATTTACCTCATCAGTCAAACTTTCCGAATACTGCTCTGCAAACAGAAACACATGCCAACAAACTAGGAATCTCAAACACTTATTCTCTCTCTTCCTTAATGCTTCCTAAGCTTGCAACTTTATCATCAGTTTTTGACTTGCTGTTTCTCTCCCATCTTTTTCCACTGTCACGCAGTCTTAAAATTCACACAATAATAATATTTTCTCTACTATCTACAACAAACAAATGTGCAGGTCCTTTTTAAGTCACAGACAAGTGATATGTTCTTTTTTGGCTCCTGATATTTTACCTCAGCCCACTTCTATCTTACCTTTCACTTGGGTCATATCCCATTCTTCTTCAAGTTCCTTCACTGACCTTCTTATTAAGTTCTTTTCCTCTTGCCCTCACAGACACGCACATCTTAGTTTCTTTCTATAGCTCTTTCTAATGTACTTCATCTGCAGAAACCACTTCATTAGCCACTTTCCACAACTGCTTCTCTTACTGTCTTTCCTTCCCTAGGCTTGGAACTGATCCATTAGTCCCATCCAACTAATTTTCATTGGCTCGTCTTTGAAAAGAGCTATAAATCTTACCTCCCATGCTCTTGATATTAGAAATTACTAATAAAGATAAACTGAGGCATTAACCGGATGCAAACAAACTTTACTGCTTGTTTACTTATTTTTCACTGTTTATTTGAAAATTTCATTTGTGGTTATAAGCTGCAATACGGCCTTTGCCTCTGCTGATGTGCCTCTAAGCACCTGGCACACTTTGAGATGTGTAGAAACTACACTCAAAATGTCACGAAATTGAGCTAACATTTAAAGCTTTGCAAAATTCATCTCCAGCAAATTCTCATATCTGAATTCAATGCTTCACTTGAAGCCTGGCATGCAATATAATTACAGTGAAAGGTGGAATAAAGAAGAGTAGTATGAACAATTCGCATACCTGCTATTCACCATCTGTTCTGCTCTCTGACAGAACAAAACAGCTTCCCTTTGCAGAGGGGCCTGCGACTTGATGGGAGAGGCAGAATGGCATTTTTTTATTACAGACTGCAGAAGCACTTCTGATTTTCCTTGTGTTTCTTGGAGCCAAATAAAACAAATAAACTCATAAATCAGTGGGCTACGATGATATGGTGGAGAACTGCTAACTTCAGAAACCAGAAATTAGTATGCTGCTCTGTGAAGCCATACTATGACCTTAACAGTGGCCAAGAGGCACCAACAAAGTCCCTGTTGCCCCCACCCCCTTTTATATTTCCTCTGGATTACAGGTCCTAAAAGGTGAAGCCCTGAGCACCAGAAATTGTCTTAAAAAACATACTGAGGCTTGCACACAATCAAGGTCTGAAGGGCACCTGGGAGGGTCTTCACCACGGGTTATTTTTCTTAACCTTAAGATGTGCATCCCATACCACCGCTTACCTTTGCACAGGTGGAAGAAATGAGTAAATAATTGGCCCTGGGGGCATTGTGGTTGCCTGTGTCAGTTCTCCTGCCTTTTCAGACCCACTTCATAACCCAGCTTCCCTTCACCCCTGCTCTGTGGCCCCGCTTCCGGCGAGCCAAGCGGGCGGCAAAGCGGCACGCGGCCGCTTGCTGCGCGGGCGGTCTGCGCTCCCGGTCGGGCCCTGCCCCGGCGCGGCTAACAGGAAGGCGCGACTGGTGGCCCGGCCAGCATTTCGACGCCGAGTCCGTATGGCTTCAAAAGCAAAATCCCGCGCCGGGGCGCGGGAAGGGTTAACGTTTTAGACCCAGACAGTCCCCTGCTGCTCGGGTAATGAGTAAGCAAGGCAGCTGAATGTCAATAGCTCGGTGTGAACTTGGGTAACCCAGCTGCGCCCGCTGGTGGGGGCGCGGGGCTGGCGGAGGTAATCGGCTTGGCCGCCCCGACCTTCCCCGGGCTGCTCGGCGCCCCCCTGCCCGCCTGCTTCTGACGGCTGCGTGCCGCTTGCCCGAGCGCGCAGCCCTGCTGCAACAACTGTGTCCGAGTCAGCTGTCGGAGGTAACCTAATACACGGCGGTCAATAAGCTGTACGTTGCACAATAYGCTGCGCGGCGGTTCCTTTCTAACTTGGGGATCCACCCAGTCTTTTTAGGATTTCCAGGAGCGGCTTTGGCATCTGACCTTCAAGTGTTATTAAAAGAAATCAAAGATTGTATAACAGGCTGTCAGAGCTTTGCATTTCTTAGGGGAGTTATGTTTCGGCAAATGCCTCTACATTTCTGAGCTTCCCAGGTTCTTTATTCCTTTACTTGTTTATCCTCTGGAAAGTATTTATTAATAGAGAGACTTATTCCTTTACTGTACTTGTTTATCTGTCAGGGGTTCTTTGTTTTGTTTTTTTAATTTAGAAGCAGAAGGATCTCCCACGCATTTCATATTCCTATCTGCTGGTGAAGGCATCGCATTGTTTTGATAGCAATCTTCCAGCTGTCCGTTTCCACCGCGGGGTCCCTCCCCTTGCCTGATTTTGTGCATTATCACCATAGTTTTTGACTACGACTGTTAATCCACCTGTCCCTCTGTGAAAGTGGTTCCACTAGCTTGTGTAAAAGGGGAGTAAGATGGCATGAACTCTAAATTGGCTATTAATCCTGTTAATAAGGGATTAAAGCGAAGCCTTGTGAGTAGGGAAGGCTGATTTGATTGTTTAGAACTATAACTTAGCGCTCCCGTGAAAGCCGTGTTTACTGTGAATCGCATTTCCCGATTTGCATATTTGGTCTCTGAGGAAATCAAGGTTAAATATAGCAAGGAGATTCTGCTGGCTTAAACTGGTAGCACAACTATGCTACTTCACTTTAACAGTCACTTAGAGAGCAGAAAAAGGGACCTTCTCTTTTCTTGCCTGGCAATAACTGTGTCCTGTAATGTTTCTTATATTGTTAGCTTATGCTTTGCTTGTGACCTTTATGTGCACTTTGCTGATGTACCAGATAGACTGCATACCTTATTTTAGTAGGAAAGAAGCGACAGAGGAACTGAGCTAAAATAAATATCTTGCACTGCTATTTTCAGCAAAAGAKTTACAAAAGCAACAATGACTGAAAGCCAAAGAGCACCATATATTCCCTGTGTGAGCCTAACGTATAGATCAACATCAGTCTCATTTAAAAAAAAATGATGCTGTCTCTATGTTAGAGCTTAGCATTCTGCTTCCTCCTCAGCCTTAAAAGAAGGCCTATAAATTATTAACACTAACATCAATGTGAGACAACAGATGGTAAAGATTACTTGGAAAAAGTCTTCACATTAACATATTATGGCCCCCGATTCACAGTACGTTGGGACTATTTCCTGCTGTTGCCAGCCAATCTGGCCCCAGGAGAAACCTTCCAGCACAGGGGAATCCTTGGGCAGCACGAAGGTGCTGCCGTGGTTCAGCTTTCACAGATACTGTGATTGGGCTGCCGCTGCGGGGAAGGGCGGTCATGTGTCACAGTACCCCTCAGTCACCACAGCGGCCCCGGGAGGCCCTTGGCATCTGTTATGCCACGGATGAGGCCAAGACAGAATGAGCTCAGGTTTAGGGAAACCTTGAGGTAGCTTCAGTTTTATTCCTTGCTGAGATGCACTGAGTGTCCCTCGCTTCCAGGTGGGATCAGTTGTGCAGTGTGCTCTGCACAAGCAAGAAATATGTATTTATCAGTTCTGAAGTGTTCTTGAGCCAACGTTAATATGAAACCCCAAATATTTGCCGATATATATGTGCATTATCCAGAAATGTTGCAAGCAAAGAGTTTATTCTAATGCACTCTAGAAATGATTAATTCAGCTTGTTCAAGTTTACAAATGTATTAAAACTGGTGTTAAGCAAGTAAAAAAGAAATTTCCTCTAAGAGGGCAAGTGTATTGTATTGTCTTGCTAGGTAGCACGTGTTACAGCAAAATATGAGCATTATTCTTGTTTTGAAGTTATCAGTCTGCTCACATAATTTCTGAAGAGAAAAAATTGTGTCAGAACCTCTGACACTGAGAGAATTTCTTTAGCCTTTTAGAGATTTATACAAGAGAGATTTTCTTATGGACCATTACTTCTGCAAATGCATATGCCACGTGAGTATTTCAGTGTGATCAAATCATGACTTAATTCTCTCTCATGTTCCTAAATCCTTTGGGTGCTGCTGTGGAAAATCTTCCACAAAATCTAAATAGTGAAAATGTAAGCAAGTACTACCATTCACAAGCTTACAGCGGTGGGTCCAGGTGCAGTCAGATGGAAGGTGTAGGGCAAAACTTTCCCTTCAGTAAAATGAGCTGGAATAGGCTCTTCATTTATCAGCTCACTGCTATCAAAATTAGCATCTCTTGTTCTCAAGGGATCTCCAGTGCATGGGTAAGGGCATAGTGATTTCTGGTACATGTCTTCAATAGCATTGTAACTGTATTAATTTTTATAATGAGYACCAAAACTTTGTCTAAAGTGGAATTTGATTCATAGCTCCTTATTTTCATAAACTAGTAATATCTATTTTACAACATGACAAAACATGAAGGATTGACATATATGTCTGTCAGCTACTATCACAGAATCCTGAGTTGCCTTTGCTCTTACCATTCTTCTTTAAGGGAAAATTACTGTGTTTGCACAGCTGACAAGCCAAAACAATCATTGTAAAACTGTTGCAAAGAACCAGGTGGCACAGACATCAGTGCGTCAAGACTTCACCTGTAGGGACTTCTGGGTTCAGACTCAGTTTTACATTATGACTTAAAGTTAGGTGTTCTCAAGAGATTTGCTCTTGAGCGATTTTTGCGATTTATCTCAGTCCTGAGATGCTGCCTTGGAATCAGCTGGCCCTTGAAATTTCCTGATTTGGGAATGAGATGCTGGAAGAGCTGTTTGAAGATGCTTGATGTCACCAAGTCAGAGCCTTGATTTCTGACTTTTTTTTTTTTAAGTCTTTAACGATATAGGCATCAGGTTCTTAGATCGAAGGCCAACTAAATCAGTTCTGCCACTTCATTTTATTTATAAATTATTTTTTTCCCCTGAAATTCTGTCTTACTATTATAGCCACTCTCTTTGGTTTATAAAAGGATTCCCCAAAGACCCAGTGCTATTACCATTGAAGATGAAGGCAACATTCAGATTAATGCGAGCAGGGAAAGCCGTCAGGAAACAGTATTAGTGGAATAAAGAAGGTTCAGATGTTAACAGCTGATAATTCTTGATTGTCAGCTACACTGACACAGATTTGTATTTGCCTGTGGACTACTAACAAGTGCTTGCAGGATCTAGATTACAATTGCTGCAATCTGTTATGTCACAAATAATCTTGTTTCCACGTGCTGAATGTGGGTAATTTGTAATCTGCTTTCTGTGAATGAATATCCCAATTACTTTATTTTGTGGGGACTCAGGAGGCAAGGCCTAGTTTATCAGCTGCGGTGCCAGAGGACTGGGCGGGACCCAGGAGGAAGGGCGCAGAGTTAGCCCTCAGCCGCTGGCCCTATTTGGCCATGTTTCGGGACCCCGGGGAGAGGGTTGTCGCTAGGACTTCTAGCAAAAGCCATGAAAGGAGAGCTTTGAGGCTCTCTCTGCCTCAGGATAGGAGTGTGTTTTTTGTTGTTGTTGTTGTTGTTTATTTATTTATTTGCCTCCTGGATGGGTTTCTGGGCTCTCCATCCCGTCGTTGGTAATGGGGAAGAAATCCCAGGCCCTCAGAGGTAGAGGTGCAAATCTCCTCTCCCACCGGAGCAGGTTGGGGAAGGTTGCTGAGGTTCCATGAGGTCAAAGGAGAAAAGCAATAAGATACGTGTAAAAGCAAAAGGATGATAAGGTGTGTGTAAAAGCAAGCTTACATGAAGGAGACCAGACTGTCCTATATCTGTTCTGCCTGCTCTCCAAGCTGTCACTGAGCGAGCAAGCTCAGGTTTGGAAGTCGTAGGCCTGGGCTTATTCCCTRTACATCTGACTGCCCCCCAAATATTTGCAAGTCCTTTTTGGCCCTCAAAAAGGAAAAGGTCACCACATCTTTAAATTATGAGACACAGTCCCAAGTGAAAAGGCCATTTTGATTGGTATGAACCAGCTGGCCTCAGGAAAGTCAAAAAGCAATGAAGTACCAGGGATGCCTTTTGGCTCAGCCTGTTAAATTTAAGGGCTGGAAAAAGGATAGGAAGACTTTTTTTGGGGGGGGGAGTATGATTTAAGTATGTATAGAAGGATGAAAGTCATTGCTAGACTTTCATAAGCGTAGAATTGACACAGTTTGAAACAGCAGGCCTCATCTCTCAAAATAATACAGTACAGGTGTAACTCTGCCATGTTACTCTGCGCACATGATGTGGATGTTCAAATTTTGATATGCATTATGTTTTGTATAAAGACCATGTGGTCACCTATACAAAATAAAAATGCAATTAAAGATAATTTTGAAAACACTGAAAGAAACCTATCTGAAGATATTGGTAAGTCTGAGCAAAAAAAAAAAAAAAAAAAGAGAGAGAGAGATCCCTGGGAAGGGAGGGCAAATGCTTGCCACTCCTCAAAGGGACTAAGTCCTGAAGGGAGGAGTAGACATTATTAGGTAGTGAGACTAGTAAATGGCAAAGTTTGGGGTGGGGGAAAGGTAGAGCTTCAAAGGAGGAATGTGCACAGCTTGGATTGCTGGCTGCCTTTGCATCTGTCCTCAAAAGCCTGGAGGATGAAAGGCTCTGCACTCAAAGGACCTGCTTTTCTCTTGCCTTTCACCTTCTGAGCTTATTTATATTTATGTAAAGGGCATGTAAACTGCCAAGGTTCAGTGGCTCGTTGCCTGGGTGTGTACTCTGGGATTCGTGTAACCCAGCCTTTGCGCTGCGGGTGGTGCGTGTTGTGATTCTGGTCGGGGTATAAATCCTCTGTATTGTACTGATTGCATATATCCATAATACTCCGATTCCAAACATACGTGAGAGTAGATACCAGAAGGCTGAGGATGGCTTCACATTCTTGTGGCGCTAGCGTTTTTTGTCTTGTTTGTCACTCTGCCGCGATCCAGGGTGCAATGCCCTGCTCTGGCGCCTCTGTGTCTGCCACCCTTYGCTGCGGGAAGGAGCCCAGCAGAGGGGCGATGCTGGAGTGGGCGAGAGGGCAGGAAGCCTGGGATGCGAGTGTGCTGTGGGGCTGGGGAWCCAGGAGAGGAAAAAGGTGTCCCAGCCCCGTGGAGGGTGCCGTTTRTTTAGTTATTGAGAGAGCATAGAAATGCTGTTGGGAGAATGCGGAAGGAGCAGGAATTGCTGGAGGACTCTGTCGAAGACACCATGCCTCATATGCTTCTGTCTCGTTTGGCTTGTGGGAGTGTTAATTATGAGACTGTTGAAATGTTTGGGAATGCCTGTATTTAGATAGTGTGCTGCAGGATTCACTGCAGTTAAGCCCCAATTACTCAGTATTAAAGGATCCTGCGTGGGCTCTGCAAGATTCATTTACATCCACTTTCAGGCCCCTTTACACAGTCCGAGCAAATGATAACACAACCTAAGTGGAAAAAAATAAATGGAAAGGAGGAAAGACTGATCTCAAAGAGAAATGAGCTTCACATTTGTGGTCCATTATAGCCAAAGGCAGAATCACCTAATCTGACTCCTAAGGTTAGTCCTAAGTATCAGTGTAGGCAAGTCCCTGGACTGTTGCCAGTGTTTCAGTGCAGATAACATCAGGACAAGTCGAGAAGAGGTCTCCAGTCTAGCCTGTGTTTTTAATATACTATTAAAATAAAATGAGACAGCAATTAGTTTCTCTTCAGCTATTCCACAGCATAACTTCGTCGGTCAATTAGTATGAATAAATAAATATAGGTCTTGAATTATTAAACTGCAAATAGAAGAAGCATCTACATTTAATATTTTGCTGTTCTTTCTCCTCACTCTTTTGCTTTGCTTGGAGTTTTGATTCAGATGGCCTTATAGGAGCATTACTGTCTATTCTTAACCCTTTCCAAACTTTTAATCCTTCTTTTATGATAACTTTCTTATTAGAATAATACTCGTTCAATCTTGGCTCAAGGCATAAAGGCCAGATTATCAGAGGCTATACATTCACAGAGCAATGATCAAGCCTCTGGGAGCAGCTGAGAGGTCAGTGATTTAAAAAAAAAAAAAAAAAAAAAAAAAAAAAAAAAAGCTATTTATTTAAGTGCTTCAGTATAGGCTAACTTTAGGTTTTCTCTTATTAAAATCTTGGCCTTAATTTTTTTGTGCATGAGCTGTAGAAGAGTAAACAATGTCTGATTATCCTATCACTTAATCCCTCTTTCCTAGTAAGAGAGGCAGAAGCAAGGGTTGATCAGGGTTAGGACAACTGCTGTTTGTGTCTAAAGGCCCATAGCTACCTGGGGTGGAGAGAGCCAGTCCCACAGGTCTGCTCAGGAAACTCTGGTACCATAGGCTGCAGGAACAGCGCTGGGACCTTTGACATCTCAGAACCCGTGAGTTTTGTCTTTCCCAAATTTTAAAGTGAATGTGTGACTAGCGGAGATCAGTATCTTTACCTGCTTCATAGATGCACTCAGAAAAAGGAAACCTCACTGTAATTTTAGACCTTGGTTGTTTCCAGGAGAACCTCTGGACAAACAAATCGGAGCATCTTCTGACTCATTTGTTTAAAAATGCCAGCACTGGCCTTCGTGGTGGCATTGGTTATCAGTGCTGATTCCTGGAGAAATGGCTCACTACAGTTCTGTACTTTACCAGAGCTTTTGGATGTCAGATCACAAGAGCAGTGTGTTCCCCTGAGGGTAATGGACAAAGACAATTTTAAATAGTAGTAACATGTTTAAAATTCTGTTGATGACCCAGTCAATGTATGCAAAAGGAAGAACAGCTGCAATTTTAAGTCAATAAACAGGAGAGAACCTGAAAGCTCTAGGGCATTTCTTTCCCTCCTCAGATACATCCACCTTCTGACCTCTGGTTTTAATTTTGGATCAGATTCTCACAGTAATAGTGCTGTTTTATGTGATGAGAGTGAATTTTTCTCTAACTGCCTCAGGGGTGAAGAACAAGCAGTGCCTTATGGCACTCTCTCTCCTAAGATGTGTATGCTGGGAACCTTTGGATGCAGGCAAGGTAGTCAAGTGATGCCATGACTACATCAGCAAGTTGTGCAATGCAATAGGAGTGGGTCTGTAAAAACAGTTAGTGCTGAGAGCCAGTGTCCCGCTGTGTGTATTTTGATGGTTTTATTTCAGACTAGCTCTAGCAAACTGAACTCCTGCTAGTGGTTGGAGCACATCAGGTGAACCTCTGTGATGCATTTTTCAGTTAAATTCTGCCTAAAAGCAATCCAATTCTCTTACTGTGAGACCACCCCATGATATGAACTGAAATGTAAGAAAGGGGCACAGTTGGGAGATTTGTTAATCTGAATTAAAACACTAAAACTGGTGTACCCTGCTTAACAAAGCAGACTGCTGCAGCAACACAGGTACCCCCAAAAGAACCAACTGCAGCAGTGCTACCTGCTCTGGCTATCCTAAAAATACAGCATGTCCAGCCAGCAGGGTGAAGAGAGTACACTTGCTGTGTGGAGTCAGGGTGGATTTACAAGGCCTGGTAAGGCACAGGAGGGAACAAGAAGGCTGAGGGCCACAGCCCGAGGAGTAAAAGATGGTGGTGACCTACATCTGTTTAGCACAGACTCCCCTTGGATGCCATCCGTCCTATGTTTTTCCACTGTTCAGTTTTGTCTATGCTGATGACAAACCTTGAACTGGTTCTGTATATACTTTAAATGTATTATTTTTCCCTTTGAAGTTGCTTGAGGCACTTTGAGCTGGATGTGTTCTTCTTAGATTGGATCACTGCAATGCGTTTTACAATGTTAATTTCAACGAGATTTCTTTTTCTATTTTAGTTTAAGTATTTCTTTGCCATTTTCTGGCCTTCTCTTATGTTCTCGTTTTTCCGTTATTGCTGATGTAAGATATTTGAAGACTATAGGGTGAGTATGTTGATAAAACTTTTTCATATTGTACAGCTTGCAGTTAGAAATCATAAATGGGTCATGGCAGCAGCCAGGGGAGGATGTGACATACAGTCTTGTGGTTATGTCTTACAAGCACTGCTGTCTGATCCGCTCCTGTGCACAGCATTTTCTTCTCTCTGCTTAGCTGCCATGGTGATAGGTTACTTGGACATAAATAGATATATTAGACAAAAATAGACAAATTAGCAGTCTTTCACTTAGGCTGATCATGAAGATAGTTCTCTGGCTTAATGCACTCCAATTCATGTCTATGTGAAAACTGCCACTGGAGTTCATTGCGTACGAAGCCAGTGAAGCAAAGAGCATTGTGCCTACCTTCACGAATGTACAGAGTTTTTAGTGAGAAAGCTGGATATAAGACACACAATACTGTATTAACTGTTAATGTCGAACAGACTAGTTTACCTCCTTTGCCTTGTTCCAGGCAACCTTTTGCAAACTAACAAGGCTCTGCAAGAATTCAACTCGACAGGCGGGTGCTAGCTTTGGTGGCCTTGCATTTCTGGAAAGCAYGGAGATGGTGCCTTACTGCCAGTTGTGTTTGTGCTCCCCAGGTTTGGACTCGGGCATTACTGCATGGCCTTGCTCTCTGAGCATGTCCCATTAACTAGTTGCCAAAATCTCCATGTGCGAGATCTGTGCCAGACTCCTTGAGAGACAAATCCCTGGGAAGATGGACCCTGTGTCCCTTCAGGATCATGTAATAAGGCAGGGCCTGTAACTTACAGCTGCTGCAAGGGCCTGTGCCTTTTTATGGCGTGATCCATTAGTTATAGCACAACACCACGATGTCTCTTTTTCCAGGCTTCTATGCACTGCATGCAGCTGGTCAGTGGATCAGAGTTTGGCAGCAAGTTATGCCAGCAGTATCACCAGGCTGGGAAGGCAAAACTATACAAGAGCCAAGACAGGGCAGGGACCCGAAGTGGAAGTCTTGCAACCCAAGCACAAGGCTCAGCTCTTCTCCCTGCAGGGCAGGGGTAGCCTGCAGCGTGGCCTGCTGTGGCCGGCCTCCCCTTGCCCAGGCGAGGGGAGATGCTGTGGAGCAGGTGGTCTCCTTCCCTGCCCGTGCGCTAGAGGGTGCTCCTTAACCAAGGGTTGACCTGGGGTGCTCACCGGGGCACCCCACAGAGCCCCTGCGTCACCTGGAGGGCTGCAGGGGGGTGGTGGGAGCCTGTAAACCACCCTGTGCAGCAGAATCCCCCTCTCCCTGCCTGTGGTCAAGCTCATGCAGTGAGGGTATGAGTATTTCTTCTAATATTCCAGGAAAAGTAAACTGCTTTCAGGGACTATGTCTTACTATGGRTGGAGAAAACTATGTGCATTTGAACCGTGACATTTCATGCAGAAATGGAAGTCTGAATCCTAGTCACCTCTGTTGTAGGTGAACAGAAGAAATAAAGTGGTTTGTTTCAGAGGTATTATCAGACAGGAGGCCAGGAGGATGTTGAACCCTTGTGTTTTTGAGGTTGAATGGGAACAAATCATTTTTTTCATCAGCAGTTGAAGTCCTGGATAATGCTGTGGAAATGTACTACACAATGCTGTTGCAATTCTTATATATAATTTAAGTCACACCTTTTTTCCTTGAAGAAAATAAGGTAATGTAGACTACTATACAGACATCTCATGGCAAGCAGGAATCAGAGGGCTGGAACTGAGTGTTCACCACAGTAACCTCTGGAAAAATATTTTGTCAAATATCTAATATTTAGGGCTAAGACATTTCTCTTACTGCATTTATGCTCCTTGTCAGTTTTCTTTAAGGGGGGGATTAATCTGTCAGTTCACAGGTGGTTTTAGAAACTAGAACAGCTATGACTACAGGGAGACATGCTTTGAAGTAGTCAAAGATTGCAAGAACAGAAAGAAAAAAAGAGGGGAGAGAAGGAGGGAAAGAAAACATTGGACAAGTAAAGAAAGAGAAGGATGAGAAGATGAAGGGGACTAAGCCCAGGGAAAGGGGGAACAACCATTCAAAAGCAAAGAGGAGGGAATAAGAAAGAAAAGGCTTAAGAAGGGAAATATTTAGTATATGGAGACATGTAGAGGGGTAGGTCAGCAAGGGGAAGAGAAGCAGAGACACAGYGGGTAAAGTAAACAAAAGAAATAGGGAAAGAAGAGGGGGAAAATGAGTAGACAGAATAAAAGACAGTTAATAAGGATGGTGGGAATCACTAATGTTTTGGATGAGCTGTTAAATGAGCTGAAGTACCCAGTTTCATTTATTCTGCTCGCCCACATTTTAAACTAAATTTTTAAGTGAGTCCAACAATATGAATTTGTTGGCTGTGATTCAGTTGGATTTGATTGCTAGGTATTTGTCAAAGCATTCCAAGACATAGCAAAAGCTATTGTGTATCTGTCCTTTACAGAGGGTAAGCCCTGCACACCAATGATAGGTGGTCATAGAAGGAGAAAAGAAGCAGTTCAGAAATTGAAGTGCTCACGTAATGRCAAAGTTCAAGAAGAACTTGTGGATGATGTCTTCAAAATGGAGATGGAAATACTGAGTGTGTATTTGTATGTGCTTATATTTTACATATATGTAAGCATAAATATATATAATTAAACATGTTTTTTCTAGTGGGCTGATGATAAATCAAGTCAAATCCTCCCTTAAAAAAAAAAAAAGCAGCAGCATTATTCAGATGTATATGCTTTCTTCTGCTGCAGCGAAGGCATTGGGTAAAGCTAAGTGACTGATTTGCTAGCTATCATTCCTTCATTAGTTTTGCTTCCACTTCTGTTTGATTTATTTGTTACATGGCATGATTTACTAAATAGTTTCTGCAAACAATTATTTGTTGGATGGATATAATACTCAAAACTAAAGCTACAAGTTAAATTACACAGATTAGTTACAGGCTATATTTTTGATCCCTGACTGGATTAATAGAAAAAGGCTTTCTGATTCAAATACACAAGTCAAAACTTTGTTTTGGTTTTAAAAAAGCAACTCACCCAAAAAAACTAACTCCCAACTTTCACTTCATTTCTTTTCCTGAGTGGTCCTGTTATTGTAGAACATGTATCTGTATCAGTGGAAAGTACATGCACGATATCAGAAGTGTTCCTAGAGCAACTGTATATTAAAACATGAAGTGGTTCTTTGCGTGCACATTCTGTGCCCTGATTCAGGAACATATCTTTATAAGCTGAAGTCCTTCTAGCTTTCTAATACATTGGTGGGTCTGAAACACTTAGAGCAGGATTGAAGTATATGCCTGCCTTGTCTGAATTGGCATCTATATGCCTGTTTGGTTTTATTACTAGGACTTCTTCTTTCTAAATATTGGTATCAAAATAGTAACAGAACCTTCGAGACTAAAGAGTTCAGGTTTTCTAGGGATCAGCTGATTTAGCTGTGGGTCCTTCAAGTGCTTTAAGCGCTTGTGCAATCCCACYGAAAGGTCTGTGAAGTTGCATCACATTCCTAATTGCTGTATAGAAACAAATGGTCAAGTCTTGAACCCCATCTCACATTTCTAAATGAGATGACTCTGGTAGGAAGAACTTAGCCAAAAAACTTGTTCACGGGCTTGTTTTTTTCATTGGTAATAAGGGGAAAAATATGCAGAACATCAATAAATAATGAAATTATCAAGGCATTGTGAAATGAGAAGTTCTACCTTATATGGTAGATCTTTATTCAAATTATGTTAAGCTAAGTGCAAATCAAAGGTATCTGATTCTTCTTATATCATCTTTGTTGTATCTGGTACCAATGGCTACCTGTTGTTTGGAGTATTCTTTTATACGGCTAATGCTTGAACCAATTTTTTTYCCCCCCCTCAAATTCAATGAGAAATCTACTTTAAAAGGCTGAGCAGCCAGGGTATGTTTCCATGACCTTTTCTTCTGTTAGTATTGAGTCAAAATGTGGATCTGACATGAAAATGAAAATGAAAATAGCTTGTCAGACTTGCAAGAGCAYGCAAGGACTTGGGAGTGGGCGAATGCGAGTCAGAAAGAGGACAAGGTGTTTTTCTGAAAACATGTAAACTGCGCATATCCTGCCCGTGCTTTCACTAGAAGATGGAAGATACCCTTCAAAGAAAGGAGCTAGACTTAGACAGTGGGTCCAATCTGTAAGATTTTTGCTTTGGCTATGTAACCAGGGAGTCAGTTGGGGCACTGGTGATGAGCTAAGAAAAAAAAAAAGCACTTCTAGCTAGTTTTGCCCCTTATCTCAATGAAAGACAATGCTGTGGCCTCAACAGAGGAGGACGTGAAAGAAATGGATGTAAATATGGCAGCACAGTGAAACATCATGGGTGCARCCGTAAACAGCATACTTAATTGTCCCATCTGGTTTGGTGACTTAATATTTATGGTATTTTCTATTCTCTTTGAGCCTGATAAAATCCTTTTTAAAAAATCTACAGTCACTTTAGTGTCAACCATTTGAAAATGGCAGCRGTACTCTGCATAGGAGTACATGTATGTGTGTAYGCTTATGTAACACAGCAGTTGCTAGAAAAGAAGGTTTGCATGGGTGTGATCTGCAGTCAAAGCCAGTTTTCATTTTGTTGCTGTTAGCTAGCTGTCTTGAGCTTCTCTTGAATCTGGTGGCTCTGAGGTAGCCTTTTATACACATATATATTTTACACACACACACTTTATTTTTTCTGTACTATACTGAAGTACTCAAAGCCTCTACAGTCCATCTGTTCAGCCTTCTGTATCTGTACCCTCATGACCTTTGCTTTGTGTGCTACAATATACTTTGGGTTTTTTAACATGATTTTCCAACCCCAGTCTGGATAGTAGGTTATTGCTGAAATCACCTTTCCTAATAATCCTGTGACTTCTGTCTTGTAAAACCTAGAATATACTTCTTGATGCCCTGAGTATTAAACTCTTCCAAATAAAYTTGTCCTATATCTTCAAGAGCCTGTTTGACTAAGATTATTGCTGTATCCTAGGGKTTTTTTTAAGATCTTTTTTGTGTTCTATGCCCAGTCAATGATTAAAGTCCTTATCTCCGTCAACTATTTCATCTCTGTTGCTGATCACATTTGCAGTGTGTTTATTAAGCTACCATCGTTGCCTTGCTGTACATGCCTTGAAATCTACAAGTCATGAGCTAATTAATGTTTTGCATTTAAAAATTGCTTCAGCTGCCCTCAAGGCCAGTTCAGCAGAAGAGGATTTTAATTTGAGAATAGCTTTCAGTACCCAGATCATGCCACTGGCTTTAATGGTCTAGAGTTTTTGACCATTGAAGTTAATGCATTACTACTATTCTGAAAAATACTTGTCCAAGAAGAGTCTGGATGTGTGATATACACCAGCATGCTCTCTGCAGGGTATTGATTGTGAAGTTGTGCTTTTCCCTACATCATTTGTCTAACTTCTGTATTTTTAAGCACTGAAAACTTGCTTTTCTGCTTACTCAGAGAAGTTTTGAGAAATGGGGAAATTCTTGCCTTAATCAGGTTTGGTTAAAGATCTGAGTCTGTATTTGAAATCACAGCACTGTAACTGTAGATGCTGGGTACTAGCTGGCTGGATGCAGAGTCATTCACAAAATTAAGCAACCTTTAAAGGAAGGGAAGAAGATAACGAATTGAAAGTGCAGATGGTAATAGTAGTGTATGTGGAATGGCGGTGAACTTAAATGATGATGCCTGGCTAAATGAGGTCATCCTCTAACTGGCTCCCTGGTGCAGGGGGGGAGGGCGCGTGTGTGCATGTGAATTCTGATGAAATATTTGTCAGTCAGTGGATGTTTCTTGTGTTTACTCCTACAAGTATGGAGGCTAAATCACTTGCGTCAGGATGATATGAGTAAACTGAAGGTCACTTTCAGCATACTTTAGCATGCCTTGAAGGCACTAGATAAGGAGAAAGACAAAAGGACAAAGACAAAATTAACTTTTAATTTCCCACCAAAACTATGACTGTCAGAAATAGGGAGATGAATGAAATCTCTTGTAACATACAGTACTGGACTGTATATTAAACATCTTATCTGATTCTGCCCATCACAGACACCGAGCATGTAACTATGTCTGTATAAGTATAAATACATATGGATCCAAACATGTAGCTCAGCAAAATTTTAGTGACACATTTTCATATCTAGTTTCAGTTAAAAATCTTTCTGCCCTAAATTAGATGAATATATAAACAAATCAGATATATTAATTTTCTGTTGAGAATGCTTTAGTGATTGCTTACAAAGAGAAGTTATTTACATGCTGATATAAGGCATTACTTAGCATAATGAGTGGTAATTTTCTCATCCTCAAAGGTATTAGGCTCCTTACATGTTATATCTAACTCAGTTATGTATTTTGCTGTTCTGTATGATCCCCAGGTGTATTTCTGAAAAAAATGGATTTTTTTTCTGATTTATTTTATGGAACTGAATCAAACCCCACCAGTTTAGTGTGGTGATAGATAGGCAGCCTGAATCAGCCTCCAGCATATGCCAGTCCTAACCAGGCAAGCTAAAGCTGACTGCGACCACAGAGCCCCACTGAACTCCAGAGCTGCTGCAGGAGCAAGGTCAAATGACAAGTGCTTGCCACCACCCACTGTGTGTTGGTATGTAACATGCCTACCTGCTTCTTGAAATGCAACTATCCCTAATGTAATGGCTCTGTTCTCTCTCGCGTGCCTTTTTGAGAAATGACTAATYCATCCCCTGAGGATAACTGGTGATTATATTAAACACTTGTATGGGATCACTTCCCCTTCCTCCTCTTAAAAAAGCAGTCTATATTTATGTAGGAATGAAGAGTCAAACTGTAATAGTTGTTATTGCCACTAACAACATTGATCTGGTCCTTTAAAAAGAAAACAGTTTCTAAAGAGAGCTTTTGAAGTCTGAAGTAGGGAAGAATATATTTTTCTGGTCTGAGTTGTGGAAAGTCCCTTCACTCATTTTCAGGTTAACTAAAGAATATGTTTCTGTTCAGAATGTATACTTCTGGAAAATGAAGTCTTGTATTTATCCACCAAATGGATAAAATAGAAGGAAAATTAATGCAAGTCTCTCCTGACAATATTTTGGTTATGTTTTAGTCCTGATCTGGAGATCCTGAAACCACTTCACTTGTTAGAGCCTTTGGCTCTTTGGTTGCTAGCTTTTCTGTGGAGGATCATGGTAAGGATATGAAGTGCAGTGATGGTCTCTGTAATGTAAATGAGGAATAGCATGAGACTGACTTGCTGAATTGAGACAGTAAACTTTGTTAACATTGATTTGAATTCAAAACAGTGACAGGCTGTGAACCCTACAGTCACTCTCAGTTTTATGGTGTTAAATTATGAGCTGTTCAAAAATGCACTGTATTTTATGCTTAAATAGTTTTATGTCTGTTTATACCTTAATTGAAACGGTATGTAGGCATCTGCAAGTACCTTTCATATGAAGGCCATTATTAGATATTGGTATTACAAAGGTGTCTTAAAAATGCATTTTTATTGCATTACAAGGTAAGTGTTTGTTAAGAATCTTTCCATTAAACAATTAAGCTTTTAAGGCTTTTGCCTGTAACCAGTATCGGTTCTGTTTTGTCAGCAATGATATAACTGCCTGCTGATTACAGGAAGAAGATCTCACACAGAGATACAGAGGTCAGTATTTGTCTGACAGCAGTCTGGCCACCATTTATATTCTTGAGCTTCCCATGTTTCAGCATGGCACAACCTGAGGGTTGTAATGCTCCCAAAGCACACTCTGTGCAAAGGTGGAAGGAGTACATCTAAGCCTTTAGAAAACCCGCATGAGTGGAAGGACTTCAAAGAAGCAAATGTCTGATTTCTCCTGAAATCATAATTCTGATGTAACAGGAGGAAGCCAGGTCTCCTCATAGGGAATTCCTCTTCATAGAGGAATTCAGGTTTGAAGGGACATTGAGAGGTCTCTAGTCCAACCTCCTGCTCAAAGCAGGGTCAACTGTGAGAGCAGACCAGGCTGTTCGAGGCTTTGTCCATTCGGGTCTTAAAAACCTCCAAGACGGCCCAACCTCATGGGGCAACCTCCACTGGTTGACTGTCTTCAGCGTGGAAAAGTTTCTTCCTTACATCGGGCTGCTTATTCCTGTTGTCTCTCATCCTCACACTGTTGCAAAGAGCCTGGCTCCATCTTCTCGATGACCTCCCTGTAGATAGAGGCAGGCGGCTCTTGGTCCCCCCCCCCCCCCCAAAGCCATCTCTTCTCCAGCCTGAGCAAGCCCTGTCCCTCAGCCTCCTCTCGCAGGGTACCAGCCCAGCCAGGAGTGTCCCCTCAGGYAGGCATCAGCTGCAAGAGGCTGCTTTTGCCTCCTCTGCTTTGTGCTTTGTGAGAGGTGCTCCCAGGTGGGAAGGCTAGGACAAAAAGGACTTCTGAAATGGGAAAATACCTGTGCTAGCAGACACTGCTTCTGCAGTTGAATGGTGCAGGGAACCAAGTGTGCTGGCTTGGGTTCACAAAGCAGCACTGGCTGTCTCTGAGGCTTTATGTTAGAAATCATTTTTCAAAGCAAACAAGAACTGTGTGCACACAGCGGCAGGAATAGAAGTGCGGCGTGTTTAGCACCCTCTGCATCATTGTGCTCTACTAGCACAAGAAGGTCCTTTCAGCATGTATTAGATGAGAGGGCCAAGGAAAGTTATAGAGAGTCTCTGTACCACTTCACAGAATCACAGAATCGCTGAGGTTGGAAGGGACCTCTGGAGATCATCTAGTCCAACCCCCC
>NW_020450665.1:3178417-3231345 GCF_003343035.1 Apteryx rowi | reverse complement strand
ATGTGTCTGATTTTTGCCACAAAGTAGCTCCATCAGATTTTTAATGCAAGAATCAGACTATCTTCACTATAAATCTACCCTAAGATCACTCCTGAAATCAGTGTTTCTAAATAGAATTATGGAATTAAAGAAATAATACAATTGCTTAGCAGATGTTTAAGAACTGTTGCTTTTCTGCATTCCTTTGATTATCAGTAAGCCAAGATAACAATGGGAATTGCTTGAGTAGAAGGCTAACTACCAGCATGCATTTAATTTACATCTTAATGCTGCTTTTGTTGTTTTTCCATTCAAGTAAACTGCTTCTCAGGATGCACCTGTATAACGAATTTCCATGGGAATAGAGTTTTATGATTTTTTTTTTTCCCCTGCTGTGTAAACATTAGAGGGCCTTCCAGAGAACAGACTGAGATTAAAACAAATGGCTTCTCAAAACACTCAAGTGTGATTTTAACCAGGAATTAGGAGGTTAGGGGTCATACCTCTCCTTTTCTTTCTGTTTAAAAAATCCATAAGGATTATAAATTAGTCAGAATGGATTCAGTTGGCCCATAAAAGCTACTGTATTAGCTGTACAGTCAAGGTGCTGCTTCAGTAGTATGTTGTGTGTGAGTGAGCAAGCAAATCTTGTACACACACCCAGCACAAATCTGTTGTAGTCCCATTTAGGCCCTATAACTGAGGTCTTCAGCAGCATATAGGCTTTCTGAGGGTCTTCAGTGCTGGGCTGAATATTGCCTACAGCTCTTGATCCATCAGTGAAATACCTGACTACCACAGCATATCTAAAATCCCTTGGTCAGCTGGCCTGCACCAAGTTTTTTAAGTCCTAGGAGAAATCACATGCATATATTTTAAATATGCAAGTGGTGATGACCTTTGACTAACACTGACTACAGGTCTAGCTGACCTTGGCAGCATGAGAGGGTCATTTCTTGACATGGCTGAACTGTTCTTGAACAATTTATCCAGTGTGCTTGGTACAAACAGTCTTTTCTTCAATATCAGGCATGCATGTCTTATCTTTCTACCTATTCTTTTTTTTAAAAGAATCTTAGCTATTGTGAAGCAGGCACGGAAAAACATGTTCTCTATTTATACTGTTTGTTCTCCTTGGTCTCTACTATTCTATCTTGGACAATAACGTTTCATGAATGCCTGTTTTTACTCATTTTTTGCTTGGATGATTTTAAAGGCATCTCTCTTTCTTCTCCTGCACTTCAGAATAGAGTTTCAGGGCCTGATTCTGTGATGCTGACGTTGGGCGATTTGCAATTGACTCAGCTGTGTTTGAAGAACGTTTAATATTGCCTTATGACTGCAAGAAAAAAAAATATGTCATTCTTCTCAAATGTCAATAAAATTCTTGAGAGAAGACAGGAGCAAATGAGATGAAAATGAAATATGAGAACTCCTTTTTCCTGCTTTGTATTCAGAGAAAATTCTAGATTTCTCTAAGGAAGAGAACAGACTTCTCAGGTATCCAGAATGAAGAATTCAGTCAGTTCTCCTTTCTCTTTGCATGAGGTTCTGTAATTCCCTGGCTTTTTCAATAGAAGAGGCAAAAGATTATGTCAGTTTTTGGCTTAAGATCAGTGTTTTCTTTTCAGTGGATTATTAATGATAGTCTTTAAAGCAGACTTACTTACCTGAATTAGTTGAGTCTCTATGTAGATGGTGACAAATGCAAGTGTGTTTACTTGTAATGTTTTCTTTTTCTAGAGAAAGCTACTGCACATGAGCGGTATCTCTGGGGAAGAAACACATGATTATGAATTTTAAAGGAGAGAATCAACTCCTATCTGCCCCAGTCACTCTCTGTTGCCTTGGCTATTCTGTTGTTGGGTTTGTTTGGGTGGTCTTTTTTCCTTCCATTTTATTGTTTTACAGATGGTTTGGGGTGACTCAGAGGCATTTCCTTTTCTTTAAGCAGCCATCAAACATTACATCAGGYGAGCTTTTAGATTTGTATTGCTTTTTTTAAAATGTGTGTTTTTTGTTTTTTGTTTTTTTTTTCCCCCATCATTGTTTTAAAGCTTTATAGCTATTCTCTGTCTTAGAGATAAAAGATGCAGGTGTTATAGACTGTATTTTAACCTTGTCAATTTAGGCCACAGTCTAACAATGTGTAATGTTCATTTTAATGATTTCTGTGGAAGACATTTATTTTTGTTCTAGAGCATGAATCTCAGAAGAAATTTACCTGCACGGTTCTATTAGGATGTCCTTGTTTAAAAATCTGGAAAGTAAAGCATAATGCAAATGAAATCAGTTATGTTATGAATAATGTAAGCTATCCATTATTCCTTTTATTATAAAAAGTTGCACGTGCTTCCCAAACCTATATAGATACATTCCTGTTATGTGATTCCCATTGCAATGAGGGCCATGGAAGACAATGGAAGAAGAGACCAAAGAGGATTAAGTTTAGCTGGAGTGGCAAGCCAAAAATGTATCAAATTGCCCCCAAAGTGCCACCATGTCTTCACATTGATCATCAACACTTCCGTGAAATATAACTCAGCACTCCGAAGGTGGAGGGGCACGGGGTCTTCTTGTGCCCCTGCTCCCCTGCCCAGGGTGCGTGTGTGCCTGAATTATACCCTACGTTCATCCGCGGGTTGGCCAGCCAGAGGCCAACTCATGTCCTGGGGGGTTCAGCAACTGCTCCGTCTCAAAGGCAACTGAACCTGTGTCTCTGAGGACAGAGTTTGGCTCACAGAGTTAACACAAGCCTATGTCTTGTTATTGTTTCCTAATGAAACGGTCTCTTTGGCTGAGATCCTGCAGAGATTTATGTGCTGTTTAATTCTATACGCTGGGAATAACTTTGCTGAGTGGGACCACAGCAGTGTGTAAATGCAAGTCTTTGCAGCATTTGTCTGTGAAAATAAATAAGTCCTGAAACAATGCAAGTGTAGTTCCAAGCAGTAAGTTAGTGTAAATATAAAATAGATTTAGATGTATTACCAGTTATGCAGCCTTCCGATGCTGGGGAGAAGGGAAGAAGGAGCATTTTCTCCAGCTTAAAATGGAGCTTGAAAATCCTTCCACAATCTACAGATTAGAGATTGTTTCAAAATTGGTATTAGGATTTGTTTTGAAATAAGTTTAACTGCAAAATAAAGTTGATTATAACAGTTTTTAGGTCTTAACTCCTCAGCAACAAGAACAAGTAGAAAACTCAAGCAAAAATATTACTTCTATGAGGATTATTGATTTAGGTTTATAATAGTTTCAAAAACAGGAAGAACTTTAATGATTGCCTGTAATTGCAAACATCTACAATATTAGTTCTTTCTCTTTCTTTCCCCCTCAGCCTGGTCCAATTCTACTACCTCCCTCTGCTTTGTCTCACAGGATGAGATCTTCAGGATCTTGAGAGAAAGAAATCCTTGGAGTAATCAAGGAGCTCAGAGAGAGAGTAACAGGCAATTAGAGAAAGCACACCATGGCATGGCTAACACTTCTGTCTGCAGTATACTCTTTCCAGTCCAGGATACTTTCTTGTGATGTCCTTTCCTGCTCAGGATACACCTGTTATGAGCACCTTCTCCACTCACTTGGACAAACAATATAATTTTTAAAAAAAAWTTTAATTTTTTCATCTGGTAAATGATTTTTTCCCCTCTATTAACTAAGTTTCTATACGCTGACTAGAGTTTTGCAAGAGCAGAGACCCCAGGCTTCAGGAGGTTAGCTACCAAGATTGCCAAGAGCCTCCTCAGAGAAGGATCACAGTAGTGGAAACAAACTGATCACAGCTCATCATATGGCTGGGAGGCTACACAGGGGTTTCAGAAAGTATACTAGGGTTATGTGTCAGAGTGGACTTAAATGCTTAAATGTTTTCCAACCGTTTTGGGTGGGAGGAGGGAGAGGAGAGTTTGTAAGGGTGCAAGTGAGGCAGGTAGTGAAACTGGGATAAAGAGAAAGAAAAAGTGCATGCTCCATATTCCTGTGTGATTTGGTCCCTGCTTTTTCAGCATCACTCATTCACATGCACCTTGTCTTTGAAGCCTCCTAGTCAGAGGAACTGGTAGAGGTGAAGATAGGGGAAGGGAGCTTACCCGTATGCTAAAAGAGCGTGCTAACCTCAGTCTTGAGAACAGAGTGGCTTCTGCTGTGGTGCTCTAATCCTCCAGCTAGAATGAGCCAAACCCTCTGTTACTTGACTGAGAAAGCCCCCTTTGAGTTGTGCTTGATTAACAGCTGTGGCATTTGGCTCTGCATAATTGTGATGAGAAATGCTTCAGCATTTCATCTCAGCCTAGCCAACGTTGATCTCCACAGCTGCTGGTTCCCAGYGTTTCCCAGCTACTGTTGCACCCTATCTGGGGAGGGAGGGAAATCTGCTCTTTGAGCAGCTGCAAAATGCTGTATTAGGTGTACTGAAGGGCAAAGCCCTGGTCAGACTGGTAAGTGGGAATGAGGGTTAGGCAAGTGACAGAGCACAAACTTCTCTCTTTTCCAGCACATCTGCAGTTTCAAAGTGGTGTTGGCTGTTTTTTCTTAATTAAAAAGAAAAAAAAGTAATTGGGTTGCTGGCTTTGCCTTTTGGGATTTGTGCAGTGCAAAGGTCATTAGTATTTAGCATTACGTAAGACCTTTTATGGGTCTGTCTTGATGGTGAGAGAAGGTCTGTTTCTCTTAATGGAGCCAACAGACCTGATTTCAAACAGTTTTTAGTGTCTCAGGCAGTAAGAGTTGGAGACCATACTGTGTCGTGGAGTTCASTGGTAAAGTTATGTTCTCTGAGTTACAGGGGGATTATGAGAGTATCGGGCTGAGTGTGCACCATGGAGCATGGGCTGACTAAAATTGTATTCTTTAGACAAATTGTGAGGTTTTACCTGCTGACTGTTGTCCATGACTTTCTAATTGATCCATGCAGTTTGAAAATCTGCATGTCAGAAATGGACAGCGATACTGTGTTGGTGATAAGCTATATGCCGGAGTCACTTTATGCAACAAATTGTCTTTGGTCRGTATTGCCTTTAAAAAAACATAAATACTCTGTTGTACTTGTCTAATGAGCGCTGGCCATTTTTGTTACACGTGAATTCAAAGAACACTATTTATTCCTTCAAAAAAGACAGTCAAACTGTATAGACTGGAAAAATTAGATACTACACAGGGCTGTTATTAAAACACCTTAAATGTCCTATTCAGCCTTTGAATTAAAAAACACCCAAAAGGCCTGCAGGCAGCATAGTGTTTAACTGAAGAGGTGCAATTAATGAATTAGGTGTGCACCTGCACTGTGATTTTTATGAGAGGCAGATTATGAAAAGGGCATTAAACTTATGGAATCCATATTTGGTAGATATTTTATTGGTTTCATTTCCACACCCTTGGCTCATTCCTTAAAGATCACATGCATCTATAATGGACAGGAGAAATTTCCTCTTGTGAGTAATACTCTTTCAGTATCTTAACTTCTCTTCTGTATCAATATGAAATGGTTATGAAAAAAGTAAACGTACATGAACATCATTTTGTTTCTCCTGGCAGGTGTAATACTTGTGTGTTATGCTTGATCATTAATTCCTTGCTGTATAGCTCCTTAATGGCAATTCCTTTTAACTTGAACAACAGGTGGCCTGAATGAGGACTTCAGGGTATAGCAATGAGGAGAAGAATGGTGTACACGGGCTTGGGATTCGGAGGTGCTGATGTGCAGTCACTGTGTTGGCAGTGAAGTGCCCCTGTCCTGTTCACAGTCTGTGCCAGAGTCGGGTTTTGAGAAGCATAAGGCTCTTCACACTGGTTAAAATTGCTCTGGGGTCACTATCTTTACCCTTCTTGGGAGAGGGARCTTGGATCCTGCCATCCATGCTATTGACCATCATATAGTTCCATTCCTTTGGTTTAAAGACCGTAATTCTCCTTGCTTACTTGTTCAACTTCTTTCCCATCTGCAAGGCTGTAATGACAGGTAAAGGTGTATGACTGGTATGTATAAAAGGCTGGATGCTAATTCTTGGGACAGTAATAGGTATAAACAAATGGATTTCTACTGATAGACACAGATTTATTTGATTTTTCTGGGTAGAATTGGGATACCACTGAGGAAGTAAATGGCTTAATGTTTTGTTTTGTTTTTATGAAAGAATAACTGACATTTTGTCCTAACTCTTTCTCTGAATTTCTGGAGTTATATGCCATTTGAAAAGTGTTCCTCCCCCCCCCCCCCCCAAACGCTCCTTGGAAACACAAGGAACTCCTTTCCGTTGTTTGAAATTAGTTTTCCCAAATATCCAGGTGTTGTGTCTGTAGAGTCAGAAAGAGCAGATGTGGGGAAAAAAGAGAAGAAACTGGAGAGCATAAGAATATATCATAAAATAGATTATCCACTACCCAAAAMCACACATTTCTCGCATCTACTTTTGGCTGCTTGGTATGTGGCTTACACCAGTTTAGATTATAGTTCCTGACACTCTGAGTGGATGGAAGCAAGTCTGGGTACGCTTTGGGATGGTCTGATCTCATATATTTTATCTTTATCCTTATATACATACTTCTCTGGATTTGGTCTCATCTGTGGGGCTCCAAAATGTTAAATGGGATGATGTAAGATTACTTCAGTACAGAAGCTGCTACCACACCTCAAAAATTGTGTGACTTTGCTCTGCCTGCTCTATAATTTACAGTGCCACTTTTGCTTGGATAGTATAAAAGGAAAGGGAGGGACAAGTAAATTACGGCAGTACAGTCTGTGGTACTTTGTAGCTTTTATGAGGCTGCTATGCCTGACTGCAGAGGGCTGCTTTACTCTCTGCTGCATTTCATTTTACAGCATCCACTTTGTGTTCCACTTTATTGCAGAATTTTAAGGAGTATTATTTTGTTATTGATGATATTTGTGAATTACAGTTTTAATTGACAGGGAGCATATGTGGGGAAAAGGGCTCTTAATGTGTGTGTATATGTCACTGTCATCAATTTTTTTGGTTTGTTTTAGGTACTTTTCTATAGTAAATCTACTCTTGCATTTCTGAGTGCAGCTCTAGTAACTGAACTGATTGATTACATGCAGATTCATACTTGTCTTTCAAAAAGCAAATATATTTACATTTCCTAATGAATGTTTTAAAGATTTTAACTTGGGGTTGAAATGACTCTAAACTTTAATGAGGTTAATGCTATTTTGTGTATTGGATCTAATCTTTGCTACCCAGGACATCCCGGGAAACTAATGATAGCTCTGGGGGTTCAAGATCTGTACCTGTGTAGTTAATTCTTTTTTAGCTTTTTAGAATGGGAGGGAAATGATGTTTGTGTGTGTGGAGGGGGGAACTAAATATATATTTATGTAGAAAGTTAGCAAGAGCCATGGGCATTATGGAAGTCCTAAATATGGCAGAATATAACTGAACTTGGGTGAAGCATAGGCCATCTTTAATCTCCTGCACAGCGCTAAGCGTTACTCTAAATGAATCCTCACTAAGGTTGATACAAGACTAAAATTTATTATCTGAGCAGCATCTCAGTTCTAGCTTTTCAACAAGGCCTCTTTCTGTAAGTAAGAGATCTCCTGTTTTTAAGTGGTAATTGTCCCTTCCAAATATTTGGCCAAATCAAATCCTGGTGCAGATCGCCATACCTTCATTGCCCTTAGCAGACTAATGCCCCTTCACACCTCTCAAGCCTTTGGTTGACTGTTTGCCAAGGCAATCTTGTCATAAATTAATATGAAAAATAAACTTGATTTTTAGTAACTTTGTTTAGTTTTTTTTTCTTTTAGCAGAATCTAAATCTTTTAGCAGCATCTTCAACTGTCACACTGTTAATTTAAAACTAAACATAAGTCTTTTTTTTTCTTTTTTTCTTTTTTCTTTTTTTAATACTGAATTCTATTAAATCTTCTTGAGCTCCGTGTTGAGAGATGTGTTACACCAGTACACTGGAGCAGAGAGTAAGACAAAGATGAATGTATGCTATTTCCAAAAATTAAAAGAAATAAAAATGGTTTTACCTGATTTACCCTGCTGGAACATGTGGTTTGCTTAAAGAAAAAAAAACAAAGAAACAACCCCCCAAAACGGAGTAYATGAAAATATAACAACAACTCAGTAGGAGGCATAATACAGAATTACTTCATGTAGAAATCCCTTTGATTTGTTTTTCTTTCATGTGTGGTACTATTATTTATAATTCTAGCATTTATTTGCATGTGTCTAACCATAGTGTTTACTCCCAGGAATTGTTTTGTGATGGCTGATTGCCCCAAATCAAGGATGGCTAGATAACCTTGCCTTCAGCTAAAATAGCTTGGTGTTTTTTTCAGCAGAGGAAATACAATTATTGATAGAATACAAAAAATCAAATATTTTTCCTTTACCCAGTAACCTGCATGTGGAGTATAATGAAATCTGACCTTCTATAATAACTTACAGCATAATATTAATGATCTTTTTCAGAAATCTGATTCTTGGGTTGAAATGTAAACTAAAAATGCCTTTGATTCTACTTGTTTTCCCCTACTTACAATGTATTCAGGAGTCTGGCAGAATAACATTAACTTGGAGGATAATGAAATCTTCATTCAGAATAAGACTTTAATAGACTTTCCTGAACATGTTGTTAACTAAAACTAGACACCTGCCAGAGATGTGACTATCATCTTCTTGACTTACATTCTTTAATCACTCCCTGAGATATCCTATATGTATACTGGAGATTGTTCTAAGCCAAATCCCCCTATTAAAAACACTTATAGAGCTCCTAGAGGCCATGAAATCCAGACAGAGGTTTCTTGTTGGACCCTTCTGTAATTTCATCAGTTATACTTGCTTTCATTGTGGACATGTTGAATTATTGCATCAGTACAGTTGCTACTATATTCTAAAATTACTACTGTGTATAAAAAAGATAGTGTTGATGCATTGAAAAATGCATCTATCTGTTCACCCTGTTCTTGTACTATCTGAGTATCTCACATGTATAGAAAACAAGTAGTGCCATAGGCAATAAAAGTTATAAGTCTGATTTCCTATAGATTTGTGCTTAGTATGTAGACTTCCTTGTGTCTAATAAATTAACATGGCAAGTTTTCCTAAGCAGAGGTATTATCTTTCCTTTGCCCTACCATCTATGAATGTACACAACTTTATCAGACAAAATATTTTTTTAACTGTTACCATTCTGTTAAAATTTGATTGAAATTGCCCTGGAATTGCAAAAGTTTTGGAAGATAGACAAATGGATTGAGGCACAAATACCAGCAGTTGTATAAACTGACTTCCTTAGGAAGATTGACTGATAATAAAACCTGCCTTGCTAAATTGAAGCTCCTTCAACTATATGCTGGCCTGCAGAATCTGCACCTCCATTCATCATGGAGGGAAAAAAAGAGAACACCCCCACTGTTGCCAGATATGATTTGCTTGTTCTTGGAGTTCTCTGAATGGATTTTATTCTGGAATAATATTGCTGGATGGTGACTGATTTGGTTGTGCTTTTTTTTTTTCTTCCCCATTGTRAGAGTTTTGGAGATTTCAAAAAATGTTTCTACAACAGTATTAGCTGAAAGGTTTTTTTTTTAAAAAAAAAGTTATGAATCAACAGTATGTTCTCTATCAGTTCTCTTCCACCCAACAGTAAAATTCAGGGCAATGAGGTTGCTCTGTTTCAATTTTGACTACATATTCTTTTTCTAATTGTTAACCTTCCACTGCAGCCAAAACTTCAGAAACATGAAGTATTTCCTTTTGAAACCTCAAAATACATATACAGTTGGAATATTGGGAACTTAAAAATATTCTACAGCTGAGAATAATGTCAAAATGCAGCCTTTCTTGGGAAAAGTCTTATTCCTTGGGATACGTATTTTCTAATGTCTGGTGTGGAAGTGTAGACATATAACCAAAAGCTGCTTGACTTTTTCTATATTCAGTCTATGCCAGCCCCTCTCTTAGCAGTATCTGATGGGAAGTCTAAAAAGAACTGTGTACTCTGGAGGGTTTTCTCTCCCCCTCCTTTTTCCCCTTTCTTTTCATTTCTCTTCCTAGAAGAGAATATCTCAGGCATCCAGGAATTAGGGATACTTGGATAATTGAAGGTAGACTGACAACACTATCTTTTAGACAGACAATGACTATCTACCTGTAACCTGAAGTTCTAAAGTACTGATAATTACCTAAGCTAAACAGATTGGCTAGAGTGGCTATAGGTTGTTTTAAATTATCCATATCCACATCCACCATTATCCATAGTTTTGGTGTAAGCATATACTTCAGGAAGCTTTTTAAGTGGAGCTGGCATTGCAGAAATCATTTAAAAAAAAAAAAAAAAAAGAACAAAAAACCCTAAGCATAAAAAAAAGAAAGCGACGTTTATCTGAAGATAAGGTTACCATAGCTTTCCCTAGTAGTTCACTTCCTTGTGCCTGGAAAATGTGATTCTTGAAATGACATCTTCTGTACATGTGTTATCTGAATAACTACTACCACTGGCTGGGCTGATGCTCATAATCAGTCCAGGAAAGTTTGTGTTCCATCTCCAAGTGAGTAGGTACATGTGCATGCACATGTGCTACGGAAATAATGTTTTCATGCTAAAAAGTGAAAGGTCTTAAGTAACTCAATGGTGTTACCAACGTGGGATTTTCTGAGATGCGGAACAGTATTTATATGTGAGATTTACTGCTTTGCTCTATATGGTTACTCAGAAGTTACACTTGAGAAAAGAGCATGCAGTGTAAAAGTAGTTAATGAAAAGTAAGGAAAAAAGAGATTTTTATTTTAGACCTTTTCTACAGTAACTGTGCTGTCTGTTTATATTCGGACAGGACTTCTAAAGCTAAAATTTCCAACAGTGAAACACATGCATCTGTGTGAGGTGTGCTTATGTGCTGGTGAGGCACTGCATAATGGTCAGTACTTCTCCCCTACTGTCACTGCTGCTTTCATTACAGAGGAAGAAGGAGCTATTTGGCAGCTGCTACTGGAGGGGTTGGGATTTTTTTTTCTTTCTTTTTTCTTTTTCTTCTTATCTCTTTGACATTATTCTGCTGGTTTTGTCAGTTGAATTTTCTTCCTGCCTGAATTATTCCTGCTTTAAAAATGGAAAGCTGGCTCTGGGAGTCTTCTGCTTGGGATTTTCATCTTTTGTATTTTAGCTTCCTTTCAGCGAGCTGTTTCTCTTTATAGCTCTGATTGCTGGTGTCTCTGGAAGGTGCCTCCGTCCCCATTCCATGGGCCCAGGGAGTCGCCGACAAGTGCTCAGCGGTACCCTGGGTCCTCCCTGAAACTTTCCGTGATGAATGTCTGCCTTTGCTGCTTGTGATAGCCTCAGGCAACTCAGATTGCTTCTGGGTTTTAGAGCTGCTTAAGGATGTTTGCTGGAGCCTTTGGGTCTTGCATTAGACAGTAGCTGATCCCCTGCGTCAATAGAGCTGCGTCAACATGACAGACTTGGGCAAGCCTCTCTTGTTCAGGGTTATAGGGATTACTGTTGTTTGACTGGCAAAATCACCTAGCATAGATGCAGTGAAAACTTTTTACTGGAGTAGGTGTTTGGTAACAGTTCACTGAGAGTGGCAACTGAGAGGGAGGGAGGTCATGACAGAAATGCTTGCTTCTGCCTTGTTGCTCCTCCATTAAGGAAGAATTGCTGGTGTAGTCGAGTGGTATTCCTGTACCAGGAAAGGGCTTTCAGTATTGCTTTAGACTCTGTAGGTTGCTTGTTGGAAGGAATCGTCTTAAGAATAGTTATCTTGGGCTAGACGTGATGATCTGAGCTGTCCTGGCTAATGCTGTGTGCAGCAGCTGTTTGCGTCCAGGGTGCTGAAGCTGCTTAGCTCCACTACCCTGGCTCTTGGCATGCGTGGGGCAAGTACGAGTACACGCCAAAGCAGGTTGAACTAGCAGTAGTTAACTTAGGAGGAGACACCACTGAGGTTCTCATCTGGTTGGTTTTGTTTAATTCTTCTGCTYGAGTACTGAAGGCGAGTATCTCTTAGAGCTACCCAAAGCCACCTCCTAGAGTAATTTTCTCACTAGACCTAAGTCTTGTAAGTGTTTTCACTGCATAGCTGTATTATCTTCAATCCTGTAAGAGCTATGTGCTTCAACTAGTTAAAACCATTTCCTGGTTTCAGGTCTGTTGATAGCCTTTAACCACAAACATCTCATAGCCTTACAGGCTAATATATGTGCATATCAACGTACTGCTATACATGTACCTTTCCTTTTGATGCACCCAGGCAGCTGGCAAAGCTTCCCTAAAATGGGGACCTTGATGCAAAAAAAGGCCTAGAAAATTCTACTGAGGAGGATAACTAACTGTACTAGTTAATGACCTCTCTGAGAAGCTTATCAAGCAAACACTGAATAGTCTTTGAACTTGCCCTTAACACAGGAACTGATACTGGGCTCATCAGTGATGCAGATTAAACAGTATCATTCAGGGAATTGTTTATCACTGTGATCCTCAAGAATAGGAATGGTTATAGGCAAATACCAGCCATTTTGTCCTGGTATGGACTAGGTTTTCAAACACTTCAGAAGATGAAAGCTACATTCTGTTTTGCTTTATGGATGTTATCCTGCCTGCTATTATCTTTGAGCATCTGGGAGCTGATATTGCAGTTAGATGGACAAACTCTTTTCTTTTTTTATTTAATATAAAAAAGCATTTTCTGCCTTTTCTCTCTCTGTTTTTTTTTCTCATTTTTCTTTTTGTTTTTCCCCTCCCCGCCTCAGTATTTGTGGCTGCGTAGAAGGGGTACTTCCATCATTACTGATGGACATCATGGTTTGGTTTCTATTGCACCTACCCACCTTGTAGCCTCTTTGGCTCTAAGCTTTTGTGTGTGCTTTACTGAACTGATGAATTTCAATTGACGTAAGCACCTAATTTTGGACTCAGATTTTTGAGAACTTGGCATCAACCTATATTCTGTGTGCAACTGAACAGTAATAGAAAGAATATTCTACTCTTATAAAGTGCCTTTGCTTTCAAAGACTTTCAGAGTACTTGACAGCAGTAAATTTACTGATMACTGAAACCTTCTACATCTGGAGTAGAACAGTGGTGTTAAACAATTTGTTGAGGGCAAAATGCTGCCACACCTGAAGTTCACACTTACTTGTTTGAGACAGGTCATCACTTTACGCATCATGGCTAGACCTTTCAGTCATGAAATTAGAAGGAAAAGGAGAAACTAATTCTAAGAGATTGTGTCAGGAGAAACAATATCCTTCTCTCTGAAAATGGAGAATTTTCAGTTCGACCTCCTCCTCCTGTGTGATTAGTCATTCTGAGAACAGCTGTTCACTGTTGACTGGGCAATGTTCCAGCTGTATGAGATTATTGACATGCCCTGATCATCACCCATTTCTGCCTACGCTCTCTGCCTACATGCTTGAAATGTTCATTCCTTCAGCTTTTGGGTCAACAGGAGGCTGGAGGTTGTGTGAAAGTGAGATGAGGATACTTCTATAACGAACAAGACTTCTCCTTTCATTACTTTTGTTGCAGTTTTCTTCATTCAGTGGGGCTTTCAATTGACTTAGCAAAGCAATTAGGGGCGCTCTCAAACTGGGGATCAAGTTGCAACATGAAGGGTTTTTTTATTTAGCAGYCCTGGGTTAAATCATCTTCAGCAGCTAAAATAAGACCCATATCTTTTTTCAAAAAGGTGGGTTTCTGAGTGCTTGAGTTTTGCTGAGTGACTCAAGGAGAGATTCCGCAGATAGTCTTAACATTTCTATGTGGTCTCATGTAATGATATCTGTAACCCCTTCCCCCTTCAAGAGGTCAGTACATCATCACATCTTAGTCCGAAGGTTTTTGGAAGGGTTACAAAAATTACTCTGTTAGACTCACTGAAATGTGTCAGACTCGCTTGGAAATAAAGCCTGTACTAAGGGACCATAAGAAACAGATGACCTGTGGCTGTCCCAGCTATTGGATGTGCTTTTTAATTTTTTCTTTGCACTTCACAAACATTATTTAATTGTTAGAATGACTCAATGAGTTAAGCATATATAAAGCTAAAACTGAAAGGTTAGTTGCTTGAGAGCAAGACCTAAAAAAACAATTTTTTTTTTTCCTTAATCCCACAGTGGATATATTTGATAGTCTTAGTCTTGTTCTCTTCCTCTTTGTTTCAAAGGAGTGGGAGAGTCTCCTGGTCGCTGGCACTGCGCTTCTATAGCCATGAGCTCGGGCAGAGTTATCCTGAAAACAGGGGTGCTGTGATGARAGTCTGAATGAGCCCCAAGGGCCTGCAGCATAGGAAGAGCAAGTTGTGACCTTGTGGAGGAAAAAGTGATTACTGTTCCACTGTAGTAATTGGTTGTGCTCTCTTGAAAAATAAGGATTAAAAAAATAGCAGAAGACTGGCATATGGTACACACATCCCTATTCCAGATTGGGAGTCTGTTTAAGTATCTCGGTGGCTCATTAGCTGCTTCCGAGAGCTCTGATATCACCTGGACAATCAGTGCTCAGAGCAAGAGGGTTTATATTTCCTTCAATGTTAAAGGACAACAAGAGCTACCTGCCTACCCTGGGAATGTGATTRTCGCTTATCTGTATTAGCAGAGTTATGGCCTGCTGGCTTTTCATATTGGCTTGTCTGCTTTGCCTGTCCTGCAAGGCTGTGAACATGAGAGGCAGGGGAGATGCTATAAAGTGCATCAGTAAGATGCTGATATACAGTGAAATGCATGTGTATAAATGTACTTCTCCTGTTAAACTGATCTGCATCCACAAATAAACAGACTCCAATAAAGCATGGGGTAAATTTCTTAAATTTTTTCATAGATAACTAGTCCTGAAAAGCAGATCAGTTCTCAAAACAATTGCTTTGCCAAATGCCACATTTCTAAGAGTTTATGTTGAAAGATATGCCAGTGTGAATTCATCATTCACATCCCAGCAGTGGTGGAACAAAATCTTTATCTTTTAAGGACAATCTTTCTTCTTTGTTCCCTCAGTAGCTCTTCAAGAAACGATTCTGCTGATGGGCATTCATGAGGTTCTGTTTAGCAGACTTATTTTCTATATTCTCCCTGTGACATGGGCTGAGGAAAGAGCTTCTTAAAAACAGTAGGGCTCCCATGTTACTGAAAATCTTTATTTTTTGATGTTTTGTATAAAACACTTGTAAAAATGATTCTGTTAAAAACAACAAACTACTGTGTTAATATTAATTATCTGAAAATAAAAAGAAGACCTTTCAGAAGATTCTAGTCCTCATCATTATATGCAATTCTTATTTTTGCTGTGTACTTAACCACAGAAAAGTCCCAATTTTTATATTTATTATGTACCTGGATTATGCCTCAAAAAGTCTAGGACCTAAGTCTACATCCAGATGATGATCTCACTGTGGAGCTAAAACTTTCTCATCTCCTACGTTTGTGAGGCTGTTTCTTAGCATATTGTTTGAACAGGTTACTGACAAAGACAGTAGAAATAGGGACAAGAACCCTCTTCCTTCCTGTACAGCTGCTCATAGCTTCAGATGAACAAAAAATCAGCACTGTTCTTCTGTGGCAAAACAGAATTGATAAAGATATGTGTAGATCCCATACAGGAAGCTCTGTTGTGCAGGCTGTTCCCGGCAATAAAGTTTGTGGGCAGAGAAAAAATAGGGTCAAGAGAGGAGTGAAGATGGGATCAACAGAGCAGGAATATCAGGGAGCCGTTTCTCTTGTAACCATTTTCTGCCTGGGGACTGCCAGAGACCATCTGCTTGATGGGTAGAATTTGTAAGTAGATTTGGGCTTGCAATTTTGATTATCTGGCCTGACACAGGCAGGATTTATTTACAGCTTGAATCAGGTGAAGACTTACTAGGAAGGGGTAGTGGGCTAAAGTGATGTCTGGCCCCTCTCTCCACCTCCATATTATAGGTCTGCGGATACACCCCCAAAGCCAGGAAAGCTGGTGTCTGTCAGCTGCCTTTCTGAGGGCTATGCCTGCTCACTAACCAAGCTCCAAACCAAGTTTGGGGTTTTTTGTTTGGCTGTTTTTTTCCTTCTTGGTGGGGTGGAGAATAGGACTGTAGTGAGGCATTTTAACACCAGAGTTGGAGTGTCCATCGGGTGTCCCCCATTCTGAACCTTTCTCCTGCTCTTTAGTGTTACATTATTATTTTCTTCTCCTGCGTGTCCTTCTTAGCATGCTCTCCTTACAGCCCAGCTGGTACAATTCGTAATTGGCAGGCCATTCAGGACTTAGGCAAAAATAGCTAGAAATTAAAACACGATTGACTGACCACTCTCTCCCCTGCCTTGCACCTTCTGTAGATACCTCCATGTGTGGAGAACGAGTGGGAGATTATAGCATTTTGATCTGGTGAGGCTTTATGTATGCATTGCAGAGACATAAATGAGTAGGGAAAGTGTATGGCTGGCACTGTATAGAAATGGAACCAAGAGTGTGCATAAAGGCTTGTATTAGTTCTTACTATGGTTAAAGCTTTTCACTTTTGGTATATTTCCTTCATTTTAATTATTTATAATATTATTAATATATGTCTTCCTTCTATTCAGTTCCAGTGGGACCCTGTCATGAAATTAAAAGATTAGGTATGTTATTACTGTTCCTGCTAAACAGACAGACACTGATTATTCTAGATAGCAATATCTAGAAAGCATACTGATTATTTTAGATAGTGAAAAATGATAGTGAATTCCTAGCTAGTGAGCTGGAATTAAAAAAGGGATAGGGAGTGTCAAGCTATTATAAGGTCTGTAAGAGCAATTCTGGAAACCTTAACAGTGATTTAATAACTAAGGCAATTCTGAAAGTATAAAAAAACCCCAAACCTTACAGGTAGGATTGGCCCTCTACCTGTAACAAGACCGATTAATGAAATGCTTTTGAAATGCTAGTTATTGAGATGAAAGACTTGTAATTAGTCTATGTAGTTATCAGCCAGCTTTCAGAACTGACTTTACAGCCATTTTCATTGTTTTGGAAGGGATGATGGGCAGAGAGAAAAGTCTGTCATAGCAATCCTCCCATCCTCACTGTGCAGATACATATTGTGAGGTGTAAAACCCACAACTAGTACAGCAACTTTGTGAGAAAGAAAGAAAATCTKACAGGGTAAGTGTGTTCATATTGAATGAATGGAAAATGTGCTTAAGTTTGACTGGATCTACATCATCTGCTTCTCTAAAAAACGAAAAATTCTGGGAATTTGGGAAGATTTTAGCATCTGTTTTGTTTGCTGTGTGGTGTTTAGGTATCTGTACTTAGCTAAAAGGGTTCTTAAACAGGGCAATTCTTTTTCTAGAAGAAGGTTTAAAAAGGAGTCCACATCAAATATTCCAATCCAGTCCCTGTGTATGGGGGCAAAGTTTTCCTAAGTCTATGTTTTGATAGTACTTTTGCACCAATGGCTTTCATAAGAAGACTCCCAACTTCTCTGAAGTTCCTTCAAACTCAGCTGACCCAGCAGCAGGAAGTCTCAATAGGAACTTTTAGTTCCTCCTGCATCAACTATTGTACAAACAAAGTGAAGAACTTAGCCCCATATGAGCAAATTACCGGGTTTGGTATAAATGTYTTCAGACTTCATATTCAAAGAGCAAGTGCAAGATGTGCAGTCAGACTTGTTTTGATTCTCTCCTCCCCTCTCCCAGGAATTGTTGCTCAGCAAAAAGAGTTTCTAGGATGAGTTTTGAAYGGCTTTTATCAGAGTTTTTTGCCTTTATGTATACTCTTTGTCATACACACATACTGGCGTATTTGTTATATGCACTGCGTAATTGCTGTTCTGTACCACGCTGAAACCTCAGGATCTGCTGCTGAAGCAAGTACAGTTCCTGTTTTGAAGGTAGAAGCTTCTTTTTGAAGGCTGCCAGAAAGCTCATATTCTTGCATAAAGTAATGTATTTCAAAGCCATAAGGAAAGCCATCAAGCTGAATATCTCCCTAAGGCACATATCTTTTTTTTTTTTTTTTTTTTTTTTTTTTTTTTTTTAAGTAATTAATACACACTAGAACCTCTCAAGACTTGGAATGTTAGGGATATCCTAGGAAAAGTGGATTTGCTGGCAGAGGCTGGTATGGAGGATCAAAGATGCATAATAAATTCATTACTGCATGGACAAACATCAAAGAACTGAGAGTCACGTCCTGATGCAGAAGTCAGCAATGATCTGTTGATTTGTTATGTAATCTATTCTGAATGCATGTCAGAGCTCTGCTATGGCTGGTTTTGTTGAGCAGCGCTTACTGCATAGTCGACTGGCATATCATAAAGTTGCAGCTATCTACTCCACATTATTTCTGAGGTTATTTTGAACCCAAAACACATCTTTAATGTGTAGTTAGCTGCTTTCAGTCTTACTGTGCAACAGAGAAGTTGAAGATGCRTGCTTTTTAGATGGAAAGATTGATTTCAGTGTGTTTGATAGAACTCCTTTTCTTGTTTGAGTGCACTGAATATGAGAGTTTTACTGGACTGAAATGAAGACAGAGTGTAGAAGGAATTAGTGTTTTGGGGCACTCTATTAAACTGATGATTGACTTATTCTGAGATTTTGTTTCCTTTCAGTGTTTCTGCTGTTGGGAAGACAAACTTAAATAGGTTTTCTCTGGATTTGTCATTGGTGTTTAAGCATGCAGCAACATTTTGAAGACAGCTTTAATCCAGGTACTTGGGTTAGGATAAACCAGAAAGTAGACTGCACATCCTGAAGAACTTCCATGGAGGAGAAAAGGGAGGGATGTGAGAAAATGGATGGGATAGAGGACCTGGATGCAAACAACTCCTGTGTGCTCATTACCATGCCTTGTTTTTTTACCTTTGTAATTGGTTGCTCCTGGCCCTGCTGAGCTTACTGTCTTGGCTCCTATGCTTTTGCTTCTCCTGTGTGCTAGATGCTTGTGGAAACTATGTCAAGAGCCTGAGAGAGGGTTTATATTTTTCAGTGGTGAGTGAATACCTGAACTGACTCCAGGTGAGCCACCTTCTAGACTCATCAGCCTGCTGCCACACCTGAACTAATTAGCCTCACCAAGATTGTTTTATTTACTGTGAGGACATCCCCGAAATTCTCTGTCTGTGAGGGAAGAAAAGCTTAAATCATTCAAGCAACCTCTTTCTCATATCCATTTTCTGTTAGAATTATTGTCATCTTTAGTCCCTATGTAATATTGAGAGCAAACTGGTAATTGTAGCTTTGGTAAATTGTTAGTACAATCATTTTTTCTAGGTTAAATGATTTATGATGTTTTACTGCAGTCTTATAAACAGGAAAAGCCAGCCTAAAGATAGAAGAGAAATGCTAATTAAAGAATGATAGAAATACAAATTTAAAACAGACACAGTAGGGCAGAGAATTTAAACAAAAAAGCATCTCGTATATTACAACCTAAGTCTTAATTATATATCCTAAGTCTTCTATTATATCCTAAGCTTTAATCGCAGAAAACAGGGGTTTGCAAAACTAAGCCTGAACAGCCATATTTGGTAGAAGCTCTGGAATGAGATTCCTATTAGAGGAGAAAGTAGGAAGTAAGCTCTCATGAGGAACATGTAACATCAGGACACTCTAGTTTGGGCAAGGAAAGAAGAAGAGAACTTCGGGCTCCTGCCATGAAGGAAGCAGAGAGAAGTAAATTAGCAAGTACAGGTCAGAGATGGATGTCCCCTGAAGTACCTGGTGGAGAACCTGATTGTTAAGTATGATCTGATAATGTGTTTTATCATTTTCTCATTTTGTTACTGTGCTTCCAGTTTTGTAATCAAATGTTTAACCCTTAACTTTGACCAAAGACTAAATCTAATGTAGTTTTCCAGAACTTTTTCCAATAGGCCAAGTCTTCAAATTATCTGGCCAAACTAGGGAAATCTGTCTTCTTGGTGGTGGTGTATCTTTGTAATAGGGTGGCTTAGCAGGTTCCCAAAGTGTCTGTCAGACACCATGAATGAAGTTTTCTTGAGTATATGTCCAAGGAAGTGTTGTTTTGGGGATTGGTAATACTGGATGCTGGGTTTACAGAAGGAAACACCTCCAGTAGATGTTAGCAGAGCAAGGGGAGAATAGTCAAGAATGTGGGTTATAATGCACTTCAGTGCCTACAGCATCTGTGGAAAAGTCTCTCTTGTGTTTTGGTTGAATTTTGCTACCAATCTGCAGGCTCTGTGAATTCTTACCTTCTTCATTGTCTTCAGGACTCCTTATTCCATCCCTGTCTGAGGATACTTTTAAGTAGAGTTTCTTGTATGAGGGAAGTGATGGTCTAGTAACCTTAGGCCTTGAGAACTAAGGGGTCCCAATAATTAAAACACCCAGTTTCTCAAAGCTTTAATCATGTATGTAATCCCAGACATGGGATTATGAAAGGATGCAAAATACAACTCCTTGTTATTTCTGAGTATTCTTAAATACTATCAAGACTTCTCTACTATGTATTGGGTCTTTCTCCTGCACGTGGCTTCCTCTCCAAACAACCTCTTTTTACTTTCTTTCATTTCCCCCGCACAGAYTGGCCATTGAGAGACATTTCTTGCCTCAGTTAGTATACAAGGCTCCTGATCAGTCCTGTTAGTCTTCCTTTTAGGGGATCTCAGCCTTCATCAGTCTTCCCCATTTATTTTTCTTTGTCTCTATCCACTGGATTGCCCGGGTAGTCTAAATCAAATCTGTTCTTGAGAGTGTGTTTACCAAATCCGAACAATTAAARCATCCCTTTTCTCTCTCAACTTAGTACAAAGAAGAAAAAGAAAAATACAGCCTAGATAATCATGAGGGTTTGAGCCCACACAGTTCATTAACTGAAAGTAGATTCCTAAAATCACCACAAGATTTCAAAAATCAAGGATGTCTTTTCTGTTTTTTTATTATTTATTTATTAATAAGAGCATTTTTAAAATTAAAAATGGATGTTTTCTTCCCTCAAAGAAAAAGGCACATCTCTAACCATCCTGGGTTTATATTTTGTATTCTTGCTTCAGATCATAGGGATGCTGTAGAATTTCTAAACAAAATCATTAATTATTTTGCATATGTAAAATCCAACAACATTTTCTAATTCCATTCTTTAAAAGCCATGGCTATTTTCTCTGAAGTTTRAACACAAACAGAAAATGGATGCTAGTGGGCCCTCTATATTAGATATTTAATATTGTCTTCATTTCCACAATATCTTAATATTTTTGTGCTTAATATTATCATCTCTACAAGTAGCAAATCATCCTCTGTTATCCACTTTCTACAGGCAAAGGAGTGAAATACAGAGACAATTAGACATCTCTTCATACTTGTTTAAAAAACCTCCGGGCCCAAGATCATGCAAGAATGATGTGGCAGAGTTGGGTGCTGATCTTGGTTCTTAAGCTTAGTCAGTGGACCATGCTCCACTTCCCTAAGCTGAAGCCCCTCCCAAGGGGATTTGGAAAACTTCATACCATAAGCAAAAGCTTTCCGTGGATGCTTTCCCTCTGCTGCTTCCAATGCAATTTCTGTAGAGGTCATTTTTGTCTCCCTTAGTAGCACCTTGTGTAAGAAAAAGTGGAAGTTCTCGGAGAGAGAGACTTTAGTGAGAGGCTCAGAAAAACAGTGTATGTGGAAATGGGAGCTGGCATCTACCTCCCTTTTGAGGACTGTGGCTTGTCATGGACTCCATTCCCAACTGATAGACGCCCTAGGTTACTCTCCAACTGAACTACTGAGGCCAAAGCCTTGCTTTCTTTATTCCTAACTGCCAATCAAGCAAACAATTCCTCTCCGTCATTGCCATCTATTCAGGGGCATTCAGAGAGTACAGATTCTTTGCCCACACAGCACTGAAGCTAGGATTTTGGTTTACTGTAGGTAAAGAAAATGATAAAGCCTTCTCTATTTATATTACACAGACAATTTACACACCTGCAATATAAAATGTATCTGCAGCTGTGGCATTGCAAACCCTGGGTTGTTCTCTTGTATTGGAAGGCTTCTGCTCTTTTTGCAAGATACCCTTTCCCCTCAGAGGCGGATCTCATTGCCTGAAGTACTGGGTAAAGAGCCACCCAACTCTCACCTCGTGAAAGAGGTTTAGAGAGAGCTGCTGCTACGTCCTCCCGGGTTGGGTCACAAAGAAAAGACTGGCTGACACCTTTGAGAAGCAAGAGTGTGTTTCCACATCTCTATCMCCTTTGCATAATGTGTGATATCTGAATTAAGTTTCATGACATATTAACACTCTGGAGCTGACTTAATATAGTGTGTTGTATAATGCATTATGTATGACTTGGGCATCAATTGTGCTGGGGCTTCTGCAGCCACAGACTTGAAAATGTCTCTTCCAGTGACAGAAATCTTAAATAATATTGAAATCAAATTCTGTTGGCAGCATTTTAGTTAGTATTCCTTGTCCCATTACAACATCTTTTACTTGCAAAACCATTCATGTTCAAGCCATCTAGCTTCCTCTTTTCTCCTCCGTGTACTTGTCACAAAGTCCCCATTCCACATCTTTCATATTACAAATATTCCCATGGTGCTGCATGGTAATTTTAGTTCTGTAACATCAGAAGTATTAAGATTATGTTAGCTTTGCTGGGCATGGGCACTCTGATGTGAAAAAGAACAGTGCTTAACATTAACATTTATAACAACAAGATACTACAAAGAGGAGTTAGAAACAAAAAGAACCCCTCCCTCGTGTCTTTTCCTGCTTGTGTATTCACAGTTCATGCTTCCAAATACAGCTAAGATATATCTTATCTGAAGTTATCCTGTAATCTATACATTGGTCTGACATTGGATACAGTATATGTATAGGCAAATATGCAGTCAGAGGTTTATTGGTCTTAATATAACTCATCTTAAGCCAGATTACTTTGTTTCAAAATTAGAATTTTAGAACATATTAATTATGGACATATCCCCAGACAACATGGCTGTCTACAGGGGATTTCTGCCCTGAACTCTGATTAGTGTTAATAGGAGCTATCCATGTAAACTCCTAGAGGACCAAGAGGAGAAAGAATTTTCTGCTGGTATTTAAGTTACATTTTTATATCAGGGTGTAGAACAATATTCCAACTGTTCAGGGTGCAATTTGGAAGAGAGCTTGGTGATGCTAGTCAGAACCCCTTCCTGTTATCTAGTGGATAGTGGAAAACATATTAAAATATTACGCACAGCATTGACTGTATTTTTTTTTTATTTTATATATAAAAGTGGTTTTCCTTTTTGTTTGTTTGTTTAACCTGAATTAGACATTAGAACATATCTTATTATTATTTTTTTTAGCACCAGACTGAGGAATGCTAATATTATATAAATAATGCCTACATGACCTTGTATTGCATGCAGTAATTATCCACTTGTCATGATTCTCCCATCTCAGATTGCTAAGGAAAAATCATCTACTTTTGAATTAGCAACAGGAGCGACTTTCAGAGAGAGAGAGAGAGGGTTGTTCATGCTAGAAGCTAGATAAACTTAAAGATTATTTGGCCTGTGATGACTGAGACTTCTGGGCTCTAGTGTAAACTAAGCATACAATAATTAAGAGTTTCTTAATGATGGAGAATTTACTGCATCTTTTGACAATTCATCTCAGTAGCTAATTATACTTAAAACATGCTTTTTATCTGCAGATTGAACTTGCAAATACTGGATACTGTTGTGTGCCTGCCCACTAATTTAGAGTCTTCTGAAATATCTTCTTCTTGTCTAGTCCCTTAAAGATTATAATCTTCTCTTTGAAGGAGCAAAATACACTTACTTCAGTGTCTCATTGGAAGGAGTCTCTTTTTCCAAGCCTTGAATCATTCTTGTTGCTCTTCTCTGCACACTTTCCAAGTTATTTTTGTTTTTATTTATTTATTCATTCATTTTAATTAAAGGTATTTCAGTTTTCCAGAGGTCTGCCTCCTTTGTTTGAAGAGATTACGGTGTGCTTGGCTTCAAATTCACATCTGTGACTGTCCCTTGCTAAGCAAATGGTACAGATCTCTGTGCCTGTCCTCACGCAGAAAGGTCTGACTCCCTTGATGAGCTCAATGCAAACAGCATGCCTGTGTTATCTAGAATCCAACCTAAACATTTTGTTGTTTAACACCATTCAGAAACTGCACCCAGAAATAAAGTAGGATCTATTCCAAATGTCTATTCTTAATAATAGCTAAATCTTATGGTCATCATGGTAGACCCATGTGACAGGAGGGCAGTGTTCCAGGGTGAGGTGATAAAGGCATGGAGAATGTGAATGGGGGCTGCTATGAAGAAAAGTCATGGTGTTCTGGTATAAAAAAGGAAAATAATAATGTGTAACACTCTTGTAGTTAGGCCAGCTGCTTTGCAGCTGTAGAAGAATTAGCAGTACTGTTATCAGGAATAGTATTAACACAAGAAAAGTAATTCTGTTAGTCCGCTCTTTGCAAAGAACGTAAATCAAACTCTAGAATTAGACAAGTGACGGTGCTTTGGTGCTTTGGCAAAGCAATGAATTGACTCTAGTGAGTAAACAAATAGATCTAAATAAGGAAAGTCATGGGCTTTTCACAGAGAAGCTCAGGAACTGTCCAATCTCACCGGATTGCTCCTGAGAGTCCTGGCAGACCAGYTTCATGTAAGGGAATGGTTTGAAATCTCTTGACTTATTTTCTCCCCTCCTGTCTTTCCAGAGCAGTTGAAAATTTCCTGTGCCTTTTTTTGTATCAGTCATCATAAGGAAAGGGAAGGGAAGCCATATGGGGGAGGAGAGGGAGGCTTTTTCTCCCCCCTCATGGAGGGGAGGAAAAGGGAAAAAGAAAGCTGACCTATACATTTGTCTCATGGTGGCATTGAGAGAAGTTATGTTGAAAAGATGGAAAATAGGTGATGGAAAATAGGAAGAGTGCAACTGTGATCCCCGAGTCTGTGGATCACCTCTTTCAAACAGACTGTGACAAAGCATTATGGTATCTGAAGCCAAAGAAAAATATTTCAAGTATGTGTTCTATTCTGGTTGTATTTTGAAGGACTGCTCTGGAAACCTTTATATTTTTAACCCTCATTGCCACCCTATATTGTTATGGCAACACAGAATGCAAAACTGCATTATCTTCTAGTACATTTCTGCAACCATGTTTTGTTGCAAGAAATGCATACATGCATCTTTGGGTTTCTGCTTATGGTACAAAAGTGATTTAACCGTTTTATTTAGCCTCTCTTGAGGTCTTTGGTCCTTATTTAGGTAGGTTTCTGTCCTTGATCAAAGCTTCATTTCAGTGTGGGCTATTGTATTTGTATTGTTATGAGGGACTCCCATTGTGCAATGTACACAAACGGATCTAGGCCTTGAATATCTTCTCTATAAATTTGTTTTGCTATGCATGTTAGAATACATTATCATTAAATTCACAGAAACCAAGCACTAACACTGTTTCAAAGTTGAAGTAATAAGCGAAAAGCTGTACAATAGCACGCCTTTGAGATACCATAACACTCTTCTTAAAGTACAGGTGTTAAGTGTGATATCCTGGCTAGAAGGATAGATGGTGTGTGGGCTCACACTTTCCTACTATTACTTGATTTTTTTTATCTGACTTTTGCTACATAAGACTGCRTGTTGCTGCAGGCTGAATTACTGTGGTTATCATCTCAAGAAGTGGTCTCTGTAAAGACAGGCCCCAGAATATTGCCTAATTTCCATAATTAGCTCTGGTTATTACCACTGAGTCCTTCGGAGGAGAGTGTACAACAAATATCCATAGTGTTCAGAAAGTGCATAAACTCCTAACATTTTTGGTTTATACTTTTTAATGGTTAATGTAATCCTATCGAGCTGGGTTTCGGTGGGGGGGACCTACACCACGCTTTAAAGCTTCATTAACAAAGAACTTTACTCAAGGAGGATATGTTAATAAGTAATGAAACAAAGGCTCTGTTATAGAGATTAAATGTGCTTGTGTCTAAGTACAAAGTTCGTGTTGCAAAGTGCAGCTGTTACTCTGCTCATAACCCTACAGCAGCCTTGCAACCCGAGTTCAGAGTCTGCCTGCTTTCCTGTAACCCAGCTGACCAGGGCAAGGTCTAGCTGAAGTTCAAAGTTCAGTGTCTGAAGGCTTGCTGGCTCTGTCTACTGTGGTATCAGACAAGTTTTGGATAAGCCATAGTTCTTTTAAGATTATAAGTACAAACAAGAAACCCCTCCCATTCTGTTTCCTTATGTGTCAGATTTCATTAAAGAAGGAGCATTTTAGATGGAGTCACTGAACTGTTTGTGTGTTCTGTAATAGACTGACCTAAACAACCCACTGAAGGAACATACTAGTAAAATGATGCATACAGAAAATAAAGCCTGTCTTCATGTTCCTTCCTCCTGAGATTTATTTAAATGAGGAAAAAGGAAGTAAGAGAAGTAATTGCACATCTACAAAGAGGCAAAACTGAACCCTTTAAAAAGAAAAAAGCTAATTTGTGTGTTTTCTTTGTGTCACGATAACTGTGTTTCACACTGTGGGGCTGAAGAGAACTCAGCAATGCATCAGAATATCTTGCTTTCAAATCTGCCTTTTTTTCCTCCTTCAAAGGCTTTTTATGAAGCTAACCCCAGCTTTCTTATGCAGAAGGTCTGGATATACCTCCCTGCAAAACCCACTTGTGCAGCTTTTTTGATTAGGTGTGGTCGCATCAAAGGCTGTTTCACCCCAGTACGGATTCTGAGTGAGAATGGAAACCTCAGCACTGATGGCTGCACAAATCTTGTCTGAGCAAAGGCTGGTACAAAGAGCCTTGAAGGAATTTATATTTCAGGCAATGCCATAGCTGTGTTGCAGATGCAGAAAAGTTTCCTATCTGTTGCCACATCTTTTCTCGAGGAAGGGAAGGTAAACCATGAGTTGTACAGCATGTCATAAGTCCTCAATGCCCACAGTGTGCAGCAGGTCTGAGCACAGACTGCTGTCATCTCACTTCACCAAAAAGCACATGGATGTTCAGGAAACTTTCTCAGACAGCAGAAGTTTACTCTGTTTGTATCGTAGCTTGTGTTTCTCTGAGTTCAGTAAATTTAATAAATGGGACACAAGCAAGGACCAGAGTAGCCAAAAACATTGGTTGTCCTGGACCAAAAGATGAATGTGTTTAGATATGATGAATTTTTCTATTCCTGCAAACATTCAGAAGTCCAGCAAACACCAAAGGAGTCTTCCTCTGATGAATTAGTCCTAGCCGTTTGGTTGTTACGCCATGCCCAACCTTCCACTTCTGAGCAAGTTACTTGACAAGCTAACCAGAGACCAAGCTGGGGCCCATGGAGCTGCAGCTCACACTCTGGACCTGGTGCAGTAAGGTTTCAGAGGAGAATATGGAACTTGAACTACTTAGTGGTGCTGAGAAATTAGCTCCTCTCCTGAACCTTTCTTCAGCTTTTGATACTACTGAAAATGAGACTGTGCATTTTTGCCTTAAAGAAATGGGGGTCCAAAGTAACATAATAGCTGAGCCCATCCTGGGAGGACATGCAGAAGGAGTAATGATAGGAACTGGACCTCTGCTATTCTGTCCCACTCCTGGTCTGTGGAAACTCGGCAGTATTCAGTTTTCTTTCTAGTACTCTACTGTCTCCATGCAACCACTGTATGAACAGATTGAGTCACTGAGACTAATAGTAAGTAGTTATACAGATCTACCTCTTCATCTCTTGTTATGGCTACTCTTTTACTATTGGGTACACTTGTGTTTGAGTGAGACTAGGTAGTGGGCCAGAACATAAGCAAAGCAGAGATGATATAGATGGATGGAAGTAAGCCAAGGTTCATGTGAAAAAACATGCAACCATGCTGCTATCTATCTTAGCTGGCAGCACATATCCACAATTAGTTAACTTGTCTGCACTGATGCAAATCCCTGACATAGTAGCATCTGTGAGTAATAACTTCTGTTGCTCCTGCTGCCCAAGTTCCACCCTAGTCTGTTTGTCATGTCTTTGGCATTTCTTTGCTAGACCAATTATACCTGGCCTTGAAATCTTCATTTCTTAAGAAACTCTGACTAGGGTCACTACTCTCCCCAGCAACACAGGCTMCTGCAAACATATAAAAGGTGAGGAGAAGACGATAGAATTAACAGGTGTCAAACATAGTTGCATTGCTTACTGCACTATTGGAAGTATGATTATGTAACTCTGCTAGATGGTAACTATAGATTTAAACCTTGCCTTGCTTCATCCAAAAAAGATGTCCCTGTCAGGCTATTACCTGCTGTGGAGTAGATTTCTCTCATTCTTTTCTCTTGGAGTTGGCCACATTTTACATATAATATATTTCTAGGGGACGGGATAATGGGAGGAAGAAGAGTCTGCACAGCCCTATGGTTACTACGGTTGTGTGGGATAGGGTGGCCAGCTGCAGTTCAGGTATGCAGTCCAAATCAGGCAAAGCAGGTTTACAAGCTAGCAACTATTCGGGTTGTCGGCTTTGCTGGAGTAGGTGGGTGAATGTTTGTTTCCTCCCTTCTGCCCTTCCTCATTTTCACAACACTGTTCTGTGCCCATGTGAATTGACTTGAAGGAAAGGCTTGAGTTGAAAAATAATAATAAACCAGGAAAATCATTTGCAGTGCAATTCTATTTTTAACATGTTTTATCTTTTTGTCTCTGTTTAATCTGCTTTTGTTTAAAATTGCTTGTTTACTTTCTCAGCAGATAGTTCAGGCACCAGCTCACCTGTTCTCTAACTGCAATAAGAACCAGACCCGGGAGCAGGACTGTGCTGGTACTAGTTGGCTGCAGCTCTACTGGAGTCCTAGTGTTGAGAGAGACCCAAAAGGTAAGTGGAAGTTGGAGATGCTACCTAAGGGACTTGAGACTTGAGAGGAGTAGTATGGCCACCTGCCCTTCTTTGAAGAAAAATCTCAGTAAAGGGTATGCACATGCTTGCCGAGTTTTATCTTGAAATGAGTATCTTTCCCCCTGAGAATCTGTGCCTATGAATTGTTTTTTTAGGTTACACATTTCCCTGCTTCTGCTTTCTCACCCTTTCAAGGAAAAAGGCCAGCAAAAAAGCTCTCCTTCAAGTTAGCTTCCTTCTTCATTCAAATTCAAATGTCTTGGAGAAATTACAAAGAAATTTCCTTTGGCAGAAATACTGAAAGCAAACAAACAAGATTAGCACAAAATAGGATTGGCACAGCTGCTCTTGGGGTGGAGTTTTTGGTTTTTGCTGAGTTTGGGGGGTTTTTTTTTCCTCTTCTCTCCAGTTTAGAAACCTTCTTTTCAGCGAGCCTTCTGCATTCAGTCTTGTCCACTCCACACTGCAGTGGTAGAGCAAGAGGGCTTGTCTGCAAGCTAAAGTTTTACTGCTTTATTCTGCTGGTGTGGTTACCAAGGCAAACTCTCCACCACCTCTTGCCCTTTCCTAATACAGATGGTGTTATATCAGTGAGAAGGTGCTTGTACAGATATTTATAATGCTCTGTAAAGTGAAATGACATCTATTATTTGATGTCATATTTATGCAATAAAACTGCTCCTGCACTAAGACTTTTAGTTATATAATTATTTGGTTTTAAAAATCATATTTCAAACCCCCAAAACCCTCTACTGGTTAAACGTTAAGAGCAGAAGAGATCTCTGGATAGCTCACTACTTTATAAGTTGATAGAAATGAACCATACATTGTATCATCATGTTGAGTGGGGGGACGCATTACTACAAAATAACGGGAGAAGAGTGAATTAAAATGAAATTATTTTTATAGGTATACAGATGTTTGCTTTGTAAGAACTTTGCCAAACTTCTTCAAAAGAGTTGTTCAAACAGTAGCGTTGTTTTTTGCATTCCWTCCAGATTAAATACTTCACTGGCAAGAACCTCAATCGTTTCTGCTTGAGCCCTATAACATAGCCTACTCTATGTGAAATAATGACTGACATGTCTGTTTTTTTTTTTTAATCTACATAAAATAGCTAAGCTTGCCTATAATGTGTTAATTATGGCATAATATTGGCCAAAGGTTCAAACCTTTATTATGAAAAGGCCTTGTTCCTTTTGATATCTCTGAATGACATGAAATTTCATACAAAAACGGTTTTGTATTACTTCTGTTTTAAAGGGACATTTCTATATAAACTTGTTTGTTGTCAGGATCTGGGTTCTGATTTGCCATAATTATTGATGTGACATATTTAAAGATGGAGCTCTGTAGTTTACTGTGGAGATGCTGGGTTTAATTTCAGAGCTCAGATTTTGGTGGAAGCTTTGAGTTTACTGGGAGCTTAAAATTTTCAAAAAAAAGCTTAATAAAATGCTATCTAATCTGGGAGTGATTTAAAGTACTAAATGATATTTTTCATGGAAAGTGAACTGAAATAGATGGATCTTTTAGAGTTAAAACAGAATGTCTTTCTAGCCACTGTTTCTTTTAGCTTATTCTTTCCTTCTTTAAGTCACTTTTGCACTCTGGGATTGCTCCTTTGCTCCTGTTTTTGTTCCCCAAAGTGCTTATTGCTCAAGTATCAGTACAGCTATGTAGTTTTTGTCTGTGGAGAATTTTCTAACTTTTTAGTCATAACTGAAAATTTATGTGCTAAGTTCAACCCAATGAATTACATGACAAATCTGCAGCAATGCAGACGCCATCACGGAGACAGAGAGACTGACTGTCTGTCTTGCCAAATATCCCAGCAGTCCTAGGACAGAATAAGCTCCCTAATGCATGGACTATGTGACAATGAGATGTGCTGACTTTTTGATATATATGTGTACAAAGTTCCTATTAAAGATTTTGTTTCAGAATGAGAGTTTGATGTAGCTGGGCATATACTGTGCTTTAATATCTCTTGGAGATGGAAGGGGAAACATTAGGGCATTTCAGTATGTTATCAGCCATGTCAATAGGCAGTGTGAAGAAGAAAAAGAATGAGCAAATTTTACTCCTTAACGCTTTTAAAGTGTGTGTTTGTGTGTGTAGGGTAAGTCCCTTAATATGACTTAAACTATCACTAGCTAATTAGCTTGTGCTTGTTTATGTGAATTGAACTTAGACCTAATTGTATTTTGATACAATATTTATTTGTATCTCAAATTCAACTTACTTTTTTTATGCTGAATGTATACCTTCACTGTATTTTTTTTCCTGTGTTCAAAATCAAGCTTCTTTCTATGTAAGTAGATGACAAATAAGAAAAGACCCTTTGGAAATAAATTGTAGCATGATTTGATCTGGCTGAGAGACTGGTAGGTACACATAACACAAATAATGGATGTTTAAATTTATTACTGTGGCTAACATAGCATTTGCCGAACATGTATATAAAAGTCTCTGCATGAAAGATTTAAAAATGTTTGTAAATTTGTTTTATTCATATCTCATTTAGACAGCATATAACTTTTAAATAATAGCAAAATTGTTTTGGCTTGTTTTGTTTGAGTTATTATTGGCTGAGAAACTGGAGACATGATACAACAATTTATTATCCTAAGTTACGTGTTAAGATGTATTTTTTTTCTTTTTCCAGAAAAAAACTTTGAATTAAATATAAGCCAATTGATTTTTCATGGATTCCATCTGAGCCACAACCTTTAGGTCAATAAAACTTTGGTTTCTTTTTCAAAATATCCGATCGATTATTTGAAGGATGCAGTTTAGGTTTGGAATTTTGGCCTCAGTTCTATATTTAATATGTGAATGGATTCTTGTAATCTGGAATATTACGGTGATGCAGGGCTTGCTTACTTTGACTAGTATCAGTAGACAGTCACTAGCTGTGCATGACTGATACAGCAAGGGAGAGGGAGAGCTGTGGAGGGAAAGAAATACTGAAACAGTAACTTACCAAATTAAGCTGCCATCTCCCTTGTAATAAAATGATGCTGACAAAAAAAAAAAGCTTGCATTCCGACATTTTACCATGTCTCTGTCTGCTGTGGAATTCAGCAGGTGTTTCCAGGTATAGTCAGTGGGTCCCGTTTATATGAAGTGGATATTAACATTTTCACAAAGCTAGACATAAATGAACCCCTGAAGTACTACATGTATGCAAAAAGGATATGTGTATTTCATTTCCCTTCTTGCCACATAATAAAGGTAATTTTCACATAAAAAGGATAAAAAGAGTGTTGCAGTTTGAGGTTCTTTGCTCTAATTTTCCTTACATTTTACTTTTCTCTGTTTATATACCTCCTTTTCTACCTACTTTGCCATTGACTTTAGTAGCAAGAGTAATGTAAAGAAGCTGGTTTTGAAAAACCCATCCTGTATTTCTTAACCATCAGTTCAGTGAATCCTCCTTCAAACTGCAAAGCAATTCTCAAATTTAGGATTTTAGCCAAGGCAACAGGGCAAATCTCCTTCCTTGGAGGGGGGTAGAGTAAAAAGCCATGAGACTTTTAATGATCAAGCAGAGGTGATAGGACCTTGGCAAATGAAAAGCCCTGGTGCAGTAAATCAAAGAAGGCTGTCTTGAGTGTAGTAATATTTTTATGCTAATAAATTAGTGTCATAAGTGATTTGTCAATAAGAGGTAAAATATGCTATGAAGGAAAGAGGAAGGCAGACAATATTTTGCTCTCATACAGAAATAAAAATAGAGTGAGGTCACAATGAATCCTCAACAAGATTTTTGCTAAGAAAAATGTTGGTGTTCTGACCAACTGTGCAATATTTGCATATTTAATTTCTATGTATTTTTATGTATTTAAGCTACATTGGTACCTAAGCTAGATTTAACAATTGAGAATAGCTTAATGAGCACTGTTTGGGTAAGGAGCTGCACTACTGTAGTGAAGAACACTAGCTGAGGGATATGCAGCTCTTCTGAAGCAGTGGCTCCAAAACTTGCTTGAGCATAAACATATACTGGGTTATATGTGTGGGTAGGGAGAAGCTCGTATGTCTCATTCCACCCTTTCTTCTCATTTTGATGCTACTTTCAACAAGAACTGCAAGCCCAGGTAGTATACGCAGTATCTGTCCCTCGTTGTTCCTTTATGCACATACCAAACTCCATGTGTGTGTATCACTTGCACACACTCATGCTAATGTACTGCACACAATAACTCTTGGCCCACACCCATGCACAAACCAAATACCTATGTCCTACATCCATAATAACYTCATGCCCACACACACGCATACAGTGAGCCCAGATGAGAAGGGACTGTTGTTTAGTGGGGTGTGAGGCACCTATCCCGAGGAGCAAGGCCATAGCGAGGCTGTGACTAGTCCTTCTCAAGTTGTCTCAGTTAGAAGTTCTTGAATTTTGGAGATGGGGCAGGAAGGAATGTGAACCTGGGCCTTTGTTGTTGGACAAAAGGGTTCAACACAGTCCCTGTCTCACTCTGCTGCCCTGCTGCTTGCTCCTGGCAGCAAGGGGCTCCCCATCCCCCAGCCCCATTTGTGCACGCAGGCAGTAACCCTCATGCTGGTGTCTACACCAGACCTCAAACAAGCTATCCTTCAGGCTGCTATGCAGTAGCCTGTACTTCTGCACACGAACCTCTCTGGCTCTAGTCCCAGCTAATCCCTTCCTTGCTTGCCTTAGATTTACTTTTTCATCTGTRGCGAGTTCATTTCCATACTTCAGCCACCTGAACTGGGAGAACACTGTGCATGCACTGTCCAGGAATAGATAAAGTACCTACTCTTTCTCCCGAACCTGATGCAGTCCAAGAAGCCAGGCACTCATTTTCTTTCAAACTTTTCTAATCCTGATCCATTTTTGTCCCACAAAGAATGAGCTGCTTTCCTTGAGACAAGTGCGGTTTTAAGGAGTCAAAGCTACTGTGTCCCTGAGCATGAAGGACCTTGGCTTCTTGTAGTCCTTGTACAAACCGTACAAGGATGGAGAGCTGCCCTCCCTTGTGTGCTAGCAGTCTAGTAGAATAAAGGCTTAGCATGATGAAGATGTGAGTCCAAGGTAAAGCAAACTTTCCACTGGGGAAATCCAAGGGACCAGGATTTTTCCTTTTTCTTTAATCTGTATTTTTCATGCTGAGTCCTGTTGCATTCAACATTCATCCACTGCTGCTTTGTGCATACAGAATTACAGGTGGAAGTTCAGTCTGACAATGTGGCACCATTCTCTGAAGTGATACAATGAAAAAGACACAGGAAGGTCAAAGGCTTATCAAAAGTCTAAACTTTTCATACTAGTGCAACAATAATCTGYTTGTTTTAATTCACTCTTGCATTTTACAGATTCGGAAGGTGCATGTTAGTAACAAATTTAGAAGTGGTACATGGATGTAATACTTCTGAAGTTGCTGGATCAGCAGTAGTAGAAATAGTCTTCTAYTAATCTATATAACAGTTATAATACTGAGAAAAGAGTTTCCAACTCTCTCAATGCCCAATCGCTTTGGAAGGATAGAAAGATAGTTCATTTGCAATGTTCTTCCTGGAAAATTTTTCTGTGGCTGCACGTATTTTGATGCAACAAGATAATGTCTTCTATTGGCACATCACTTGTTTTACTGTCCATTTGAGTATTCTTGCAGATATGCATAAGGTATGTGAATATTAATCTTTCTTATTCCAAGAGTCTTTTAAGCTTTTCTCCCTCACTCTCAGGTCCTCAATACCTCCTCTCAAAATCACAAGGGCCAAAGAGAAACTCATTTAACCCTCAATCTGTTGTAAGACAAGTCACAACTGTGATGCAGAAGTAAGGCTTAGAAGAGATTTTTAGGTGGAACTCATCCTCTTTACCTAAAGACTGTGAGAATATGTCTACTACAGCTGGCTGTGCTGTTTGTGAGAATCTAGGGGGGGAACTATCTCTGTTAGCTATGTCCATTAGTTAACACAAACTATGTACCTACCAGCATTGAGCTGGTAGATAGATGTCTGGCCAGTCTGCAGCGTGACTGAGGCAAAAATATACTGCCTATGCCATTYACGCAGCTATACTGAATGCCTGATTTTCATAGCATCCTCTGTATTGCTAATTTGGGATAAGACCTTCTTCTCTAGTAGTAAGTCAGGTTCTCGCAGTTTGGACCTGTTTTTAAGGGCTTAGCTAGAGCACGTGAGCCAACGACTCATAAGCAGCTCTCAAAGGCCGAGGACATCCTTTCACATGTGGTACTGGACATTTTGAGAACCATGTCTGCATTGTGCCCTGCAATTGTAATTCTTCTTGAAGGTTTCTGATTTCAGCTTGTGATTCCTGGGTAGATGTGTATACCCATCTCTGGCTGCTGACCCTTGGTTTGACTTTCTGGTTCCTGATTTTTGGCCATGAACGTTTGGCTCCTTTCCCAGTTCTGGACACTGGCCCTAACCTTTGGGCTGCATAGCCTGTGCTCTAGTCTGTAATCCTAGAAGGCCACCAGGTCATCTGCAATAGACTGTACTCTAATTTGTTAAATAATAAATAAAATCTAAAACARCAGATACGTTATTTTAGGCCAGCATTTTTTATGAAAACTGTCAGCTATTAGTTTGTAACCTGGATTTCTATAAGTATTTTGCTAGATTGCTGTCTGACTTTCCCTTTCTGTTGGTTACCATGTTGTGCCTAATGGCCTGTTTGTCTTTTGAGAGAATATAATCATATTTCAGCCAGTGGAGCGCGTGAACAGAACTGTGAGCACAAATTTCATATTGCTGGCTACAGGTCCAATAATGTGTGCAAGTAAAATGATATTGTCAGATTGTTATGAACTTCTATTTCAGTTTGTATCTGAGATGCTATAAACATTATTTATATACTTCTTCTGGAAGTTCATAATGTCATTTCATCACACATGGCATAAGAGTGTAAACACGCACTCAAATGCAGGAAGTAATGTTGGTTATAGTTCTGTGGCTGAAACTCAGTGGATGAAAAAATGAGATATAAAGTTGACAATCAAAGTATGAAGGAAAATTTAAAGATGAAAGAGGAAGAAATGAAGTCTATACTGTATGTCAACGTTTAGGTGGGTGAAGGGCCAAGTTGCTTTGACAAGAGAATTAATGGATCACAAATGCAAAGCTGAGTCCTAAAATGAACTTACAGTTGCTACTTAATCAGCTAGAAGATGGTATGGAATAGGCACTAATGTGGATCCGAGTGAAAATAAGATTGCTTTTATAAATAGTATATATGATATATATTGTTTATACACAAAGAATGTGTAATATAGATATTTATATACATACACTTAACAAAAAATTACAAGATCTGTGTGGATTTTATTTATTTTTGCTCATCAGCAATTCAAGGATGAAAAACTCAGTGTTGATGCAGTGGTTTTGCTTTGTTACTTTTTTGATGGATCTAGATATCTAAGTTCAAAGTAAGATATCTGATGATCCATCCTGTCCTGTTTCTATTTCAAAATATGTGACAGCTGTCAATCTAGGAAAATATTTGTCATTTTGTTTGTTTCTTATAGCCTAAAAGCAAAATACAGTCCACTCTTCATGACTGCTTTATAGAAATGTGGTACTTCCTTAATTTTAGGGCTTAATTCAAGACTTACTTATATGGAGGCTTCTGGCTCTAGCTTTATATTAAATTATACAAACATGCTTGCTAAACACATCTCCTTCTGTTCTTTGAGAACAGGAACTGTCCGTTATTGGAGTAATTTCCATGAACATGTTTGTTTGTTTGTTTCTCCTGAAGGAGGCTAGCTTGAATAAGAGTTACTGGGATGTCTGTGGGATTCAGCTGATAGTGACTCAGTGAAACTCTCCTTTGTTGAATATAATTGAAAAAGATGTTTGGRAAAAAAAAAAAGTTCAGTGTATTGCTTTGGTGTTTTTCTTCAAAATCCATTACGTACATAAACATAATTTCATATAATTTTCTTAAACTTATTAGTGAATAGATTTGATGAGATAAAATAAGCAACTTCAATTGTTCAGTTAAAATTTGTTAGCATCAAAGCTGGAGCAGAACACTAGGGTCTAGCTTTTATTTAAACTAAGGATGGATTTCTACTTGGTGTAAAGCCTTACTGTTTAATGGAACTGCCTATGAATCAGTGTGATATTCACCACATGTAATGGCATCGTTTTTTTTTCAAATGAATCAAAATTAGGAAGTGTATGCACCAAGAAGTCAGATCCCTTGGTGCTGCAGAGGTCCTTTCTTCATTAGAAGCAGGTAGTTGCTCATTTTCATATTGGGTAGCATTTAGTTTAAAGTCCCACCACCTACTTAGAAAGTAAGATATTAATGAGAGAAGTTACTGGAATTGTTGTCTTTGAATTTGATAGTGTTCTGTGCAACCATTTTAAATTTTCAGAAAATAAAACTTCCATTACTTTGTGTCAGAGAAGATGTTTATAGGCAGGAAGATCTAATTCTTGTCTAGTTTCCCTTGATAGCCAGTGGACTTTCTTAAATCTTCACCATTTACTTGTAGGTTAATCCCCTTGCTTCTCTTTAAATAATTTCTCTGATTCTTTTATATTCATACACTGCAGTTAGTTATATATAGGCATTTCTCATACCACCCCCATCCACTTAGCTGGTGAGTAGCCAAGTAATACATATTTAGCACTTTTAATTTTACCTCATAAATCAATCATTTCAGCTCCAAAATCAGATTTTTTTCTTAAGGCATCATTCAACACAAAGACTCCATTATGCATGTCTGAATAATACATTAATTGTGTGGTTTAAATTTATAAACAATATTATATAATTAACTTTGTAAAATTGCTCACTTTGAAAATTGTACAACTATGATTTCTATAATAGTAGCTACAAGATGACAGCATTAATCTAAGCACTGTCACTCTGAATTGCCGCCAGTAAAGCAGAGGCCTCTTAAATGTGCAATTATGATAGAGAGAAAGTGTATTCCTTGTGCAGATTTATTCCTTTAAGTACTTTTTCAAAGGTTTTCACCTTGTTTTGCATTGCCATGCACTAATGGTATASAGCAAGATTACTTCAGTGAATGGCTTTATTAATGTAAGGAGATACCACTAAGCAGTTTTTTAAAAAAATTGCTTTTAAAAATTCTCTTTTTCACTGTCTTGTATTCTCTATAAAATAGTTAAAAAAGGGGGGGGGCATGGGGGGAAGACTTCCCTACTGATTTTGCTCTTTTGCTATTGGCAAACACTGTTCTTTTTCTCTGGGGATGGAGATAGAGATGGAATGAATAGCAGGATCTGTAAGAAAATAGAATAGAAATCAGAACCAAGAGGAAAAGTGTGTGTATGTTGTTAATTTTTTGTTAGAAGCCTAAGCTGAGATCCAGATTCTGTCAGCTAGACACAATGCCAGTGTTTCTAGTGAGGATATTCTTGTTATATTACAGTGTGTTTATATAWAATACAGAATGGATTGAAAAAAGTGTTACCCAGATTTCAAATCTGGGCAACTGAGGTGCAAGAGACTAAACAACTTGTCCAGTATGAGAGAAGTCGGTAGGAGAATCAGGAATTTAAGCTCCTGCCTCCCAGCTGAAGGGCTGAACTACAAAACTGCATTTATTCTATAATTTGTTTTTATGCTCTTATCTATTTAATCTTCCTTTCATACAAATTTTTATAAGTGTGTCTCCACAGAGAACTTCAGCATAAGAAATGTTTCTGCAGATGAACCCTGAGGTTTTATAGTAACACTGTATAATGATTACGTGGGAGGTACTCAGAGTTAAAATGGAGCAAATTACCATTAGAAGTGAGTCATTTCAGTATAGGGAAGTAAGGTTAGCTATCTGCTTATTACAGCCTTTTCATCGTTCACTGTCAACAGCAGTAGCTCTCGCAGCATTACATAATGTTACATACGTTTAGCCAGATTGCCTGCTTCTGGTGGGGGGGCAATGAGCATGCCCTTGCTTCTGTTGTAAGTAGGAGGAAAATCCTGAAGAGTCCTGCTTGGGATATTCCTGCATTGCTTCCAGGTATGGGAAACTTTGGCTGACACACAGGGCCCAGACTCTGGGTGTACGTGCATGTAGATATGCGCTCACCGACAACGACTAGTGGGCGCACAGRTGCTCAAAACCAAAGGTACGTTTGGTACATAAAAATAAACCAGCGAAAGTTATCCCATGGCTTTTAGCCACAGCATTTACACTAAAGTTAAAGCACAGGGATGAAATTAATGGATTTGGTACCATACCTTCCCCCCCCCCCCAATTTAAAGTAAAATATAGCCACTAAATGTTTTAGCACAGCCTACCAGTTATTATACTGGTTATTTGTTTAAACTGAAGATTACAGCACCACTTAATTGCACTGTATATGAAACTCAAAACCTGCTGCAGTTCCAAATTTATAAAAAAACACTGTATAGAATATAGGCCTATTAATTTTACAGTCTAATTTCTGATTAGATTTAACAGCACCTCTGACAAACTGCATAGATTCAACCCATTAAAAATGATGACAATTCAGTTCTGTCATTTTAAGTGGAATTAAACCCAGTATTGCCAAGTATGATAATATCCTAGGAAAAAATGAACCAACATAAAAAAAAATAAAAATCCCAGCTTGGTGTTATTTCTGTATAGGAAAGTTTCACTTGTCAGTAGTGAGACTAGCTGTTACGTGTTACTGCATTCAAGAACCTGTAGGTCTGACAAGCAAAATCAACAGAAATTCTCCATTCAAGCAGAGCAGGTTAGATAATATTTTCTAGCACAGCTGTGTAACATTTCTATTGGCAATTAAAAGGGCTAATAGAGCTGGTTAAGGAAAAGCTTCTAGAAAACTGTTCTCCATCAGAAAATAGTTTTGTTAAAAGTTAGACTCTCTACAATGTCTATGTTTTGTTTCAGAGGAAACTAAAAACTGTGTTTTATTTAGAACAAAAAATTGTCAACATTGAAACAGCCTGTTCTTCGCTTTTTTCTTTTTAAGAAGCAAACCTAAATAAACAAATGGAAATGTTATATTATGAAAATAGCAGTTGAAATAAGTCAAACTTCCTTTTTCTTCACTGTGAATTTTAAATTTGTTGAAGGGGCTAATTCTGATTTAAAACAAAGCCAAATTTTGAAAACATAAATGAAGTGGCATACCCACTTGTGACACGACTTGCATTTGGAGATCACAAGGTATATTCTTTAGCTCTTATTTGCCATAATAATGCTGTTGACTTCACTTGAAAAGAATGGCATGTTTCCCACTAACTTTATTAGTGACAGGATTGGGCCTTGATGCAATACCTCATGTCATAGCAGCAAAAATTGTTGCCAATAGACTGTCTCGAGAGAGGAGATTTCCAGTAACTGCTCCCAGAGAACTGTTCTAAAAATGCATCTTCTTCTGTCCAGCCATTGGGATAATGATATACTCCATCCCTAAAGAGAGGGGTGCTGACTGAACTGCACTGATGGCACCAGAGGTCCCTGCTGGCTTGTTCACTAAACAGAACTGGCAACTGACTCTGAAGATAAAAGCTCTTGACATTTTTCCAAGCTGGAGGAATGGAGCTGAGTGACACTTAGAAATAAATAGAGGAGGGAATAGTATGATCTTGAATGACAGAGAAGCTTTCATGAAAGACTTGCATGGGGGAGATGTCGGATGTACTGTACCAGGCTTGAGTCTAGGGGATATGTTGACAGTTGGATAATGTGCGTGCTTGCTATGCTGTGGTATGAAACRTAGAGAAGAACAAAGGGGAAAATTACAAATGAATTCTTTATTCCTTCCCACTTAAATGGTTAAAAACAAAATATAAATTTATTTTTCCCTAAAACTGACTCCCTACAAATTGCCAATCTCTTTGGAAATGCACTAGAGAAGCATTCTTTCTCCTGATAGGAAAATGTATTCATGCAAAACATTTGTCATTTGTCTGTTGTTATAATTCATGATCTTATCCTTCGTTCTTTCAATTGTTTAAGCAAACAGTAATCATCCTTTTAACCTGAGACTTCAAAGACAAAAATATTGTGAAGGGGTCCACATTCTTTTCCTTGTCTCTGATCTCAGCCAAAGTCTTTGAACATCAAAGATGCTCAAAGTTTGGGGCAAGTTTTTAAGGATTGGGTTACTAGAAAGAAATTCATTGAATTTCTATGTTCATATTCAACATGGACCAGAACAGATCTTAATAATCAAAAACATTTTAATTTAATCACAACAATTGAAACAAGTTGCTGCTTAATCTTTTGCTCAGTGCAATGAAGCTCATTCATTCCATTGTATTGCTGTGAAAAATCCTTGACTTCTGTCATTCAGAAATGGCTTTACAGATCTTTCTAACCTAGGAACTAACAAGCAATTAGAAATTTAAAATATATTCCCAAAACAAAGAATGTTGCCATTTTAATTACAGTATCACACTGTAATATAAGAGGTTAACACTTAAAAAAATGAATCTTGTACCCTCAATCTATTACCCCTAAGCAATTCTCATTTTCACATTAATTTTTGTAGGCTGTCATCTAAATTAAATACTTTTCAGTTCTGTCAGTTTATCTCTATATGTACTCTCATTACAGCAGTCACTAGAGCCAAAGTATTTTAATCTTCAGCATAATCCCTATAGGACCGTATTCTTAGCTGCAACTTTAGGGGTTCTACAACTGGTCTTTTTCTTTTAAAAAGTGGCACTCACTTGTACAGCAAATCTTCCCCATCTAAGGACTTTTATAAACAAGTAAGTTTTGCAGTCTGTTCTGAATGAAATACAGGAGATCATCTTGATTATCAATAGCTAAATAGTCATAAATCCTCCCTTTCTCCAGTAATCACCTCATACTTCCTGTATTCTCAGGAACTATGTTCTCATAACATTATTCCGGTAGGTTTAATTTTCTGATCATTTGAAAAAAAAAGTTCAGGGGGACAAAAATTACACAATTTTTATTTTTTTCTAGCTGATAAGAAAATGTTGGATGTAAAACTAAATAATGAAAAACCTTGGTGTTAAAGGTAGACCCCTCCTCAAATCAGTGCAACTGTAACTGAGTGTGCAAACCTGACTAACGACAAAAAACAGCAATCAGCTCTTTAGCAGAAATGCATGCCATCACAAGGCCAATGAAGTGGGCTAGCAAGTCTGCCATGAAAACCCTTTTCTTAGGTTAGGATAGGACTTGGTTATGATATTTTCTWTTTTTTTATGGAGAATTTTTATTGAGTTCAGTAGCATCATCGAAGAAGCAGGGTACTTCTTAGAATAAGGCAGCCTGAAAAATTGGGCTGCTAGAACTACTGTTTATTTGCTGAGGTGGGGTTTGCTTTTTTTCTTGTTGTTTTATTGGTTAATAATAAAGAGTGCTTAGTTCAGATTCCTACAAGGGACTACAAGAACCAAAATAAAATTTAACAGCTTAATCCTTGGCAGCTGACTAGACCAAACACCTTCACAAACCAGAACTTGTCAGATAACAGTGCAAATCAGATGCAGCTTGTGGTATATTCAAACCATCACCAAACACAGCTAAACTGCATCTGTCAGTCCTGGTCCTCTGATCACCTGACATGAGGCCCTATCGGGACACACAGGAAGATTTCCTTCCACAGAAAATCAGAGTTCGCAAAGACATGGTATTTATACCTAGGTTTCATTTCAATATGCAGGACATAGCCAGAGTACGCAAACACCCGGATTCAGGAGCTGAAAACCACCTTTGAATCTGCCAGTTTAGATACACCTACTCTTTCTGAAAAACATACAGAAAGTAGAGACTTGCAATTTAGGGAGGAAAACAAAAAGGGTATTAAAAAAAAAATTGACTAAATATATAATTTATTGTATTCTCATGTCAGAGGATATAGTTGAAAAGCTATCACCCAGTATTCATTTCACAGCTTTAAGAACATGAGTAGAGGCTATATGGGTTTATAGCTGGCAGTGATAAAGCCCCCATTAACTTAGCGTGGTAGGATCAGCTCYGTGATGAATATATCTTAATAAAAGTCAAAGTTACTGAAAAACTTGGTAGGTCAACAGCAATAATAGTTCAAATAGATTTTGTAGTGTATCAGTAGCCACCATGAGAGAATACCAGGTATGAAGCATGCATTACTCTGCACAATACACTGCCCTGAAAGCAGAACTTGCTGTAAGATGAAATCTGATAATCGGTCTCATTGGCGGATCAACAAGCTAGGCATTAAAATAATCTAGTCTGCGGAACATAAAAGCATGAATAAGCAATAAGCACATGTATTTCAACTAATAATAGGAAGCGTTAATCTTTTGCAGTACTGAAAGGGGAGCTTACAATTAAAAACCACATACATTTTTTAACCAATGAACCTGGGCTGCATTTTAAAGATAGGACAGAAGTTCAACTGGGTTTGAGTTGATGGCAAGAGCCAGCCATGAACAGCTCTGGTTTGTTTGATTTTAACTGAATAAAATTGATGCTCACAGCAACTTTTATAGTCACCAGCTTGTCAATATGGTAATAGGATAGTTGGAAATTGCTGGTTTGGTTGACAAATAGATCTCTATCTTGTCGGCATAGAAATGAAAACCAGTATCATGCCAATGAATAATCCTATGTACAGGCAGCTTTGGAATGCTGAATAAGAGCAGGGCCAAAATGGAACCCTACAGAGCACAAGAAATAAATGCACTAGGAGAAGGACACAAATTACCCTTGAAAACATAATGCAGGTAACTGTTGGATAAATATGATTTAAGCCAATTTAGAACTGTGCCAAACAGGAAGATAAAGTCCCTCAGGCATTAAAGAAGAACATTGAGATCTAGCAAAATGAGAATAGCTGGAGAATGAGAACCTGTCTTTAGAAGAAGGTTACGTCTCATTGCTGTGTTGCTGAAAATTTTAAACAGGAAAAAAAACACCTAAAACAGAATTTTATTCTGTGCTCACTGAAACCAATGAATTATTTTGGTGTTGCAGGATTACGGTGATGAAAAATAAGATATTATTCACTGAGGGATTTTATGCTTTGTGTTATATATCAATATAGTTCTTTTTTCAATATAACAAAAAGAATTTGTGCATGCTGTTGCATCTCTTGCTTTATTTTGATTCCAGCAGCTAAATAATGCTTAGTGTTACTGTTTTTCATTTAGCTCCAAACAGACAGAAAAAACACAATTATTCATTATAATTAGGTGACAAGTTCTGCAACTTTGGTTTTCATCAGTTATTAAAAATTTGAGAAAACTTTCAGCAGGGTACTTTTTTTCTTCTGGTTTACAGTTTTTTTTCTTTTCTACCAGAAGTGATTCTAGCAGAAGTGGAGAAAGTTGAAAATGTTCATTGACATTTCAACTCTCAGTGAAGAGATGGGGGGGGGGGGGGAGAAAGGAAAACTTGTATGTAAGAGAACAGCTGTACAAAAGAAGCAAAGGTGGAATTTCCTCCTTTTTTGCACGGTGTGGACTATACAAAATCTGCCCTACGATTAAAAAAAATTGGGGGGGATGTGAAGGTGGGAACAGGGAAAAAGCTGGAGAATCATAGGAAACAGAATTACATGTCTTCACATCATGATTTACACTGTGTTTTATTCATAAATCCAAGAACAGTCTATTACTGAAATCACAGGAGAGTCTGTGATACTGGGAAAGAGGATTTCAGTACAGCMAGGGTGAGGGTCATATAGTAATCTGTTTCTTTTTTTAAAAAGAAATATGTGAAATCTATTTACAACTGGAAGAATAACTCTGGAAAACACATAACACTTTCAAAAAGAACAGGAATTCATCTAAACTGTTGGTTCTTTTACTAGCTTTCTTCAAGCATTCATACGAGCAACAAAGAAATTTCTAAATACGTATGTAATATATATATATACACACACAATAAATATTTCTAGTTGATGTGGCCGTCATGAAACTTCTTTGCAAATTTGCTTTTTATTTAATTTGGAAAAAGTAATAATAATATATAACAGGTGATCAATCAGCATGAGTATAAAATTACAAATAACTAATACTTAAAGTGACTTTGGAGTGCAGGAAATGTTTATGGATTTAATTAATTTAGTCATGTATTAATCTGGCAAATTTAACTGCTTATTAATCTTTTGTTAAATAATTGTGAATAGTGATTAAATTTTCAAGAGTTGAAACCTGCTCTAGCTAAACTACATACACAATTTTTTTGCAAGTATTTTTTTCAACTAAACTTTTTTTGTACATTTCTACAGCTAGACAATGCTACTGGTCAAAAAAATATTAAAAAGTTGTTAGGATTTAAAATGCAATGTATTTTAGGTGGTATCTGTAAGGAGTCATGGTAAGTCCTTACTCTTCTAAAGAAAATTAGCAATAGCCCTAATGAATTGATATGTCAAGGGTTTAGATGTCATTTACATTACAAAATGGATTTGAGGGAGAGGAGTAATTTTAAATAGAGTTTATCAGAAAAGCATGGATGTGCTTTGTGTATAAGAGTATTCTAATTAAGCAAATTAAAGGTAATAATAGCATTAGGTTAGATGAAATTCAGCTTACAAACATTTGAAATAATTCTTTTTCCTGTTGCTTGACCATCTCAGGGATGCATCTGGCAGGCTGTGGAGGAAGTGAGAAGCAGGAATTCCTAGGAGTACAGACTCCTTGTTCCTTTGTAATATGGGTTTCCAGGTTCAGGCTTTGGAGTAATTTATCAGGACAGCTACAATCATCCTGGGTTCCCAGCAGAATTGTACAGTGGATAATAATTCCATATACTGGAGGATTTAAAATATTGCTTCTCAGCCCAAATAAACATGAAATAAAACTTTCAAATGATTTGGAAAATGTAATTGTGTTTCTCCGCTCCAGCTTTTACATTGAAAAAGTTGTTCCTGCTATTGCAGTGCAACGAAATGGATGCCATTCAATTGAAGAATGTAACCTAGAGGATTCTCCGTACTAAGAAATCAAAACTCAGAATTAATTTTTTTCCTACTGAAAACATTTTCATGTGTGCTTTGTTTTATTACCTATTAGGAGAAAAAAAAAAGATGCAAAACTATGTTTATAAACATAGAAACAGCCTATGACAGCTGCTGTTCGCATGAGAGTGTATCCCATGTTCTTACTCTGTTTTTTAAAGTAATCTTGAGAAGGCAGTTCTTTGAAACATATAAAGTACAAAAAGTAGCAAGAGAAATTTCCCCACCTGTAGGAGAGGGATGTAACTTATGTGAATATAACTGTTGCTGTCTGGTTTTTGGTGAGTCAAATCACTCCTATGGCTTTGCCAGCTTTATGTCACATACAGAATATTAGTCTGATGACCAACAGCATCAAAGCTGGATTTGTTACATATATAACATTTAGTGAAGCCAATGTTCTCCTAATAAAACTTAGATATTTGTGTGCTAATAAAACTACACAAAGATATATAGTTGGATCAGTATTAAAAGCATAGTGAATTTGATTCTGATAAATAATATAAAATACAATCTAGCAAAACAAATATATGCCTACATGTTTATATGGTCCAGTGAGTTCCTTAAGTTTTTGGATACACAATTTAAACAGATCTTCTCTGTTAAGCATATGARGATAACCAGAACCAGTAATCACTTGTGAAACTGTGATGTTAGATAGGTGAGCATCAACTTTTTTGAGAATAGTTAACCATTAGAACTGAGATCATGTTTTCAAAACAGTCAGCTTTTAGGTACCTAAACTAGGAAGCCAGATTTTTTCAGAATTTCTTACATATTACTTTTCTGAAGGCTTTTATGAGTGACATCATCAAATGCTGAACAGTAGTCCATCTTCCTTCTACTTCCATTTTGTTTTTCTGCATTTGTGAAAGTTGTAAATTGTAGAGTTTTTAAAATGTTCTTTTCCTTATTCACTATAAAAACAAGAAAATCATAAAGATCTTCAGTACTTTTGAATTCCAGTTATCCTCTGAGGCCAACCTCTTTCTTGTTCCTTCACCTCTCCCTTCAACACCCACAAAAAAAAAAAAAAACAGAAAGAAAAACAACCAGCAGCTTAGAACAAAAACATTACAGGCAAATAGAAAAGATAAGATGCTACTTTGGCTTTATTTTGAGCATTCTTAATGGTATAAGACCTTGTCCTAAAACATTAGCATTGTGTTATTTCATCAATAAAAGGTCCACTCTTCTGACATACAAGGGGTGGGACTGAGCTGGTTTAAGTAAAACACCACATGCCATTCTAGATATTCTGTGGCAGCTTGGAGACATGCACTGCTGGGGAGGCAGCTGGAGGCCAGGCTACCAAAGTGTGTGTAAAATGGCAATGGATGCCCAAATTTAGATAACCATATCCCACCCATCAGTCCTTCTTCTGTCTCCAGAGCAAAAGTGAAAGCAGTCACTATCTCACTCAAAAAAGCCTGTTACTTATCAAGTAACTGAGCTCATATAAAATAAACCTGTACTTGCTTCTTTTCCTTTTTTTGCTGATAAACACAAATAAACTTATTTATTGTTTTTCTTATAAAAGGAGAAAAAGAAAAAATAATCAAAAACTTTGACTTAATGTTACTTGAGTTCCTAGTTAGTGGAAGGGTAAAACCATAGCTTAAGTGTATCAAAATACACTGTATTTTATTTTTTTGTTTTTCCCATTAAAGGTTCACTTATTCATAAACTATGTGAATAGGTAAATATATATGATAAAAACATACAAGATATGCAGTTTAGCTTACCACAGCAGTGTCACTTCCTTGAGTCAGAGCACTTAAGATAGTTTATACTGAAGTGTATTATTTTAATAAGTAATTAAAGTGTGCATATATTGTGAAATATTTGTCCAGTACCTGTATGATTTTTAAGGGTGAACACAGAACGCTTTAGCTTCTCTTTTTTTAGCTGCTTCCTAATGGTCAGTTCTAGAACTTTATTCATTTACGGTTTGGTACTGGCTGCCAGTTCTCTGTATGTATAATTGGTACATACTGTTCATTTTATTTTAGAACATACTGTTTCAACAACATGGCTTGTGTCATCATGAGAACAACTGCAAAGGGTTATCCAGATCTTATGATAGCCAGCCAGAAAAATGATGCTGTGAAACCATATTGTCTTGAGAGTAACTTCTAAATGCTGAGCCTAAGAGAAGGCTAGGTACTTCAGTCCTTACTCAATTTGTTCTTCCTGACATGAGGAACATCTTCATCTAAGAAAAGAGGAGAGAAAAGCAGGAAAATACAAAATCTGAAAGAACATGCATATTTAGAAATATTTCAGCTACATGTATATATCTTTCTCAAATTTTATCTTTGCAATACTATTGACYCACAAGTAATAACAGTATTCTCACACTGACTCTTACACCTGCTCTACTGATACTTCCTGGTGTCAGCAGGCTATTTATTTTCTGGACATGCCTTCAGACTATCAGTAATGTGACTTATCAGGGTAACATTCTTGGAAGTATATTTTTCGTGTTTTTTTTGTGTGAGTGGGATGAAATTGCAGAAAATTCACAAGTACAGGATGTGTTTTTCTGGCTAAAGACAGAAGTATCTTATTCTGGTAAAATAATAATGGTTAGTGTAACCTAGTCATATAAACTTAGCATACACCACTTTGATTCTTCCATTACAGGTGTTACAGAGGCTCTAAGTATTCTTTATTTCCTGCCACAAAATATAAGACCCAAAGTGTTAGTTCCTGTTTATGGTCAAGAAATGCACACGTATATATAGGAAAGCAAGCTTAACCTTAGTTCATGCCTCAGAACAGATACTGTATSCTAGAGGCATGGCCAAAACTAACCAGATTCTGCAAGCAAATGATTCATCCATGAGAGTTTATATGGTACAGCTGTCTTTAACTGTTTTTGTAATTGAAAAGGCTCTAGCATCTGGTCCTTTGCTTATTACTCTTAGATCAAATAGTCATGATCTGATGTCTACTTTTTTAATAATGCAGAAAAAAAAAGAACTTGAGGCATGGAGGGTATATTTTTTCAAATGGTCTGCTTCAGAGTATTTGTAAAGCAAAAAACTGCAGTAGAGAACGATATGAATTATGTAAACATACAAACAGCTTTATCACTTTAAATATAGGTGGATAAATTAACTTTTTGATACAGGGGTATGTACTTTTGATATCTTTCATTTATATGAGGATTATATTACTTTCCTCTTTATATGTTACTATGTAATTATCTATTTAAACTCCACCTCCAACAATTGCCATCTTGCTGCTATCACGAACAAAACAGGATATGGACTATGGTATGCCCTATAGAAATCATTCTGTACCAGTTTTTCCTCTGATAACACTAGTATAGTTCCCATTGATTTCGGTTAATCCTGACATTACCACTGAAAAAAAGGTAGACTTTTCCATGCTCACCTACTCCAGTTTTATGGATGAACGCTGTTACAGTAGAGCAAAGTGGTAATATTATTTATTTAGGCAAACCTCATTTGAAGTCAATTATTAAGAATGAGAGTGTTTTTTATTATTATTTTGTATGCCTACATAAGGTCTGCAATATTGAGTGATTTAATCCTCTGTGAAGGGACCCTCCAAACAGTGGGCAATCTGACATATTACATGAATTGAACTAGGCTGAGTCAAGGATGGAATTTCATTATTTGTCTGTGTAAGGCTGACAAACTATTTTAGAATAAGATTTAGTGTGTAAATGTATTTCTGTAAAGCTAGCTAGCTTCCCAACCCTGTCCCAAGCCTTTCATATCGTGATTGGATGCCATAAGGCAAGGCCTTAATTATTCTGATTGATTGAAAAAGGTATTTTCAGAGCTGTTATTTTTTTGAGAGGCTGAAACAGCCTAAAAAAAAAAAATCAAAAAATAAAAGTGATTGTAGTTCAACCAAACTCTTCAAAGAGCACTTTATGTGATTTAAATTTAGGTTAGCATTAGCTAAAAATGTTTGGGAGTCATGTAATAATGTGTTTGTTTTCTTTTTAAAAATAATACGGTTCTTGTTACTACACAGCATGGGTCTACGTGTTTTATTTTAGAAAAATGAAGACAATAGTTTTGTTACTGGAACTGGAGCTTCATTCATTATTTTTAAATGCATTAATTTAACCACACAAGTRATCAAACAAAAAGTTGTGGGTAAACCAACAATTTAACCATTTCTGAAACAGTCAAGTTACTAATTTTGTCCTTCAAGAATGTAAGAATTACATTTTGATTTTGACAGAATTCCTAGTAGAGCGAAAACATGCCTTTCTACCTTGAGGTTCCTGGTTAGAAATTGTAAAGAAAAATTGTGTATTTATATATGTGTGTATTATTATATTTTTTGAGGTATACATACAAAGAAATGGTTCACTGGTATTAGCAAATGTGAGTTTATGCTGCACAAAGTAGAGTACCAACAACTGTTCAAGAAATGCTTGCAATTCTGGCAATCAATTCTAGAATAACCTCTATAAATGTTTCTTTCTTTCAAGATCAATCCAAAAATAATATACTTTTTGCCATCATAATTAGCCTTACATTTACAAGTGATCTTATAGTGAAGAAATCCCCTTAAAGAAAAAATGAAAAAAGTCTCCTTTTGTATTGACAATAATGAAAGAAACTTTTTACATCACCTATGGATGGTGGTGTAGGTAGGTATATTGACAGATGCACAGGAAGAACAATAAATACACATCAATACTTTGATGCTACTTGAGAGACTGATTTCACTGTGTGCTAGAATTTTTCCTTTGCTTGTCTATTTATTAGTTAAATTGTTTGAATTCTCGTTTCATAGTTTAAGTAATATGAGCAAGTATCACAATTCAGCATGATAGGAATATTGTTGAAAATAATCTGTTAAATCCATAGATTATTTTGTTTAATATAATCTCAGGTGATCGCATCATATAGAAACTTGCTTCCTCAGCCAAGTATATCTGCATTTTCCCAAAATCTTTTTAACGAATATTTCACATTTCTGTTGCTTTTTCAAGATTCTTCATTTTGTAGGTCTCTTGTCTATGCAGTATGTTCCCTAAGGTTAAGAATGAAAGAGGTCTCTACTACAGACATACGTGATTGAAAGAGCAGCTAAATTGCTGCAGTAATGAGAAAATTTCCTTTACCCTGGATAATTCAATTGCTTAGCACTGAAACATTTTTGAGATAAAGATTTTTAGAGAACTAAAAAATTAAAGATAATTTCTTTACAATCAGAATTTGCTAACAAGGCTTCTATGGAAACGAAGAGCATAACTCTTGTTGTATTAACGGAAGCAAGATCAGACCATAAAATGAGACTTATGCTCTTAAATAAAGAGAGACTGTGTTCTATAGATATTCTGATGTGCAGTTTCTTTAGAAAATGCTGCTGCTTTTCTGGAAAAATGTGGTTAAAAACACATGATGATGAAGTTAACCTAAATCTTTCATTGGCTTACAAAAATAGGTCAAATAATACATTGCTAGCTCTGCTGTAAGCCTGTACACAATCCGTACATCCCAAAGTACAAGAGATTTTGCTCAACAGTCCTACCTCTACTTTCATTCATATCTGTAGGTTAAAATATTTAGCTTTCCACAAGTGTGACTCCCTTTTGTTTTCTTTAAAGTCGAAATTCATATGCTCTTTAATTATATTTTACTAAAAAGATGTTTGAATATGCCATTTACAATTATCTTGGGTTTTAAAACTGAGATATTGGAACATGTTAATGCAGATATTATTCCACAGTTTATAAGCCATTTATAAACGAATTTGTTTCTCCCCTGTCAATGTTTAAATTCCAGAAAAAAGTATCATTAAGTGTTCTGTAAAGCATTTGTCAAACAATTTGCAATGTGTGGGATTTTTTTAAACATAGACACTGCATATGTGTGCATAAAATGTGACTAAGGTCACACACTTTTTGTAGTTTGGTGTATTCAGACAAATTCAGTGCATATCTGGACTCTTGAGCTCTGTTCTTTAATGGGAATGATGTATAAAGACTAAACATAAGATGCAATTTTCCAGAAGAGAGGTTGTCTTTATGCTGGTGTGGATACCACCTACCAAAATGGAGGACTGATGCTTCTTGGCGGCTCTGTCCGAGGCTGAACTTCCCCCGAATTGTTTGCATGTACTGGTACGTGGGCAAATAACACGGTTTTGATGAGACATTTTGGCCCCGCTTCCCGAAACTCTTCCATGTGGGCAGCTGTTTACTTCTGCCCCACGGCCCTCTGCAGTCACAGGGGTTTCACACCTGCCCGCAGCGGCTTCCACGCACAGGGACGGCGGGGGGCCCTGACTAAAATTAACTGGAACCCCCCCCCCTCCACCCGGCCTGCAGTGGGCGTCATCACCACCCTCACGACGCCAGGAGGGGAAGGCGGGGAGCGAGGGAGGGCTAACGAAGCGTGTTTCGGGCTGTGAAGGCAGGGCTGGCTCAGGCAGCAGAAGCGGCGGAGGGAAGGGAAGGGGAAGAGAAGGGAAGGAAGAAGGGAAGGAAGAAGGGCCGCCTCCTCCTCCTTTCCCCCGCCCGGGCTCTCCCGGGGCAGCCGCAGGTGCCGCGGGGCTCCCGCTGCCCTCCCCCGGCACGGCCGCCAGTGTGCTGGCGTCAGGCTCTCGGCGTTTTGTTAAAAAAAAAAATGTTTTTTTTAACAAAAAAGTTTCTAGTTCGTGTTTTTCAGAGAAAAGCTGAAGCCTCTCAAGCTCTAAAATGACGAGCAATGGAAGCCACAGGAAGCGTGTCCCCCCCGCCCCCCAATATTATTCTAAGATAACCGAAAAAAGAGATGTTATTTTTAAGCTGCGGCTGTTTCCATTAAACATGGGGCCTCCGGTGCTACCATTCCTAAGTTTGTTTCCCGGGGGCTCCTTGCCTTTAGTTAGATTAATTAGAAAGGGCAGAAGGCGGCGGGGTCCGCGTACGTGCAGCACGTTTAACGGTAACCTGTTTCAAAGCCTCCCTTCCCCAAACAGTCCGGGGCGCGCGCAAGGCGCGGGGGGGGGGGAAGCAGGGAGGGCGGGGCGCTTCGCCTCTGCCTCCTCGCCTGGCTGCTGCCGCCGCCGCCGGGGAAGGGGGGGAGGGAAGGGGGTAAAAAAAGGGTTAAGAAACTTGGCTGAAGAGATGAATGGCACGGCGCGGAGCGGGGAGGGGCCGGGCTGCGCCGCGCCAGGCGAGGGGGAAGGAGGGGAGGATCACGGCTGCGGGTTAGGCTTTGAAAGTCAGCCTCACAGGCATTGCAGCAGAGCCCCGAACCGCGGAGGGGAGCGG
>NW_020450665.1:3068369-3177975 GCF_003343035.1 Apteryx rowi | reverse complement strand
CCCCCCCCAAATTCCCCGACCCCCCCTGAAAGTTTGGCTGGCCACGATGGGTCTGGGGGGAGCCGGAGGGGCGGAAAGTTGGGAGTTTCTGCCCCCGCGACCCGCTTCTGCCCGCCTGAGCGCTAGCTGCAGCCCTGGGCGCCCGTTTCGGAGAGGCGCTCTCCTCCTCCTCCTCCTCCTCCTCCTCCTCCTCCCTGTGTGCGTGTGAATTATCTAGGGAGCAGCAAAGCGGGTGCGCAGCGGCCGCAGTGCCCGTGGCGCTGCGGGGCCGGGGGAGCCGCGGCCTTGCGGCCCCGCCGGCCTGGCGGCTGCGGGCAGGGCCGCGCTTCCCTCTTCTCGCCTCCTCCCCGGTGGTTTATTAGCCCTTGCTCCACCTCTGCCTAGGTGTGTTTTCCATTTCCTCTTGCGTGTGGCACATGCTCGCCTCCCGGCCTCCCCGAAAGATGCCGTCTCATCATTTTAAGTTGCGTGGTACGGGCTCCTTGGGGGCCCCGCGCTTCCCCTCCTGGGCCGGAGGCTGTATTTCCAGACCTGTTCTGTGTCCCTGCAGCCCTTCAAAGGTGACTCTCCCCCTCCCCTTCTGCCTACCAAACGCGTTGTTTGGAGCCGTTTTTCACAAGTCTYGGTCGGGAATTAAGTTGAAACAAAGTGAAACCTAAACACATACCGTAATTGAACGTGGATGAAATGAGGTATGGCTTCATAACGCGGATACAGTTCTGTGCTACTTCTGCTCTTCTGTAGACAGTATTGTGGATTCTGATTGTTTATGAGGTTTTTAACTTGAAGAATTAGGCTAGAAATGGTGGGCATGTGTTGAATTTTTTTTTTTAATATTTACTTATAAAGGTGGCATTTCTGGTTTGGGAATGTGTTGATGTTAGGGAAGCTGAAGTGGAAGTTGTCCCCTGCTGCCTCATCTTCCTGGAATCCAGAAACTGTGTTTTTCCTTGTTTCATTGGGATGATTTGATTCCGGGAGTATTTTGAGGGGACCTGGCTGCAGTGTTTGATAGCTCACGGGCCAGTTAGAATTTAACTGAGTCATGGCACTATAAATGTTCAGGTACTACAGAGCTTTATTTGACAAAGAGTGAGGATCTCATCTGCCCGTGAGGAGGAAGTATAGTCGCTTCTGAAAGGAGGTGGTGCATCCCTGAGTGAACGGTACGAAGACTTTCTTTAACATTCAAATGTGAATGTGTTGTTTGGACTTGGCGCTGGAAAGTGACACATTAATAAGCCATCCGACAAAGAAAAGTTTTTCTGAGGTGAGGAAGTTTTGTGGTTAAAATCTGATTTAATAGTATCTGAGTTATTGTTGCTGTAATAGCAACAAGAGTTGACATCTCGGAGAGTGAAAGTACTTGTACAGAGCTACGTGCAGGCAGATTTGGGACTTTTGCTATCCAGAGCAGTTGTGTTCCCAAACTTGTGCTTGAGAAGGTCTTCTTAACTTATCAACATTCCTTCATGCAGCCTGAGATAGAGTTGACATTGACCATTAAGCAAGACAGCAAGTTGTTCGTAAGTCGAATGCACGTATATGAGCGTATGCTTTTGTTGAGCAGGACAGGAGAGGTAAAAAGTAGTAATTGTGCGTGTTTTAGGTAGATGTGAAAACTGACATCCTCTTGGGCTGGCCTGCAATTCCGAGTTACCTAATGGAAGTGAGATCTACTAGTTTTTTTGTCGTCCCCCCCCCCCCTTAAGATTTTGTAGCGCATACGTGCACAGAACACAAGATGCTGTCAAATGCTTAGCATAACCAGACTGGACTGATTTTTCTAGTAGTCTTAGGGTTAAAAAGTATCAGATAGAAATGTGCTGTTTCCCTTCTGCTCCCTGTACTTGTTTATTTTTCTAAAGTTGAAAGCATACTAATCAAAATTGGAGGAAAAAATAAGCAAAACTTACTACAGTAATGAAAACTAGGTAAGTGAGCTAATATTTTATGTCATAAACCTAAATGGCTGTTTTAAATGTTGACTCTATCACCTGAAGTGTTTCATAGTCAGCTATGTTTAGGTTTAATCTATTATCCTGTAAAGGATGACAGTGAAACAAAGCAGAGCAGTGGCTGAGTAAAGATATTAGAACTCAAACAGGAATTAACTTAGCGGTGATCATATTTGCCTGTAGGTTTTGCTTAACATGGGATTGGCTTAAAAGAACAGACATAGGGTTGACTGCTTAAAAGTTTATTTTCTTGTCTTTTCAGAGCCAACTTCTTCCCCTGTTTTTTAACATTGACAAAAGGTTTCTGTAATACCAACTATATTATTGTTAGCAGTGAGAGCACTGTTAACTTTACCAGTGACAGTGCAGGACGTTACTATATTAAAAGAGAAACTGTGTTTTGCATTGTGTGGAACACATGTATAAACTTGCCCAAGGCAGTTAGGGAGTTGCATTTCCCACAGTCAGCTGTCTTGCTCAATGGTTGTGCTTGACGCCTCATTGCAGGGCTATCAGAGAAGCCACAAAGACTCTAATAATTTGTTAATTTTAGATTAGCTGTTAAGAACTCGCCTGAACAAAATGGCTCGTGTTTTTCCTCTATGTGAACGTACATGGAGTGGGGAGGGTCTGGAACAGGAAGGTGTGGGGTTTCCAGCCGAGCGCTGRCATGGGGACAAAAACTCCTGTGGGGGGTGTTTTTTGGTTCTGCGCAAGAGTAGTGGCCACCCCTGCAGGTGCGAGGCCTGCAGGTCGGAGAGGCTCTGCCCAGCCTGGAAGCTGGGCAAACTTTCTAACCACTGGCTGACACACGCCAATAGATGGGATAAATAGGAAAAATGTCCTGTGGATAAAAAGAATAAATATCCTTTTGGAACAATAAGTGCAAATTTTGAAATATAAATTATTATTGCTCAGCAGAGGTATAATGACAGGCAAGTGGAAAGACAGACATAAGTAGAGAATGAAGTCTAACAGAAGGAAAATGTGCAAAGAAATTTTGCACAGTTGTATGAAAAGATACAAATATAAATAGGCAGTCTAAACAGTCTTAAACTAAATAAAAAGTTTTATGGTAACAGCATTTGTGGCTTGCTCTCTCTTCCTGCTACTAGACCAAAATGATAACACTAACTGAACAGTATTGGTCTGCCTGTAGAAAATCTGAGGAAAGCTTTAAATGGTATGTGACTTTTGGGGGGGATATTATGATGTTAGGGTTTTGATAGTTACATTTGAAAATACTGAATTAGAAAATGATGCGCTAAGATTAGCAAGCAATATTTTGAGTAGACATTTGTGATTGCATAAAAAAAACTTCCTTGAATTCTCGGAGGGAAGGTGTGCCTCAAGAAAAATGGGTGGAGGAGGTCTCTTGGTAAAGGTGAATGTATACATTTTAATGTTTCTGGATTATTTATTTGAAATCCACTCTGAAATGTGAACAGACTGTATTGCACTTGGAAGAATTAATTTGGTAATTTGTTTGGCTGTGTCTGTTGCAGGTCACTTAACTTGATGTTTAAAGAAGGAGAATAGGAACTGAGTCTCATGTAAACATTCCAAGTGCAGAAAGTGGAAGAAGCAGTAGTTAACCACCTTATGGTCAAGCCCTCCTGACATAGTCTTCTCTTACTTAAATTGTTACTGGAACTCATTTCTCCTGTTTAATTACTATGTCTTGAAAGAAATTCTGTTTTCTCTGTTCTGTACCTTTTATTTCTAAATATTGCTGTGTCTTCAACAGAGGAAAAAACAAAATTTCAGTTACAGACTAAATCAGATTAAAAGCAGAAATTGCATGTCTTCTGTTAGTCACCAGTTTTTAAGAGATTGAGTTTACTGTAGAAAAACTTCTACTCCATTGGGCAAAGAATTCTGGCCTGTTCTTTCTCATCTTGAGAAAGAAAATTGAGAGAGCAGTCAGAAGAGATCGGCTGGTAGATGTAAAAAGTGCTTATGAGCCTTGACTGCAACTATTGTTTAAAAACAATTTTTTATTATTTAAAAGCAAATATGGGAATATTTAATTGGCCTCAAAAAGCACTCAGTGAATTTGTGTTGAACTGTGTCTAAGAAGTATGTCTTGCTCACGGAAAATCTGGAGTGTTTTTGTTTTACATGACATCAGGCTGATGCTTGTTGCTGTGATGCCGATTGTTTTATGGTGAACTTTAGGATTCACTGCTGCTGCCCACCTGCATTACGAAAATGGAGTTGTAAAGGAAATTGAAAAAAGACTTTTTTTTAAGTGTTGAAGTGAGCTCTGCTTTCTGCAAAGGTAGAAATAATTTTTCATTCTTGTCCCAGGAGATTGTCTTATTCCCATTGTTAATGTCGCCACAGTCAGGCTTAAACTGTAGTTTTTCAGCAACCTATGATAGCAAACAAATAGATGCTCAAAAAAAAAAAACAACACTCTAAGGTGTACACACCTAGTGCGCCAACTAAGTTTTTGGGGATAAAATATTAGTATTGAACAGCGTTTTTGCATCTTTTTTTTTAAAAACATTATTGAAAGAGGTGTAATTAACTCTCCCCAGAAATAACAAAGGACTCGTGTTTTGTGGGGGTTTTTTTGTTTTTTTGTTTTTTTTTTTTTTGAACTCTTATAAACTGTATGTAGTTGCTTGGAACAATGCAAAGGAATTGTTTAATGCTGACCTAAAGGAAATCCTGTGTATACATTGAACCTTGATGGGGACATAAGGTTTTTTTCAGTCAGGTAGAAAGCTGCCTTCTCGTGGAAGTGGTAGCATTTAAATAAAATACTCATCAGTGGAGTAGATATAGACAAAATTTTGTCTATATCTATAATACAGAACAGAAATACTGGAGAGAACTTTTTTTTCCTCAGTTTAAGATGATATGAACAAATGAATATACTTTTAAAAAGTGCTGCTTCCTTCTCCTCTAAGGGGTCTCCCTTCCCTTCTTTCCTTTGGTCACAGAAGATTCTATCATCTTGCTTATTTGCTCTTTGAAACAAAATTGGAAAGACCTCTGAAGTATGTTTATTACTACTTATTGTCGCTACTGACTATACTCCTGCCATTTCTTTGTTTATTTTGACTGCAGTGATAACTTAATCTCTTTTTTTCCTAATTGAATTCAAATGTTGAGGCTTGCTACTGTTCTGTGGTGCAAATCGACATTTTATTTTGTGAAGAATACAGGGGAAGGATCTGAAATAGTCTCTGAATGTAGTATTTAAGGGTATTTACTTATTTTTCAGCTTAATGGATCCACTGTTGCCTTCTGATGCTGGCAGTAGTCCAGCAAGCTTCTGTTATCTCTAACTGACCTGAAAGCTTTGAATAGGTCTTTTTTGGATGCTGATCCTTGTATCAACACCTGTATCTTTTTCCTAGCTAGTGCATTACATTGGTCAGAGTTGATTCTCTAAGTTGACTTTGGCCCAAGCGGTTTTGCAGAAGGAGGAAATGCTATGAGCTGCCCCCAATGTACATATTTCCCACTCCACCTCTCTTCACCCCGTTCCCCTCCCTCTCTACCCGCCCTGCCTCCCCCACTCCCTGAGAGTGGGGAGTCCTCTTCTCCATGCTGGAGAAATTTTGCGTTTAAAAAAATTCAGTATATAGTTTCTGTGAGGGTAGAAGTTAAAGGTGAGTAAAAAAAGGAGAGAAACTCTCCATACGCTAAGCAAGAGAAGATCAGAGTTCAGCCAAGCAAGGAGGAGGGGGAATGTCTATTTTTGTCTTGTTTATATTTTTATTGTAGTTAAATTTGACTATTTTAAGTGTACAAACTTGCTACTTTAATATGACAAAGGGTGATAACTTGGTGACAGAGGATTTAACATAAACTTTCATAATGAGGCTTGTCACAAGAACAACATTCAAACTGTACAAATCACAAAATTGATCTGGGCTACCTGTAAATTTGCGTCTTTTAGCACAAGTTCATTTAGGAATAATAGAAAAGAGCTGAGAAGAATTTTTAAGATGATGCTTGTGGTGGATAACATGATCTAAGTGTAGTTTCCAAAACTACTTCATTCTTCAATTTCTCAAAAGCAAGTATTTACATTTCTATTGGTTTAGGTTTTTTACTAATTAATTTTGAGGCTATGTAGCATTACATTTTGCAATTTTACTGTGGCCTTATGTTTTCCTTGTATGTATACTAAAATTAATGAGGGCTCTTTAAAAATATGATTTAGATATTCATAGATGCAAACCTCAAGTATTARGTAGTAATCACTACACAGAAGGGGGAGCTTTTTAAATGAAATCAAAGAAAACAGGACTCTCTTTGAATCAAAGTTGGACAAGAGTTTTGTTCTTAAATATTGTCCAGTTAGCTAGAGAGTACAAGTTATTTGCACTTGCTTTGCTAATGATTCTGTTTGGAAGATTTTGCTTTCTGGAGTTCAGAGTTATATTTTTCTTCTGAAATAGAAAAATTATATTTGGAGAACTTAATGTACAAAATGAAGCATCACTTTGTATTAGACTAACAATAAGTAATCTGTGTGTGTGTGTATATATATATATATATATATATATATATAAAAATCAGAATAGGAGAAATTGGTACACAGATGTTCATGGGGTCATTTTTGCTATTCCTTACAGATCAAGCATGGAACTGTTTAGGAAGAAAATTAACACATCCTTGGACTCCTGAAGGAAGAGCCTTCCCAATGGGACCACTTTCAAGGTAAATGAATTCATTTGTATTATATTTACCTTGTCTTTTTGGTTTGGGGTCTTCTCTTACCTTACCAAATCCATAATACAATTTTCTGCCCTATATAAATTCTTCTAGGATTACAGTATGTTTTAAAATGATAAATTTTCAAGTTAATTTTTCTCTCTTCTGGTGTAAGAGTTCTTTTTAATATGTGCTGATTAAACAGAAATAAGGATTTTTGTAGTGTTTGAATTTTTTTTGTATGGAATTGCCTGGTAAGTCCTGAAGATTTGGTCTACTTGTTTGGGGAGTAGTTACTAAATAGAGAAGAACCTGATTCACATATAATTTCAGGGTGAAAGAGGAGATTAAATAAAATTTACCCTGTTACAGCTCTCTCTCTCTTTTTTTATTATTATTATTATTAATAAAGTAGTCCGACTTGAGCTTCTGTGGCAAGGGACTGTCACAGTAAAATCATTATTAGATATTACGTTACAGTAGCTTGTAGACATTCAGCATCACTGTCAGTTTGTTTGGATGTGCTCCCTTGGTTCCCATTTCCTAAATCCTATTTTTCTTTGATACCAGGGGATAATTCTCCAAGTGTTGTCCAGTGATTGCTTATGTATACTCGCTTTGGTTTGTGAGTAATTTTATTCACTTGAGTAGCCCTGCTGTACTCAGTGGGCCTACGTGCATGCCTAAGAACTCGAGAATGCTGATGAGCATAAAGAATACAATTTGGGCATGTAATGGTTGACAAGCAGTTGTTGTTTTGTTTYTGGTCTCTCTTAGGACTCATTTGCATTGCCTCCAGTGGCAAGTTTTGCGAGCATTGGTAGGGAAGCTCTAGAACGCTGAAGGCAATCATGTCAAATCCCAGCCTGAAAAATTCCTAGTATATATCCTTATATCTGCAATCTGTGTAGTTAAAATGGATATTTTCCTCTAATAAATTCATGTGGTGCTTGACTTCATTCTCATATGACAGTGGTAGATGTCCTGAAACTTGAGCATCTCTGACACAATAGCATGCAGTAAAGTGAAATCATTAGAAAATATACATTCCTTTTTAAAATTTGGGAGATTTGGATTCATCCAGAATCAGTGTTTTGGAAATGAAGGAAAATCAAGATGAGGAATCTTCCCCCCSCCCCCCCCCCCCAATACTGCTTGCTGTTTGACTACTCAAAAAAAACAAAACAAACAAACAAACAAAAAAAACCCTCTAGCCTTGCTACAGTGTTTCTGGGCAATTGTATTTACTGGAAAGTTAATTTTATGACTACTTGCTGATCTTGGAATCAGCAAGATAAGCACTTAATTAGCCATTTCAAACTTTGTAGTTGTGGTCAGCAGCAGATGGTCACTTATACAGCCATAATAGAACTTAATAGACAGTGGCTTTTGTGGAAACAAGCTTTTTGAGATGTCATGTCTTCAAAAGTAGTTATAAGTGATTGAAAGCTTTGTTTTAAGATTCCCTCACCTTCATTTAAAAGGTATTTTATGCAGCCTGGCCTCTAAAAGTGTGAGCTGTAAATAAGTGTCTTGCACCAAGGATGTCAGCTTGTCAGGTGATTAAGCTTAAGATTTGAGAATATGTATTTATCAGTGTAGACATGGCTGCAAATTATGACAGTTTGCATTCCTTTTTCCACTTCTAACCAGCATAATAAAACAATTGTGCTGTGTTGTGTTTTTTGCAGGGGAGAGGGGAAGAGGATAGCTTTATTGGTTATGAGCATTAATTGTAGAATACCTGGCTCTGTATACAAATCTGAACTGTGTACCGTTATAAATAGTTTTAATGCAGAGTGCAATACAGAGATTTGTTTTTCTCACTGGATTTGGATTTCTWGTTTCAAATCAGAATTTTGGACCATTTAGTACTCCAGAGAGTACTGCTTTGCAGACATAATTGTTGCTCTGTTTGATGCTGTGACCTTAACCTTTGAGGGGTAAGAGTTACAAGATTGGAAGGTAGTCAGGCTGTCTAAAACTGAGCATACGTCCATGAAAAGCCTGGAGCATTAGGGTAAAAACTATAAATCATGTCCGTGAGTTTTAAATTTAAGTCTAACRTTTTTTTTACATGAAACTCCCAAAGATGCAGCTCACGAAAAGATACAGGTGAGAACTACAGCAATGGTAACTATGCTTCTTGTACACTGAAGTCCCAATCATTTGTACGGAGTTTTTCTATGAAAATGAATAATGAAATATTTTGAACTCCGTTATAAAAATGATTGGGTATAGTGTATGGGAAGAGTTTCCGTCTTGCAAACCTGATCATAAGTTCCTATTTAAAATTGCAGTTTTCAGACTGCAGGTCATTGCCTAAGGTATTAGAATAAGAGGTGGAGGGAGAAAGCTGTCATGAAAATGAAAAGGAAACTTGTATGGTTCCAATTGGAAATAGGAAGTATAACTGAAAAAAGGTCATAGTTCCTACTTGGAAGCTCTTGAAAGTTGGGACCGGAACCTCCAGGGAAAATGGAAAGGAAGAGGAGGGTAAACTTGTGTTCAGTTCTGCAGATAGTCCGGCTGATGCCAGTGAGGCTGTTGAAGGAACCAGGTGACAACTCGGTGTGAGCAAGACTAGCAGAGGCAGCCTCTAGCTGAAGAAGAATTGAACATTGTAAAACAGTTATGTTTTACTTTCAATGATAGGTTTCAGAGAACAACAAATGGGTGTATTATGATCTTGACTGATAGTATATTCTTTTCTTGTTCAAGGGGAAAAAACAAAAGCCTGAGAATATGAAGTTGCAAACAAAAATTTCACTTTTTTTTCTTCCTCTCTAAAGAGGAAAAGGTATGCTTTGGAAGTGAAGGAAACTGTACTTCTGTGAAGCGGATTAGTGTATGGTTATGTTTGTCTTCTAGGAATTAACACAGGCAGTGCTTCCATTTTGTTGGTCTAGTAAATTAGAGGTAAAGGGATTGGTAACTTGTGGGATAAGAAAAATGGCCCTCATTTTTTTTCTGTAGCTTGGCATTTAATATTTTACAGCAAACTTTTTAGTTTAACATACTTGAACTTGTACTAGATAGGGTTAATAGGCTAGAACAAAAGGTCAAAGCATAAGGCATTAGGCTTAATTAAGGGAGAGCAGGAGTGGCAGGAGTATGTGACAGTTAAATGGGTTTCCCACAGACTAATGTCTGTTACAGTGCAACCATGCCTCAACTTAAGTGGGTTATTTTGTGCAAAGGGCAACAGTGATTAGCAGTTTGACATGCCAGACATTTCTGGCCAATCCCATCTGTTTTAGAGGTTAAAAAAGCACACCTTTATGAGCTGATAGATTGATTTGTGTGCCTGTCTGGTAAAGATTAGAAGTCCAAGGCCAGTGCTGTAAATGCCAGTTATAGAATATTGTACTTTCTTGGTTGTTCTTTGTTTAAACTGTCAACTATTTTGTAATGAGTATAACTGCTATAAAATTGGCCTTACAATAAGAAAATCATGGCAGGGACTTTGAAGCAAGTGTTTTGAACTGGAAAAGTCTGAGTGGAATGTTTCCTCATCAGGTTTGTTTTGAATTTGGGCCTGTAAGTTTTGGCCGCTTTTGTAATGCTTTACTTGGAAGGGAAATACCTTTCATCATAAAGCTACCGTGGTACGTTTCTACATAAGATTCACAACCTGTCTTTATAAGCATTGCTTTTTTAAAATGTCTTTGTTTAGGAGCTACTTGCCTCAGTAGTAATAGATTCAGTTCCAACCCAGTTGGATAGTAGAGAACCTCACTACTTAAAATGGTTCAGTATTTATACTTGGCTTGGTTGCATTCTCTGTATTCTTCCTACTCCATTATTTAACTAGCGTGCATACATGCATATTTTTGTTGATGTTTTTCCATTGTAGCTAGTATTCTCTGGATAGTTTTTCTTACAGAATCATGAGGTTGCCTAACAAGCCTAAAATAAAATAGGTAGCACAATAAGTCTTGACAGTGTTTCTTGCCATCTTTATGACTTTGTAAAGTCAAAGTAACATTACTATTAATATAAGACTATTAATAAATCGTTGATGCAATAAAACTGTTTTTGATAATGTTCAAGGTTCATACATAGTTGAAGGTGATTATCCTATTTTAAAATCAAGCAGAGGTCAGACTGTGGTGTAAGATACTGACTTTGGCCCAAATAATATGCAATAGCATCACAACCAATGACAATCTTTCTTACTTTAACTCAAATCATATATTTATTTAAATTGTTAACTGTGAGTGTACTTTGTGGTAAGATGCTGATTGTTTGCCACAAAATAAAAACAAAATTAATGATATTCATGTGCTCACTTAAAATTAATGCTTTTTAAAGCTGTCACTTTTAAAAGACAGTTTAAGCTTTCCCTGTTCTTTTTCTCCCCTCCAGTCAAGCAGTGACACTTGTGGCTAAATACAGCTGAGAAATAAAACTGTATGAAACAGCATTTGGCACCTTGCATTTGATTTTCCTACTTTAACTTTAGTCAGTTGTCTAAAAATTCTTGTTTTTCTTCTAGCAAACATGATTTTCTTACCCTTTCTCAGTTTAAAAATAAATAAATTGAAGATAGTAATGATTTGATGTTCATATGCTAAAGACTGCTCCACACACCTGATCTGTACTTTTGCTGTAACAGCTGTGGCTGTTTTCTGAGGTGATTTGCTAATTTGTGACTTTTGGAAAAGTTGTTTTCACCTTACCTAGCTTTGTAAGAACCTCTTTAATTCTTCTTTTGTTCTTGTGAGTCTGTTCCTTATGTTTGAAAAGCCTGGAAATATTTTCATCCTCCTTTTGGAGGAGGAAGGCAACATCATTATCCTGCAGTTTATTTAGTAACATGGAGCTGAAATGGGCATATGCAGCATCATGTTCTCTATGGAATAATATCTATTTAAATGATTTGGATCTAATACATATTTACATGAAAAAACATCTTGCCCTTCTCTGTGGGGAGAGAAGGTGGACAAGCATAAATTTTATAATACTCATTGCTTCTCTTGCACTAAATCATACTTAAATTGCAGAAGGTTGTTGGCTTGAGAGTTGTATAAAAAGTGCTTGGCTAGTAAAGTGAGAGTGTAGAGAGATTTATCTAATTTAATACTAAGAAAATGTTGTCAGCTGCAGTGCATTGATATGTGATTGCCTAAATCCAAAAGCAGTACTAGATTTCTATATATTCATACCTGTAATATTTTCATGTTTATAATACATGCACACTGCACTAATGGAGAGTTCCAGGATTATATTTTGTGTATATTACATTTCAGCTAATTTAATTGCTATTGATCATACCTGAGCCATTATCCAGTATCTTGGGAACGGGATGGACGTTGTGCCTGTTTTTCTGCTGTTTCAGGATAGAACATACTTCACTGGTATTCTTGCAGTGGTCATTGTTAAAAATCTTTATAATTGCTGATTGTGTGTAATTAGCATTTCCTGCTCTAAGTATAGCACAGATTCAATAATAAAGGTTTCTAGGTAACATGATAAAGATTGTAGTTGTGACTACAACACAGGATGTTTTTTTTTCCCCGTATCCTAAAGATGCAGTCCTAGGTCTGTTGGTGATGACAGAAGGTTGACAGTGTTTTCACTGGGCCAGGGCTACTCTCTGAGTCTCCACAGTTTATGAAGTAGTGAAATTGGTATGGTGGCTTTTCCACTATGATTCCATTTTCATTATTAGATAAGTTTGTGCAAAACCATTCAGTTTTGCATTACTGAATATAACAGGGCACTGTCACTAACAATTATATAATATTCTATAATCTGCTGTGGGTTTTTTGAACATCCCTTCTTTTACTTTGTATTGTGCCTTTCAATTAGACTATTATAAAATATTTTATAAGATATTCATACTGTTTGGTCATTAGGCATCAGAAGTAATTCTGAGTTGTCCGTTGCTTCCAACTTGAATCATATTCGAAAAAAGAAAAGATTGTCTCGTGCTCTTTCGTATTTTGAAGGATTTGCTGCTTTCATGTAACTGATGAAAAGGTAGGCACCTGGTTGGTCTCCCTGGCCTTTACCAACTGGTTAGAGGGGATGGTGCATCCTGCTTGCGTGAATTGGCTTACTGTAGATTTCTCCTTATTTTAGCTTTCCATRCTCTTTGACCTTGCAGTCTTCGACTTTGGTCTGGAACAATTTCAAAGTCATGTAAATGAATGTAATTAAGGTATTGCTTATCATCTTGGAGAGTTCACAGAGATGCTTATTGGCTAGAAAGGTTTGTTTACTTAATATGGAAGGTTAATATAAGGTTAAATTTTACTGCGTAAAATGGCTTCATAATGTTTTTGTTTAGCAGCTGAAGAAAGTAATGTTTGAAAAGGCAAATAATAGTTTTATTTGACCTCTGTGTATTTGCTGTAGCTTGCATTATTGGGAAAACTTATCTTCATTGCACACTATTATTGCAGACTGTCTTTCTCCTCATTCTGTAAAGGGACCCTCTATAAGGCTTAGCTGTAGGCCTTTACATAAGACATGTTAATGAAGAAACTACACAAATATTGGACAATAATTGGTATAAATAGTCCATCCACTTCCTCTTGTATCTTTTCTTTGCCCCCCTCTCTCTTTTTCTAAGCATGGGATTCATACTTTGTTCTTCAGTAACTTCTTTGCCTTTATTCTTACTGCTGCCAAAATAAGGTGAAAAGAAGTATAAAATGGCAGAAACAGTAACTGTTTTTTGCCTTCAGTCTACCTTCCGTTTCTCAGGCAGTAGAAGGAACAGGGCCTAAGACTCTTCTTTCTGTCAGTACTCTTCAACTTCATTTGAATATAGTTGTTTTGTGTATTGTTTATAGAAAAGGTTATGTACCTGAGTGTGTTTTTCAGTCATTTCAGAGTTTTTGTAGTTATCCAAGTCTGACATGACAAGTGTTATTACAAAGAACTCTTTTTCCCAAACATTTTGCAATAAAACATTTTTTTTTCATTTTCTGCTTGCAGCCATTTTTCTAGAAATGCAGTTCCCAGCTGATAAAAACAGGCCTCCCTGGTGAGTGATGGTGTCCAAGTGCATGTGTTCTGCCAGACCTGTATTGAGCTGAGCTCCATAAGGAACTTCTCTCAAGCTACCTGAAACTTGAAAACACCTTTTTCTACACAGCTCTCTTTCTGGAGTCATTCAGACAAAAACCAGTACTGGTTAGGTTAGCCTTATTCTGGAGAGTACTTTTACCATTTCTTTCTCATGCAGCAAAGTATTACCTAGGCTCTTCACTCTTGAGGAAGCTTTCTTCTGCTTACTAGAATATTATGTGATAAACTGTTTGTGCAGCAATGAGAAGAATAGCCTTTAAAGGCTGATTAACACAATGAATATTCTGATCTGACTGTTCCTAGGTTCTGGAGCTACCCTCTAAGTGATGTGGAAGAGCTGCCTTTTTAAAAATATTTATTTATTAAGTTCTGAAAGCTTCAGGTTCTCGTCCCCGCTTCCCACATGTGYGATTTCGTTAGTACGTAACAGTCATAACTTGAAGTGCTGTAAAGGTGGTTTCTGAAGACAGGTAAACAAAATCTCGCTTGCGTATGGCAGCAGGAGCTAGAGCGCAAAACTAGAACATAATCTAAAACTAGACAGGGGAACAAATAAGCATGAAATCCTTCACCTGTTGAAGTTAGGAGGAGTTGTGCTGTTGGTTTCAGTGAGGCCGAAGTTTCACCTTAATTCCAAGATCACATGTTAAAGTCCTAGACCTTGCTGAATAATGTAGAGGAGGAGGATGGTTATGGGGAGGAAAGCAACTAGCAGAAAATGTTCTGTATCTGTTGCTTCAGGTCCTATTTATGGGGAATAAGGCAAGAATCCTTATACCTTTACCATTCTTTTTGCTTAGCTAACATTACTAAGAGCAAGTTTGCTCTTAACTCTTCAAAAGTGGTCACGTAAGAGTGCAGCGCTTCTAGAAGAAAAATTCCTCCTTGCTACTGGAGAATAAAGTAATTTCTCAAGAATCAGTAGTGGTCCTCTCAATTTACTGGAATTTAATTCTCTGCTGTCTTAAGCTTTATTCTATTACAAAGTAGATGCAAAAGCAACACTAATGAACTATGTTGATAGTTTTTTTGTAACCTCTTTCCACTCCCCCACGTAGATTTAACTGTAGAGATGAAAAGATAACAGGGCTGTGCAGAATCACATTTACTGAACTCTGGTTTGTCTTTGGATTGCAGTATCAAGCATGAAAGTTTGATGGTGTCTTTTGGGTATAGCTCTTGAACGTAGCTGTCTTAAGTTTTTGCTCACAAACTTTCTGTGAAATGATTTTACAGGATGTTACACTTACTTCAGAGAGCCCTACTTCTGTTTCCTTAAGCTTGCTGGTAGGAACGGTCAATGCCAAGAGAAGGGATATGAGTACATTTCCCCTCCTCCCACATGCACGTATGTTCCTTCCTCCGTCTCCTCAAAGTAGCCCCTGCAAAGGCTTTGTTCTTGCATCTCTGTTTCAGCCTTTCAAATGGGTTGAAGAGTAATCATTTTGCAAGTGCTCTACCTTGTATTTTTCAGATTTGTCTGGGTTTTTGAGTAGTATACTGGAAGTACCGCAGACTCTTTAATCCAGAGATTACCTGGTAGGAAGTGAACTTGGACCGTTTAACATCTGTGTAAAATAGGCTGACCCTCAAAATTTTAGTTTATGCTTAGCTCAGGCTCACTGGTCTGTTTCACTCGTGGGACTTCTGTAGCCTACTGAAATCCTGTACCGAGTCTGACTTCTTGCTGAGTGGCTGTGTAAGAAGGATATTTCATTGGCTGAGCGTATGTTTGTTGAAAATATTTTATTGAGGCCCCTAAATCCATTCTTCAGAATTCTTTTGTGATTTTAGTTAACAATAGCTAGAGTTTCTCGTATGTCCAAGACAACCTTAGGGCCCATAGTTTATGATCGTGAATTGGTTTTTGATCTGAAATATATAAATGATCATTTTCCCAGACTTCATCTCCTGGGCCTTAGTTCTATCATTAGTCATTTTCTACTGGGAATTCTCTTAATGCAGAAAGTCTATTCAGTGTGCTCTTTAGGATTTCAAACAGTGAGCAATTTCACTTTTACATTACCTTCCTCTGGCTTTGTTTTCAAAGTACTATAATGTGCAATGGTGGGGATGAACAGTATTTCAACATTTACTTTTTGACTCAGTTTTGGCTTACAACGCTGAAAGATAATGATCCTATAGTTCTGATGTGTTCAGAATCTTGCCTATGCAAATACCAGCTGTATGGTGTCTTTTCAGAACTGAACTTGAGCATTAAATCAGCTTTCAAAATATCCTCCTTGTGCTGATGATCAGGCTATTGGCAGCTGTTACCTCTTAACTTTATATTTGATATTAATTTTTGAGGAAAACTGTCTGTGCTCTACAAGGGAGGAGGAGCACAGAAATGATCAAATTTCCTCTACTGCAGCCTTTGGGGGATCTCATAGGCCTTTGCCCTTCTACTTCTTAAGTAGATTTAAAGCCTCAGATATCAGTAACTCTTTGGATAACGCACTGTGTGAATTTAACATATAAACATGCTGGTCTCCGTTTCCTGTCCACCTTAAAGGTCATTGTACAGGAGGGAAAGTTGAGTCATGGGCTATAAACACTTGTAGATCTGCTATCAGATCTAATTCTTGTTAGTTTATCACTTGGTGCTCTGGCAGATGGACTTTGTCAGATTTATCTGCGACAGTGCTACTGACCCCAGTTACCTATCCCATTCCTCTGCCAAAGGGTCCCTCCGTGGTAGTGAGATGGCAGAATTGATGGTCTGTTGTCTCCTTGCTTGCTGCCATTCCCCACTGAGCAAAGAGAGCACCTTACATTCACTTTAAAATGCGGATGTTCAGTGCGGAGCATACAGTTAACTTCCGTAGAAAACTTTTTCTTAAATTCACCTTTGTCATTCTGAGAGCATCTGTGGGATTTAGAGAACTCTAATAAAGATGTCTTGGGTTGTGGAAAGAATAGTGTCTGTTTAGATGCTTCAGAAAAGTAAAGGAAAATATTGAAAATTGCTGAATGTTGTAGATTTTGTGCTTCAGTATCAAAATTACACATAGGAGAAAGGCTTTTAGAAGTGTGTGTGACAACATATATATTAGAGCTCCTGAGACTGAGAACTTCAAATGCTCTTAAGACTGGGAGGGAAGTAATGGATGGGGTTCATTTTTCAGTTCCTGAACACCTGTCATACTATTCCAGGGATGAAGCACGCAGCTTTTTTTTTTTTTTTTTTTTTAATCCTAATTTAGATTCTGTATTTAAAACCTTTATCAAATGGCCTCATACATTCTCATTAGGAAGAATTAGGGCAGACAGCCACCTCATGACATATTTGAAATTATAGTGATGGCAAAACTTACTTGTAGAAATGTTAGGAAAAATGAAATGGCTTATACTGCAGGACTTTATCGTTATTGTTTCATATACTTTTTTGTTTGTTTTTATATTTTTGATGAATGAGAGCCTGTGTAAAATGGGGCTTGCTCTGGATATAATCAAGCATGGAATGCTTGTCGCTTCTAAAACCATTTCTGTGAAAATCAAGTTTTGTTCTCCTCAAATCATGAAGTGCCTCCAGTAATGCAATGCTTTTCAGGAATAATAAATAAAAGTGAGTTGGAGGAAAAAACCACATGCTTACCTTCCAGCCTGCATCGATAGCCTTACTAATGAAAGTAAGGGTAGATATCCCCACACTTTTTTTATTCATTCACTAGACTATGTACACAAATGTGTATCTATAAACATAATTCATAAACTGACTTTTCTGAATTCTGACAACCCCCCTGACTAATGTTGTGCTCCAGYGCTGTATTCTTGTATTTCTTATTTACAAGTAAACTCCTTAAGATAAATAGAAATAACTGTTAATTACTAAAATAAGATTACAGAGGAGAAGAAAAAAGTAGCATCTTTTGCATGCTTTTATTAGCTCTTTTTGGTTACCATACGTGTGCTACTTAGTCTTTGTAGTTTGCTCATGTGCAATATGTGCATAAAACATTTTCTTTTGGAAAAGCAAAAGCATAAATGGTTTATGTGCAGTTGTTCAGTGAGTGTGGAACAAACAGGAGTCTTCCATTGTATATGGCCAGCACTGAGTATTTTGATACTTTGTTTGGTTCGTGAGCATCATCTCCTTTCAGTTTACATGAGTACTGTTTGCCACTGTTTGGTCATACATGCATAGGTAATAAGTCTGAACTAATCTCAACTACTTTTGTGGAGTTACTGGAGGACTTTAGTTTAAGCTTGCCATCTCTTATTTAAATATTTTTGTCTTGGATGCTCTAAATATAGTAGAAAATGTTTTATGTTTTGTTCTAGTTTAAAAAAGAAACAACATCACGCAAGTCCTTTTGTGCATAAGTGATAATACCTTCTTACATGCCCCTATATGTGTGTGAAATTAGGTTTTAATATATTCCATGGGAGCAAGGAATGATAACATGCAGGCGTACTAGTGTAGCAAACTGGTTGGAAGCAAAGATGTGGACAGAAGTTGGGCCTGCCTTAAATGCATTTAGTGAAGGGGAAAATACCTGAGCTGTCCCGGTCCAAAGGAACAATCCAGCATTTGCTGTGAATGTAAGTGAGAGCTACTGGGGGGTTAACCCATGAACTGGAGAACTGAGTTGAATCTAGCAGTGGACATTCATTAGAGATGTGTTCAAAAAAMCCCAAAAACCATTAGTTCCTAGGAAAGCCCTCTAATGGAAACTCAAGGGAATCCGATAGAAGTGTTAAGACTTAGCCTTAAATACTTGGAACTTGGGGGCTTTGATACTGGCATTGCTAGATTTAACACTGGTTGGGGAATTATGGAGATCACCAAAATTTTACACTGCAACTTTGATTTGTTGTTTTTCTTGTGTGTGTGGTGGGGGGTGAGGAGGGAAGGAAGCTCTTCATAAAATAAATGTTATCAGTACATGGATGGCAGGAGTTTTAAATAATCCCTTTAGGCCAGTTTCAGTGTCCTTTAATATTGCAACTGATTTAACAATTTAGAGGAAAGAGAAAGTGTGGAGGGGAAGAGCAGTAGTGTGGAGAGGGAAGGTACTGTGGGAACCATACTTGAGTAATAGGAGTCTATGCAAAGCTTGTTTAATGCTCAGAGGTTGTCTCGTGTGGAAGAAAGGAGGTTGGTAGGAGCATTGTTGAAGGCCCTTCTGAATGTGTGGTCTGCTCTGATCCATGAAAGTAGAGACTGCTAGTGGTCTTGAGACAAAATTCAGACTAATGGTACAACATAAGTTGTGCATCTGTGGAGAACCAGTGGAGAAAGTTATCTGACTTTGACATATTGTAAAACAGGTTAAAAATTGGACGTTCTAGATTGTTATATGTTCTGTTGTCATTGCACAGAACTTGCAGAGTCTATTCTTTTGCTAGATTTTTTTGTTGGTACTTTGATAGGAATCTCTGTAGGAATTAGCTTTACAGTGTATTTTTATAAAATATTTTATGCATATATCAAGTGATGGTACTGCTCTGAGCCTGGTAGGCAATCTGGGCCATGTACTCTGACAGATGTAAAATTAGCAAAGCATGATGGGTCATTAAAAAATGCAGTTATCCTAGGCAGCAAAGTAAATGAACAGTTCCCTGTTGCACTACCCCCCTCTAGGGAGAGGCTTTGACTTGGATCAGCAGCTGCTTGACTTCTGGTCTGCATGGATTGCTCATTGCTTGTGCTGATATAAAATAACACTCCTCTTCCCCCTTCCCCCTCCCCACACTTTTAACACCCCTACAGTGTTTTCAGCTGTTTACCAGTGAAATGGGAAGAGCTGGCTTAGTCCAAAGCAACATAAATCTTCCTTGAAGAGTTTGTACTCTCCTCACTGGATATATGAAGTATTTGTGTTCTGTATACGGGCTTTTAGGTACAAGACCCTTCTAAATAAACATATATAAACAGACTTTGATGATTAAAATTGTCACTTTTATGAGCCATATCAGACTTAAACAGCATAAGGCAAGARCTTCCGGAAGGTTTAGGTACATATTTATACCATGAAGTCTGTGGTGGGTTTATTCTGTTACAAAGATATTGTCGAGCCTAAGCCTGGGCTGGCTTGTAAGTGAAGGCATGAATGCTTATGTAGTCTCTTTTCTTTATATACATGTGGGTGGGTTTTTTTTGGGGGGGGGGGATGTTCTTTTGTTTGGGGATTGCAACAAGCTTTGGGCTTTGCAACAAGCGACTGCATGGTCCACATGTGTGATGGTACGCAACAGCCCACATTTGCTATAGGAAGTTATGGGCCTTGGCCTGTATATGCTGTGTCCTGCTTTTGTATACAAGGTTGACTCCTCTGTTTGTTTTTTTCTGTTCTTAGTGTGAAAGGATGGGATGCAAACCCCTGGGAGACTGACTTCCACATCCTTGCTGCTTTCAGTAGTGGACCAGACAGGCTCAACAAGGTTATCTGTGCAGAGAGAGGCTCCATGAAGGGAGGAGAATAGGGAGTTCCCAGAGTTTGGTTTAACAACTAATCTAGGAAAGGCATCCTCAAAGTAATTATAGCATATAAACATGTACCTGAGAGAGAGAGAATATAAGAAAAGATTCTGGTCCTGAAAGAGTCTTTTTAAAGGGATAGCTGTATGTGTTTCTTCCAACATGCAAAAATGGACACGCTTAACACTTTAAAATTCCATGGTATTCGTTCCTTTTATGAAGGAAACCTGTCTTGGTTCACTTTCATTGCTTCAACAATGAATGTGAGAACATCAAATTCAAGTGGAAAATGCATACATTTGGGAGAAATATCCCTATTCATTCATTCTCTTTCTTTCTTTCTCTCTCTCTCTCATCAATGGAGGTTGTCTAACCTCTGCTAATTAATTTTAATTTTAAGCCAGTGTTAACAAATAATATGAAACTTTGCTTACATGGAAAGGGTGATGTTACATACGTGAAGGAAATCTTGGGCATATTCACTTAATTAGATATGAAAATACCACAGAGGAATGAGAGTGAATCCTCACCTATAAAGACTGAGGACATAGATTGACATTACAGGTAGGTTTCTCTGACCAGGGCAGTCCTACCCCTGGCTCAGCAATCTTGCCACTTCACTGTGATGGACAGTGTCACTACCTGTGGGGAGCCAGTTTAAGAAAATAAATTGACCTATTAAAAATGTAAATGTTTTAATGCTGTTTTAGCACCCTGAATGGCTTTATCACAGGCTCAGGAAGGAAAGTGCTTTTTATGGATCAAAGGGGCAGGGAGAATGTCTAATGGTGGAAGTAGCAGGGATAAGGAACGGTGGGCTTTCCCATTTTGCTGTCAGGTTGCTGTTATATTGGCTTAGAAGTAACGCTTAACAGCAGCCTGGGCTATATTTGGATGTGTGTTGTTATATTGTACAGCAGCTGGGAAATAACAGTCCCTCGTGCTCCTTACCTAATTGTGTGTTGCCACAACTAGGTGTCCCCTGGAGAGTGTTGGCACAAGTTCACTGATCCAGTTAATGATGTCTGGGCAAAGATTTGTGTAAGGACACAAATGCGAGTGAAGGAAAACGGGGACTGCAACTGCTTTTGTTTTTCCTGTCCAGTAGTGCTCATCGTGACCTGAGCCTATGGGTCAGATGACAGAGCAGTAGCAAGAGACGGATAAAGAAAATACAAGGTCTTATAAGTGTGAGGTGACTTTCTGAGCAAAGAGTGTTGCCTCATTCCAGGAGGCTGCATCAATGTTGTAAGCTTCTTTTTATTTTGTTCTCCTTTTCCAGTCTTTTTTTCTCCGAAGCAAAGAGGAAAGAAGTATAATCAGGTGCTTAACAGAGACTGTTTTTGAGTCAGGCTGATGGGATATTCTGTTCTAGCTTGTATTTGCCAAAGGAAATTGACTTAAATCAAAAGACAAGTGGAATGACAAATTTTGTTTCTGATGCTATTTGTATAGAAAAGTGTCTAAATGTGAACTGCAGTGACCGACTCTTTAATTGTTGCACTCTTTCCGTGTAGAATGCAAATCCTTAACGTGGTTGTTAACAAGTGACTGTTCTAGCCCAATTTTCTATGAAAAGGCRTGTGAACTTACAGTAACTTCATAACTTCTAAATGCATTGGTTAATTGGCTAAACTAATTTAGACAGAAAAGAATTTATGAAGACCACTCATTTCGTGTAAGCTTTTTAATAACAAGTGAAGAGGACAGGCTTTAAGTTATTTATGAGTTTGTTGCACTTTTTTTAGCCTGTAGGCTAGTTTACAAAATTGCTGTTCCAACAAGCAAGCAATCCTGTCATCAAAAATACTCTCTAGGCAGAAATGCTAGATCAACATGAAAATGTTAGTATACTTCTGATAAGAAGGCGTAGATCAGGAGAAGCAGATCAAGTTTCATAAGTTCCAGGGTTCATGAAACTATTTTCTGACTCGGGAACATGAAAACTTCCCATAGGTAATAGCCAAACTGAAAAAATGAAGTAGACAAAATGGAAATAAGCTCTTCAGTTTACCGCTTTGCAGGTCTTGCATTAAACAGATAAGTCTATAGTCTTTTGTTTCTAATGTTAGAATATATCAATCTATTTTATATTTATAAGACATATGGTGTTTTAGCCAAAATAAGTTTAGTGAGTAGGGTTTGAAAAACGAACACTGCTTGCTTTTGTCAAAGTGACTTATAATGCTTTGTACAGAAATTCTTAGTTGTTAAATCTGGTTAGAAATGCTGGTGGTGCATTTGTTGACAAGTGGTTTGAAACACTGTAGTTTCACTGTTGCTGCTGAAAATACTAGCACTTTTTTTGTTTGTTTGTGTGKGGGGGTTTTAGCCTCTTAACATATTACTTATAACTCATTACAACACTATCCTGAATCAAAATAAAATAAATTTCTCTTATGTTTTTTACAGCTGTTTTGTGACAAGAAACACTCTCCTGTATTACTTTGTGATATGGAAACGTTGGTGACAGCAGTGGAAGAGAGCTGGGGGGAAAAGAAGGGGCTGTGGGATTAGATTGTGCGAACTAATAAACCTTCATGCTGAAATGGGCAGTTCCAAAGCTGTATATCCCAAAGGGAGAAGTGGAGTTGTGTATATTGTGTACATATGCAATGTTAGCATTTAATTCAAGAAGGCCTTTCTAGCTTTCTCCTTTTGTAGTCATCTTAAGAGGCTCTGGATAGTCCTAGTGTTTGGATTCTCTGCTCAAGGCAGAAAGATCTGGCAATTGGAGGCTGTGCAAAGGCAGAATGAAACCTTGGCCTGTCCCCCCTGTAAATTGGTAGGGTTTAGCCGGCTGCGACACACAACAGGATTGGGCAAAGGGCACCCAGATCTGCAGTTCTGGAGGCATTTTGCCCTTGGTGACGCAGATGCTGGACTTGCTGGTATACAATACCTTTTGGTACCGTAGCAATCCTTCATTCAGTTATCAGTTTTTAATTTATGCATCTGTCTAAAGCCTTTTGCACTAAGAGTTTGTACGTGTAATATACAACATGCAATGTTCCCAAGCTTAGCTATGAAGACTGTAGGAGACCTATCATAAAGTATTGATGTTCTTCAGTATATGAATCAACAGAAAAGGAATGACTGTTTTTTCAAATTCAAAAAAACCCCTCTTAAAGTATTAATAGATCAGCAGCATTTTATGCTGACTGTAAATATCATGGATGAGAGCCACTCTAGTTTGTAAAATGTAACCATTGGGGAGATTCAGCTGACTTTTACTCCCTGTAATATACTCGGACTATAATGATTCCTGTTGGTTTACATCAAGAAATGTGTATTACAAGTACTTCTGGAGCTGCTTTTGATGACATGTTGCCATATTTGAACATTTTTTTGCCTTATCTGGGTCTGGAACACTATGCACATTATAGAACAGGAAAAAAAACAACAAAAAACTTTATGCTTAATATAACATTATGTTAATGTTTGGGGATTTTGTATGGCTCTGGCTAGAATTTTAGAAAGCTATACTTGACACAAACAATTTTGGGCTAAACTTGGAATTGTAAATAATTCAGTATTTGAATATTTATATGATGTGTTGAATATCTGTACTGGATAAGTAACTCTTACTTCAAAAAAGGTCTTTTTGACTTGTCATTGGACAAGCTGAGCTACCCAGTGGTCCACAGTACTGCGTGTGCTGTAATTACCAAATAGCTGTTTTGGCTGGCTAAATCATTTCTTTCAGATATTGTTTCTGCTTTGAAAAATAACTGTATTCTTAATCTTTTGAATTAAATAATACAAATATTGTTAGACTTACTGTGGACTTTGGTTTTCCAACTGTGTTTGGGTCTACGCTGTCTGAATCAGCCTATTCTTTGCAGACATGTAGCTATCAGGCTGTATGCTAAATATTAGCTCGGGTCTTCGCTTAGGCTATTGTGTTACAGTGCTAAAAGAAGTTCTTTGTAACAGTACAAATGGACAGTTAACCCATACTGGGTGTGCAAGGAGCTTCAAAAAATACAGTCACACTCTAATATAGTTATCTAGCATATTGAAATTTATTTTTCTGGCATTTGGGCATGTAAAAAGCATTAAGATTCAGTAATACTTAAATACAAAGGAAAATATTGATCATTATTTGGAAACCTGCTATTAGTTATGGAGTACTGTTATAAATTTTCATCTTTTATTCTTTAAAAATTAATCCATTCCTTTTATCTCTGTGGTTTAAAAGGCTGTGTTATGCAAGCTGGAGGCTCAAGGGGAGCCTCCTGGTTTTCTGTTCAAGTAGCAGCTTTGGAGAATATGTTGATGGCAAGGGGCTCATGGAGTTCTGGGTCTTCTTTGTATAAACTCACTATGTAGCTTGAAATTTTCTTCTTGTTCTGTAGCTAATGTCTTAGAAACCACTGGAATAATATGCAGAGAGATGTCCTCTTCAAAATGAGTAGTTCCAGAATCTGCCCACCCTTGGCATCAGCCAGCAGCAGAACTCTGGGAGCAGAACTGTGAATTGAATTCTGTTTTCTTGTGTTTGCATTGATAATTCTCTAAATTATGACTCTCTCTAATTTTCTTCCATTAAAAACAATTTAAAGGTATCAGATGAATGTTTCAGAGTTGGGTTTTTTTATCCTTTATTCTGGTCTTTGCCTCATCAACAGTGATAGCATTGAGTACCTTTCCCCCCCCCCCCTTCCTCTAGGACTTATATACATTTCTTTGACTTTCGTCCCTGTACTGATCTATCTTGCTGTTACTTTTCTTTCACCAGGTTCTTCCTCAGAACTGTTATCTACTTCACCTTCAAAAAGTCGGCCTGCAATCATTTTTATTTCATGTGATAGTTGAACAGGATTGTTTTGTTTTTAAAAAAACAAAACAAAAAATGCTGTTGGATATTCCTGCTTAGGATCTTTTCTTTGGGAGTGACTGTTTTGTTTCCAACTAACCTGTGCATGGTGTACTGAAGCACTTGTTTTCTCTTATGGATAACTGAGAGTCAGTTTATCTCATACTCTTGTCAATATAAAGGTGATCTGCATTTCCAGATCATGTTTCCTTTCTAACCAGATGTTGCACAGGCTTTCCCCTTGCAGTATGTAGATAAAATTGAGATAAAAATAGCAGAAAACAGAGGTAAAGCACTAAGTGCAGGAGGGTATTAGTTTCTGCAAGTAGTGTTTCATCTACTCTTTTTTACAAGGGTTTTGTAATTTGCTGTTTTTCCTAAGTATTTAGAGCCAGCAGACTGTCTTCTGCATCTGGACAAAATGATTGTCTTTGGCGTCTTGATTTCATTGTAACGATCTCTGACTTTGACTTTCACATGAGGCTACTGGGTAGCCTGTTCCTGAGCCTGAACTTGACTGTGGCTACGAAGTTTCAGCCTGTGAAGTAGGCAGCTGCATGTCTGTGTGGAGGGCATGGGTGGCAAGAACACGCTCGGGCAGTTCTACAGCAGCTGCCTTGGCTTCCTTTTGGCTTCTGGGTGCAATTCAAGGTTTTGGCCTTGATTGCTTTTAAGCCTAACGTGACTTGAGCTCTGGCTGAGAGACTGCCTGCTTTTTTGATCCAACATAGCAATTAATGTCAACTGGAATACTTGGCCTAGATCATCCTAGTTTTTAATGTCAAGTAGCCATTGGCAGGAAGTTCTTTGAGAAGGACTTTTGACTTTGGAATGCGCTCCCCAACCTGGTCTGATGGAGTCGGCTTGCTGCGAGGGCTCAGTGCCAGGCCTATCTTATTTCTTTGCCTATGGAGACGAGGAATTGTTCAGTGCTTCTCCTGTTCTCTTTTGCCTCTGAAGAAAGGAAGATTAATATGGGTTTATAATCGTTACATTCAGATCTTATACTTGAGCCATGAGGGAAGACATGTGAAATGCACTTTAAAGAAAAATAGCATATGTGCGTATATACACAAAAGGGCTGTTTTTTGAACTTTGAATGCTGTGCATGAACTTTTCCTCCCAGAGACCAGTTTGAAAGTATAGTAAGTTAAATTTAGGTACACAGTGTTTTTTTTCAGCTTTGTGGAAAACATTGCAGCTCACTGCCAGTCACGGAAAACCTCCTTCCTTCTGGGAAAGGAGGTTTGTCAAACCATTAAAACCATCGCTAAGTTCTTTAAGTAGCCCCAAGGCTCATTGGTGAAAATAATGTAATAAGGCCCACTTTGCCCTACAAGATGATGTTTGATGCTCTTTCCTAGCCATGCCGTTTCTGAGGCAGTTGGTCAATTAAGTAAAGAAAAATGCTCAGGAACAAAAGCAATTTTGAGAAGGACAGCTACTATTTCAAGTGCTGTGCAACAACTGCAATGCTAATTTCAGAGTGAACTGTTGGAATATAAATACATTGATAACTTTGACCTGGAAAAACTATCTTCTCCTGCAACTACTGAGACATCTGAGCATTTATTGGCAAATGCCCAATAGCCAACTGAAGTGACAATGAATATAGAAGGAATAGGGAGAGAGAAGGGGGGGGATAAATTTGATCTAAAGCCCTGAACCTCCCTGTTCAGGGAGTTGGGACCAATTTCTAATAGCACAGCTATATTTGTGCATCATTTTCTCAGGGAGACTGCCTAGTCCTGCAGGCTGACAGAGTGCAGCTTGCATGTCTGCTTTGGGCAGCAGAGAAAGGAAAGTCTAACCACCTTCCTCTTTGAAAACGTTTTGATCCTTTTCAGTCAGTCTCACTTCTGGAGAATTTCTGGAACAAAGCCTTTAGGAGAAGAAAAGGGAAGAAAGAAGTTAGAAATGGAGAAAGAAATTACTTGTCACTGGAAAAGATTAGGAAATACAGAAGTGGAATTAGAGAATTTGAGAATATTCTCAAATTTTCGTTCTCAATTATCCAAATAAAAGCAAGGACATTCTAAGAATAAGAATAAGAAATATGGGGTAATTTAGGTAAAACTCATCAGATGACTTGATACAAAGTCCACTGAAGGCTCACTGATTTCAGTAGATTTTGGATTCTACTTTAAAAAATAAAAATAAAAGGAAAAAGGGTTAAGAAATGGAAAACTAAAAGGAAATAGACAAGAAGAAATATATAGGTCATACCTAAAGGGAGAGATCTATTGGTAAGTCTTTTTTGAAGGCTAGTATGAAGAGAGGAATTTTATATGCTAGTGCAAAGAGTTGCTACCAGGGTTAGGCAGTTTTTTGACGTGTGAAGAAAAATGCTGAAGGAATAAGTGCAAGTTGCTAAGCATGTTGAAATAACTGCTTTTATTTACCTGACATGAAGTAGTGTGTTTAGGTGAAGGAYTAGTGTTACGTGCTAGCAGGCATTCGTTGTATAGGGTGGAAAACTATGAATACTTAAATGATCAGAATGGATCAGAATGAGGGAGAAGGTTATGCTGGAGCTAGGACATAAAGAGCAGGATTTTTCTTACCTATGTTATAAAAGTCTACCTCTGAGTTGGTGTAGGGGGGAGCCCTATTCATACACAGTGAAAAGAAATAGGAACCTTGTGCAACTCTAACAGGCAATGGAGACAAGTAGGGATTTCTAGGGTGTGATTCATTTGACCTCCTTTAGACACATATTATAGGATGAGATCAGTTCCACCTGTAGAAGAGCCTAGTTTTCTCCACTGACTGTAAAAGGAGACTAACATGACCTGCTCAGATACAGACACCTGCATTGTAAACATCTTTTTTTGGTCTGGTGAATTCTGGCTTGGCAGCCACATCTAAGAATGGAAATGCAAGGGTGCTCTGTTATTACAGCTTGTGGTTAACTGTCAAATGCCCTCAGTCCCAGCTGAGTAAAGACTCAACACCTTTTTCAAAATGGAAGTTGGCATGCCAAGGTCTCCTGAGATCTGCCTGGGTAGGGCTAACAATTCATGCTGAAGTATGGCGTGGGCATCGTCCCCCTGCTGTCCCCTCGGACCCCCAAGGAAATGAAGCAGGGGCAGCAGAAGTAAATGGGTTTGGATTCCTCACTCCTCTTGTGTCAGTGTACGGGGACACCAGCGGTGGTTGGAGCTACGAGGTTGGGTTCTGCAGCATCACTGGCAAGTAGCGACCACGCATATGGTTCTACCAACTCTGTGCTGGGAGCAGGAACCTCCTTCAAAGAGCTAGAGGCAGTAGCCTGTTGCATTGCCCTCATATAGCGGTGATTGATTTACAGGTGAGTGTGCACAGATGTGACAAGTGGTCAGACCGCGAGCTCCATAGGGACAGCATTACTAGAGAGTAGAGTGTACGTTTTAGTGACAGGCTTAGTATTTACCTGTAAATCACCCAGCACATGTTTGGTGGACCGTGAAAAGTAAATGATTTATTTAAGCTCGTTCCTGGGCAAAATAGGAGTGTTGCAGTGCATCATTAAGCAGAGCCACAGAAAACACAAGAACTGGTGTTTTGCTGTTAATGAGAAGAAAGAAATCTGTAATTTGAATCTTGTTTGGGCTCTAAGGAATATATGGAGGTAACTTTAAAAAATAAATAAAAAAAATTCTGGGTTGATATTATATCCATACAAATCTACTTTTATAACTTTAGGGCTTAGAGGTTTTTGTTTATTTGTTATGCTGGTGAGTTCCTAAATAAATAAATATATGTATCTATTTCACTTACAAACACAATTTAATTTTTTTCCTCACAAATTTTCCTGCACTTTAATTGGAATACCAGCATATTGTACAGTTGATACAGTATTCTCTGCGTGCATAGTATAATGGATGTCTCTAGAATTAATTGAAAAAAATCTTTTAGAATTGTGTTCTTGTTAAATGCATTCAAGTTAAATTTCTTAAGGAAATTTTGATAGGGATAAACTCAAAGCAGATTTTTATTCAAGTTGTGTTAAAAGCCCAGGCACTGAAGCAATCCTTCAAAACAACAACAACAACAACAACAACAACAACAAAAACCTTAGGGTCTGGGGATGTCAGTTTTAGTCTTTTATGCCTATTATGGATTTCCTTTATTAAAGCTTTTTTTTTTTTAAGTTGGCCTTATGGTAGGGAATCTCTTCAATTTTTATTGCAAAGAATAAGCATACTGTTCTAATTATCAACCCTATTTTCTTACAAAGTGCTCATCTTCTCTGTACAAGCTCAGTTTGTTTGTGTTCACCTGGTAATGAAGATATCTAAGTTCTTTCAAAATGAAACTCTGACGGGGTGGGGGAGTGGGGGTGGTCAAGTAACACTAACAGCCAGTAACACTAGCTAAGGGACTGGTAAAGCTAATTCTTCAACTAGTATATTTTTAAAGACTAAACTTATTTTTAAATATGTGGTTCTCATTTTCTAGTTGGTGCTCATATTTGGAAACACCTTTTTTTTTTTTCTCTCTCTTCTTCCTTCACTGCATTTTTCCCCTTCTGTGTGCATCTCCCCCAGCCATGTGTCTCTTGCCCACGCTCATGTATGTGTTCTGACCTTTGGCCCTTAAAGTATTGCAGTGCAGGCTTACGCTAGCATTGCTCTTGCACTGGAGCTGTAAGTGACCTAGGCAATAACTCAAAAGTGTTTGAAGATGATGCTACTGAGAAGGTTGGAGAGCTTTAAGAGAAAGCAGCTGTGTTACTCCAGAAAATGGTCAGGGTGGAGAGCCCTGCCATCTGACATACCCCTAATAAAGGTTCTCRGTGCTGGGAAACAGAAGGATGTAATCTTGAGCTGAGTAGCAAAAACAAACTAACAAGCTGACGTGGATTAAGATAAAACTATTCAGGGCATGCATGTATGTTTGAAGTGTAGGAAATGACACAACGGTTGTGTTATGTTACAACATTTTTTTTCTTACTTTCCCTGCTCTTCATTTAGTTATTCCTTACTTTTTTCTTTTCTAATGGACAGTGTTTTTTCTTCATGGTTTTGTCTATTTTTTCAGAATCTTTGCCTTTTTCTTTTACATTTTTGCCGCTATTTATGCTACTTGGCCGAACAGTATTACTGAGCACTGCTTGCTTTCCTGTCTATCTTTTGCATCTTTTTCAAGGCATATGGTGGGGACAGGTCTTCCATTGAGTTCAGTCTTGAAATTAAGAGCAGTTTCAAATGTTCTGAGAAATTAGGACAAATTTCTGAGACTGCGTAAGCTCAGCATAGCCCTTGGAGTCTGTATCCATGCCTTTTTACAGGCATGGATTAAAGCCAAAATAGTCTCTCAGCCTTGGACTGCTCTAATGATCCTCGTAGTAGATGGGAGGAAGCTGAGGAGGGAAAGCTGCTTGTCAGCCGCAGACCCGGCCAGGCACACAGGTTTCCAAGCTTCTGTAATTCCAGCAGCCTTGGTTTGGGGAATGAAGGCCGTTCTAGCTTTTAGGTCAAAACCTCTTATGGGATGGAGGTATCTGAATCATTGTGTGGCCTCTGTTCATATATCAATTTGGGGGGGGGGGCAGGGTTAAGTCCGGTCCATGCATGAGAATTGTGTGTTTGGTTTATGTGTTATTGTGGTGTCGTTTTTTATTTTTATTGTTTCTGAGATGAATCTCTGTAAATGTTTCAGTAAAATGTATGTACAACCTACTTTTTAAATAAAGACAAAAATACTGTACAATACCAAAGATCACCTAAAAGATGCACTAAAAAGATGGCATGTTATATTAAGGACTTGGCTTCTACAAAGGGAAAAAAAAATTCTTGAAGCTGCTGGTCCATTGCTAATTCAAACTAATTTGGGTGTTCCTAGAACTCATTTAAACTCTAGGAGTTTATTCCACTACCCTTAGCTTTAAAAAAAATTCTGCCTGACTTGTATTTACTTGTATTTTCAATCAGTTGCTTTATGTAGCTTTGAAAACCTTTAATAAGTTGTCTCAAATATCCTCTCTCCTGGTAAGAACTAAACCTGGATCCTTTAAACTTTTCATTAAAAATTTCTGAGATAATTTATCAGCTTTTTTTCTGCCTTCTCTTGACATTTATATCCTTCTTCATCCTTCAAAATTAAGAAGCAACAACCATCTTGAAACTTCACAATAATTTTTCTTTTGTTTACCCTTCTACAGCTGTATTGTTCTTCAGTTATTTTTTAAACTTCAGTATGGATTAATTGGAACATACTCTTTTTCTTATCCTCTCCCATAGTAAACTTTTCCGGAAACAAAAGAATTACTGTAGTAATTGGGTGAAGAAAAGCCAAGTTCTGGTTGGAGAAATCAATTTTGATAGAGAGTTTGCACCTACATGTGCCCATTGCAAAAATTTTGTAATGCAAGACAAAACTCGGTCAAAAACCGTACCTTTGCTGTTTGGTTTCTGCTTTTTTTTCCTATGGCCTTTAGACTAGAAGAGAGCGGCTGAGCCAGGGCAGGTGCTCAGCTGCGCTGGAGTCAGGGGGCTGGCCCAGCCCAGCCCTTTCCTCTTCAGCCAGCCCATGTGGGAGGCAGCCTGCTTGTCCAGAGCTGCTTCCCTCTCCGGGGAACGGCTCCTTCCCTTCTCAGGGCAACAACACCGTACGGCTTGTTTTACACTCTGAGCCTGTCACAGGCATCATGCAGAAGAGTGAAAACATTCTGACCAAACAACATCCCTATTAGAAATAGTTAATATTTTTCTGCATTTCCTCTACATCGACCTGTCATACATATATCAAGCCACATGCTTAAAAGAACTTTTCTTTTTTTCCCTCCAAAGGAGTCATATCTTTAAAATTTGTGATAGAAGACTGCCTGTTCATCTTTAGGTCCACACTAAGGGAAATATTTTGTTTGCATCCACCAAAGTGTTGAACAGCATTTGTTTCAATTATTTAGGTATAACTTTAAGATCTACTAAGGAACTTTGCTTTTTATTTTACTGCATCTAAACATGCAGTATAGTTGCACTTATGTTGGAGCATGGGTCTATGATCCTACAAACTTGAAGTGGTGATTACCAGAGTGGGATGATACTTAAACACTTAAATCATTCTCTTTTTCCACAGTTTGTTTTGTAAATTGTAACAGTAACACAGTCTTAAACTTGCGCTTTTTTTTTTTTTAAATAAGGAGGATAATCTGCTACCATGATGCAGGTAGGCTAGAACTATTGGTCTTAACATCTGATTAAAGGGAAAAAATAATTTAAAGGGACATTATCAAGTTCAGCAGGTTGCAAGCTTGACTTGATAAAACTTTAAAATTTTTATTTTAAAAGGACCATAGAAATGTTTAGACCTTTATGCTTTTTGCAGCAAATTTGGAAGGTAGAACAGGAATGCAGAACAAGGTACAGGAGTATGAAGGCCACACACAACTGATAGAGGAAAAGAGCTCCCCCTTCTGTGGATAAAATAAGGCAGTCTGTGTTGTGCAGCAGTGGCATGATTTCTTTGTGGTGACGTACGGGACAGTAACGGCACTTCAAATCCCAAATCCTATGGGGGACACAAAGTTTTTGTTACATTTCAGGGTAGTCTCATTATGCTCTATTATAAGTGGATCTTCAGGCTAGTTGTAAAATGAGGAAACATGGGTAACATGCATACAGTGCATAAAGCATACTGTTGTGTATGCATTTTTATTTATATATATATATATAATATGCACACACACACGTACACACATATATAATATAACACATACAGCTGCCATACAGTGGTAGACCCAGAAACCAGATTTCAGATAAATGTTGAAGATTGTCCTGTGCTTTTAATGAACCGTGCAGACTGTACTACTTAAAACTGAAACTTGAACTTCTGTGATGGAGGAGTTCAGCTATATAACGGCAAAAGAACACTAATCAGAATTTTTGGCCCTTTCTTGCAGTTTTGCTTATGGCAGTTGGTGGGGTGGCATGTATAATCCCTGAAACATGTAATAAGTATTTCTCTGTTGGTGAATGTTACTATATGATATCTGCAAGTGATTGTAACAAAGTATGACTTTAAAAGTTGCTTACATTTAAAGTGAAATCGGAAATAAATCTAATAAAGCAAACAACAACAACAAAAAAGATGCTTTCTCGATGGGTGGATTAAAGGATTTTCTGTGTATTCTAAACCATTATAAAAGATTGGTAAATCTAGTTTGCATGTGGGTTGGTAAATTCTGAGTAATTGGTTGGGTTGTAGTTGTTTCATACCATTGTAATATTCCAATTTTTAGAGTTAATTATGTTCTCACAGGACATCTGATAGTTCATCCTCAAAGCAACATTTTGGGCCAGCATTGTTTATATTTTATTTTTTTAAATAACCAAAAAGAATCTAGTAGCTTCATTCCAAAAGTACATATCAAAGAGCCTTCATTGTCCTTGAAATAAAGTTTTTTCTTATTTGCATTCCTTGATTTCCCTGTCTACCTAAAGAGTGAGGAGATCTCCATATTTCTTGTGATTAATGTTGGGTGTTTTTTCTTGTGAAATTGTCACTAATTTGCTTTTGAATTTATGGGATCAATTCTGCACATTTTTATTTTCTATCGAAACTAGTGAGTTTATTCATGTGGATATATATCTTCTGCTCAGGTTCTGCCACTTTTTTTTTTTTTTTTTTAACTTACTGATCGACATGTTTGTAGTAAGGTTTGGTAAAATAGCAAAGATGGTTCCTTAGGCAAAATTCTTTTCTGTATTTTTAATATGGAAACCTCCTGACTACAAAAGGAAGAATTGTAACTAGAAGATTACATGATTATTAAGAAATTCTAGACCTTGTGTTTCAGAAGGGAAAATAATTTACTGGTTACTTGTGTCTGATGACAAAGAGAAAAATCTGGTAAAAGAGCTTACAGTGACCCAGTATAAATAATCTGAACTATGCTAAAACCAGTTCTACAGTATCAACTCTTTTTTTTCCCCCCTAATTTTGAAAGAATCAAAGATAAATTTCTTGCACATTAAGGAGATGAGCTATAATAAAACATATATGGATAATATGGCAGCAGCCCAAGAACATTAGTATGCATGCCCTGATCTAGTTGTGATGGCAGCTAGCAGTCACTCTCAACTTACAGCTAAATGTTATTCAGTCAGCTTGGAGAGCCTTCCTCAGTGAACTGTACCTATTTTGAAAGGAAAAAAAAAGTTTGAATTTAAGGCTTTTGTTGCCTGGATTGAGATGAAACCTGTTGATTTGGAGTAGTAGTAGTACCCAACCTGTCTAGGGAGCAAAATTTCTTACAGAGTATCTGGACCACAGATGACAACCTCTATAACCATATGGATAACTGCATAAGGATGGACTGTGTATATGTTGTAGCAGAAATATTGTCTGTATGGGCAATATAGAGTTACCGATGCATGTGAGCTTTGCCCCATGTAGCAGCACTGTGACCACCACTACTACTGCATGATATTTATGCCCATTTTTTCAATAGAGAGGGGGCTGCAGGGCTCTTGTGGAAGACTACAGTGAGAAATAAGATGCGAGAATAATTCCTCCAGCCCTCGCCTGCTCTCTTCCCATATCTAATTAGCTGTTGGGGAAGAAGACAGCGGGGAGTGGGCTGCAGGCCAGATGAATTGTTACGGTGGATTGGATCTCGCCTGCAAGCTGCAGTTTGGGCATTCCAGTTTGGATTACAAAATACGATGGGAGGTTTTATATGAATTTCTGACCCAGCTTCCCTGAAATGTAGGTACTACATTAGATGCTGAAATTTGTCATATCTAGAGACCAGGTTCTTTTTCCGTTTTTTAAGTGGGAAATGTTTTTTTGGAAGATTTTAGTAGTTTTCTAATGATTATCTGTTTATTGTCTCTGCTTAGTGCAGGAGTAATCCTTACTGCTTTTCTGCATTTTTTTTTTTTTTTTTTTTTTNTTTTTTTTTTTTTTTTTTTTTTTTTTTTTTTTTTTTTTTTTTTGGTCTAGCTTTGAAATGCTCTGTCTTAGGGCTTTCACTTTATTATCCTTTGGAGACTCTTTCACAGATAAATGAACCTTGATGTCAGGTGGTAGTGAGCATGAATATTCTAGAGCCAAATTGCCCCTGCTGTGGAAAACCTCACAGGATGAGGATTAAGGGAAGGAAATTTTCTAAGAGGTTCTTCTCACAGATGTTTCTTGCCAGTTCTTCATATTCAGCTGGTGAATGTGGGAGTTGAGAGGACAAGGCTGTTTCATGAGCCTCACAGTTCCTTTGGGTAGTGTCTGGAATCTAGAGAGTTTCGCTGCAGTGTAGGGCCATCTGCGTAGGTGCACTCTGTGTAGGTGTTAGATTTGTTGGTCTTCTTAGAGGGTATCATAATGCTTAATTTTGCTCTTGTGAGCAAATAAATTAGAGTTTTGGGGTTGCTTTTTTTTTTCTTTTTTCTTTTTCTTTTTTTAAGGCTAATACTCTGTTGCAATGAGGAAAGGTTTATGGTCCAGTGCTGTTTTTTTTCTTTCCATAATAGGGCTGATCCATTAACTACTGAAAGCTGAAACAACCTGCAGGATGATATTTGATACTCATTTATACAATTATTTTAAAAGGATATAAGTTACATTTCGAGTAGTAACTGGTGTATTTCACCTCCTGTATCTTTTTTGAATATTAGTACTGTTTGCTTTTTCCCAGTATTGTAACTTCTGCTTATCCATGATTTCTCAATAGTAGTTCAGTAGTGCAGTGGGAAAGATGAAATAATGTGAGAGAGTTTTTCCATTTTTAGGGACTTGGCAGTGTATACATCTAATAGCTCAGACTGTTTTTGTATTGTTAATGCAAAATTAGAAAGCAGAAAAAATTATCTTAAGTTGCTTCATTTTGTTTTTATTTGAGAAAATAATTGTTCTCACAGAATTTTCATTTAGCAAATCTGTGTTTTTATGTAGCCTCATGCCTCTTGAAGAATGCATTTTATGTCTGTGTTTGGCACTGAATATTGTTAGTCATCCATAAATGAAAGTAACTGGAAAGTGACAAAGCTCTTGTAAATATTTTGAAATCTTTGTGTGCGTTAAAAAAAAAATTTGTGAAAGCTTTGTATTTCCAATTCTTTAAATGAATCAGCCATGAAGACAACTTTATTATTGTCAAAATATTAAGAATTAACAAAACTTGAACTGACCATTTTGCACTTTGAGAAACTGGAGTTGTGGTTTGGGGTGTGCAACTACATACACACTTTGTGTGTCTTCTGAAAAAGAAGAACAATTTTAAAATGCTCTATGTTTTCATAAGCCAGTAGTTTGTTAAAATCTGCTGTAGGTTAAAAATTTGTAATGAGTATAGAGTTGTTGTGTGATCATTTTATGGAGGCTGTATGTTAATTACTTGCGATGATGTTTATTATAAAAGGACTGAGAATTCTTGTTTCTGAAGAGGTCTGTCTAGGGTTTCTCAGGAAGGGAAGAGAGAATAGCTCAAGGTAATTGCTTATGAACTTTTTTCTCTCCTTTCCCTTTTAATTTTATTTTTATTTAAAAACATTATTGATTCTGATGACTCAGTCCATACCTGAGCTTATTGTATTAGCTTTGACTAGAAACAGTATAAATCTCACCTGCTCCTACTAAAGCTTCTATTGACCTTAATGTGAGAATGAATACCACTGCTAAGTTATATAGTAGGAAATAGAGTTTAGAGGTCTATAATTGACAAAGACATTAGAGATTTATAAACACATGAGTTTTTAAGGCTGCAGAAAGTTTAGATGTATGCAGTAAAATGGGGAATGCCTGGTTGAGTGTGGTTAAGGCAAAGAATCTGCAATCTAAATTTAAGAGTAAGATTTTGTAAAGTGAAATAACAAGAGGTAAGAGAATGCATCAGTTCCATTGGATTTCTGGCATTCTGCTCTGTGGAGAACAGAAGAGGTTTGAATTGCTGTATGACCTAGGAATTGGTATCATTGAAGATAAGCTGAAGCATGTTTGGGAGAAGGAAAACGAATTGGCAACCGAGTACCCAAATAAGCTTGATAACCAGAAGTCACTGCTGACTAATATTGGCTTTGGCTGTGGCTGTTGGACCCATGGTAACAGTATTACTGTGTTTGTTGCTGGAACTGTGCAAGTATACTTCATTCTTTTGTTGGGCTTACCTGGTTGTCAGCTTCTTGCTCTCTTTTTTTAAAATGACCTGGAGTACCAGTATGAAGTATGCACATGTAACAGATAAGCATGCACGTGGAAACAAATAGCGTATGTACAAAACATGGTTGACTGCTACATGCTTCCAGTTTTTCACTTTCCATAACTATATTTTTTTCTGAAATCGTTATGCTGCTTCTTGATTTGAAAGATATCTGACACTTCCAAAGACAACAGAAAAGTGTTTAAACAGGAATATTTGAAGGTGGATATTGACAATCTAATGTTTCTGTGATTATAGAGAGACTGATGGGTCTCTGCATTATGGATATACATATAATAGGAGCATGTCAAGCTTCTTCAGCCATAGAAGTTTTAGTCTGTGCTTCTAAAACATAGTTGTTGTGAATGCTGTTTAAAAAACAACAATTTTTCCCCTGGGCTTTTGATATATATTTGGCAGTCAGATACTGACAAAATATTAAAAATGGCTAATGTATTCCAATCAAATGTTTAAAATAAGCGTGTGTTTCTTTTTTCTCAGTTGCACATCCCTAAATATAAGAAGGAAGTAGTGGTAGAAGTGATAGAGAAGTCTAAGGAGGTTGGTTGGGGTGGTGAAGGAAAAGGATCAGGGACCACTCGTGTCAGTCTTAAGTTTCTAAAATCATAATATAGAGAAACTTTCAGATTATTTATATTGCAAATTACTGTTGGATGGAGGCAGCTGCTATCCCACGCCCCACTTTTAACTGCAAATTTAGAAAAAGTTGTTTTTGGCAGAACAGGGAGAGGAACTCAAGGACCTGATTCTGTACAGGATGTCTTCAAAGACCTAGGGTGGGAGGTGTAACTTAGATTTGTGAGATTGAAGGAGGTGAAACTGATTTTACATCATGTTTATACCTTCTAGATAGGGGTGGCTGCAGAGTCTGAGGGCTGAATTAGAACCTGCAGTTAATGAAGGTAGCCAACTAGAATTATTAACAGACAACTGATTAAGGCAATTTTAAAAGATGTTTTTCACCATTTGAAGATGTTTCCAGACATCACTTTGCTCTTAAATGCACTTAAAAAAAAAAAAAATTCTCTGCTCTGGAGACAGCCAAAAAGCTGTGCTTGTGAATGTTAAAAATGACCTTGAGCAGTAGAACTCAAAGGTGGTTGGTGGTTTTGTACTGAATAAAATAAACTGGCACAGCAGTGTGGAAAAACCTGCAATAAGGTTCAGAGCACTGATTTAGCAAAACACACTTTTAGACACGGATACAGTCCTTACTCTTCTGTGAGTGCTGATGTACTTTCTGATCAGTACACAAGCTAAGTACTAGTATAAACCACATTCATGAATGTATATAATACAAAGTGATGATGATATTCTTAGATGGGTATCTGAGATGTCTCAAGCAGACAACAAAATCCCCCAAATGAGTAGTTGCTGTCTGTGCAAGTAGTCAACCTTACTTGTTTGAGATATCCGTGTCTAAAAGTATTATGGAGAGCTATCTGCAGATCTGTAAGTTACTGCTTTTGGCAAAACACCTGCAGAAGATTGTTGCTGTGACTATTTGAGAGTTGTTGGGAGACCTAAACTTAATGTCTGGTTTTACTAGCTAGGGGCAGATGAAAGGGGAAGTTGTGGAAAATGACTTGGAAGGGAAGTTGCCTGAGCATTAAGCAAGATCTTTGCAGAATAAGGTTCCTTCCTTCCTTAAAGTATAAACACTGATAAGCTCTTACGATTTTCTTTCTCTGGACTTTGAAAGGATCGCTGTTTTTGATTCTCTTGATCTACATTGTTCAGTACTTCTTGACTTTATCTGTAATTCTTAAATAATGATTATGTTATTAACTTAATGTACTAGTTATACTTAGTATTAGAATACTAGCTATATTAAGTATACTTAAAACTAATATCTGCACTAATGATAAGCCTCATCCATCTTTGCTTCTTTGTATCTGTCTTCAATTCTAAGATTAATCTGTGACAATATTTTATCTGTTTTTTCAGTACTTAGTTCATATTTGGTGATATTTCCATTTTCATGAAAGCACACCTATTAGTACTATGTTAGTACTACTTTATAGTACTAGTACTATAAAGGCCAATTTATCAACTTTTCTATTTAATGAGATTACTTAAAATAAGTAGCCCCTTCTTACCCAATTCGCATTTAAAAATTTGTCAGACTGTTTTAGGCTACAGCTAGCTCTTACACAGTGTACCAGAATGTATAATAATGAGAATCATAATTTACAACTCTTGCCTCTGTAGGGAATTCTTATGCGCAGCGCTAGACCAAGAGCTGCTTTTGATACTGCTAGGAATACAGGTCAGCAACATTGTGACATGGTCATAGGACAATTTTTCAGCTGCTCATTGTTAATACTAACACCAAAGGAGAGTATCTGCATTTGCTCCCAAGGGAATGCTTTTATCAATAGCATCTTTGCTTTAGCAGATACTGTTTTTCTTAATAATGGGGTCCAGCTGGGAAGAGAGCACATTATAATATGCTCCACCATCTTTATCCTTTTCTGCTGCGTGGAGGTACACTGCGTACAAAACAGGTGCTTTATGTTTAAAAAATGCTAAGACTGTACAGTCAGAATCAGCAGTTAGAAAATGGCAGAATTAAGGTTGAACAACCTGAACTTGGATCTCTTGTAAAATGCTAGTCTCGTCCAATATAGGGATTATGTGCGTTTGTGTGTGCATGCCTGCGTAGGGAGCCAAGTGGATAGCCTTACTTCCGAGAATAACATGCCTCTGTGCAGTGGCCAGCCATGAGAAATTGTAGCAACAAAGACCATTTTTATCAGATAGTTAGAAATGATAGACTGTCTGATCTCACAGATCTTATGATGTCATCATGGTTGAATTCTAGGCGAATGGGCAACAGGGTGCTGCTGTGGCTTTTGAAGTGGGGGTAGATTAGATGTGGTCACACATGCACTGCCTTTTGTGTGAGGTTCTTAAGACACCGTAATTTCAAAAGTTGTCACCGGACTCTTGCATCCCTAGAATAAAGCTGCTAACTTGTATTTTTGGGTTTTGGCTTCTGCTTTTGGCAAGGCCACACAATCTGTCCCATACTTGGCAGCAACTAGTGCCTGGCTTGAAAGCTTTCATTGCATCTTTAAATCACCCTGTTCAGCTGGAACATTGCAACATGAGTTCTTCGTTTTTGTTTTGGGGGTTTTCACAACACTTAATGTTTTAAGACCCCCATAATGTATTTTCCCCTTTTGTTATGTGTTGGAAAAACTTAAGAAACCACTGACATTGCAATTTTCAGCTGTGCGTTGCCCTGAAGATGCTTCTTAGTATTTTATGTTAGACTAATATGTAACATGCTGACTACTAAAATTGGTCTCTCCTCATCCCTCTTCCTGATAACTCTGGGCTGAACTAGAAAGATTTCTAGGAAATGCAGTGTAGGACCCGGTACTGCAGTAACCGTGTAATAGGCTAAATGATCAAACTTTTTTTAACCATAGTTGGCTGCCTGTATGGTGTTCTGTTATCCAAAGAACACAAAAAGAGCACATTTGTGCAGGAAGATCAATGGACCGCATGATCTGATCAATCTCCCTTGGCCCCAAAATGGAGGAGAACACGTGCTTTGAGTTATGCCACCTTTAGCCTTTCCTTCACACGTGACTGTGAAGCAGATGCTTATGGCCAGTGCCTTAGCGTGAAGCAAGCCTTGAGGTGCTCTGAGTAATCGCAGAGGATGCTCTGACAGCCAGGCACCGCTGGAACACAGTGACCCTTCGTCCAAGCATAATAAACGCCTTAGAAACCTTGGTAGATCTGTGGAAAAGCCTTTCTATTGTATAAGTTCCTTCTCTGCTGATATAAAGGCACCATCGCTGATGTTACTTGAAAACTAATGCTTAAAATTCTTAAAGTCTTGTAGCAGCAGGATATTTTGTGAGAAGAGCTGCAGTTCTCAGGAATGACAAAGCGAATCTATTTTAGTGGTAGACAGAGGATGGTGTTCTAACAGTTGTGATATAACTGCCAAAGCTGTATCTTCCTTCAGTAAACTTAAATATGTTTTGTTCTTGCTTAATAGAATATAGTACTTTAAAAATGGCTGTATGAAACCAGACTAAATTAAACCCATAGTGCCTAACCAGAGAGGGATTAGAGCACCCTCTGCTGGTATGAATGGCTCCTTTTCCTTCCTCAAGGATTTGTCTGGTGTCTATCCTAGAAATAGTAAAAGATCGTTCTGAAGTGTGATGCTAGTTTCTCTTAATTAAGCTGAGACTATATTAACCCATTTTTATGACTGTGGGGTTTTTTTCTTGCAGAAGTTTGATAGTTTAATCTGGTCAGTAATAGTGCAGCTAAAACAGGAGGATAAGGCAGTGAGGTCTTTTCTCCACTTTCAGATATGGAAATCCCTGTTATTTGCTAACTGAGAGTGCAGAAAGCTACCCTCCATTGGGAAATTCTTTGCTACTGAAATTTGAAAGTGAATTGGAGATTCTGCATGCAACCATGGTTCTGAAGAAACGGTGTCCGTTTCCTAAGTGTGTTGATGGTTGCTTTCAAATGGCACTGCCAAATCCWTTGGGTAAATTTGTGGTTTCACAGAGTGACCATGTGTTCCCAGGGCCTTTCCTAGTGGTTATCTCTGTGCATTTGCTCAAGTGTTTAGAAAGCCACTGTGTCACTTGTCAGCAGCAGACAGGCTAGCTGTCTGTTTGTTTTTTTTCTTTCCCAGTACATGCACTCATGATCTCAAACTCTTGGTAGGCCCATCGCATGTAATTACCATCTTCTCTACTTTCTTCTCAGTTCCGGGTGACTGAGAGGGAAATAAACAGGCTAACGTGAGAAGTGAATGCTTCTTAATTTCTTATCTTCTCATAAAATACACGTCCGATGCTTGGCGAAGCAATCCTCATGGTGTTCTTTACTCTCCTCTAACCTGCTGTGTCTAAGCACACAGCATACTCTGGTAGGTGCTACCACTGTCACTCTGACAAAAAGTCTTCACCCAGTATATTTAGTGAGGGCCTAAAACTATGAGGTGCAGAGTAGTCTCTTCCATCTGAATTCTTAGGAGTGAGCCTGCAGAGCCTGAGTGGGTTACTGCAGTGCTCTGTTACAAAATGTAAAACCAGTTGGAAAATGACAGTTTAAGCTGGGGGGAGGAGAGGGCTGGCGATTGCTATGTAGAGAGCCTGCTGAATGCTCAGTATTAATAACAGTACCATTCTTAGTAAATGGCTGCTTACATAATTTTGTTATGAAAGAATGCTGCTGGTTGAACTGTATGCATGTCTTTCGCTTATTAAAGTGTCCCTTCAGAGTGCCTGTGATATACTGCCTTCTGCATGAGAAGGGTTAAGAGGAGACAACATCCTGTCAAAGACCTTGTTTTTAATTTTGCCTCTCACACTGGCACAGATCCGGCTAAGAGCAGCCCAGATTAGTTCGGAAAACCTTTGAAGAGATTTAAGATGTCCTTCAGCCAGTTTGAAGGTTTTTGTCTTGCAAATCCAGTACAAGGGCGCCTGCAGGCATCTCGACCCTTGCTGTGCTGCTGATGCAGCTCAAGGTCACGCTAACCCGCCCTGTGACATTCAACAACAACAAAAAAAAATTATGCGGTGAAACTGCTTCAGCATTCAGCCAACCAACAACTTCCTTAGTTTCTCACTAAAGGAAGAAGTGTGTATTTTTTTCTTTTTCTTTTTCTTCTTCTTTTTTTTTTTTTTTTTTTTGGCTTCGTGGATTTTTGCTGCAGGAAATAATCCAGGATTTCTGGTGTGTGTGATGACAAGGTCATTTCTTAATTAGAACACATGTAAAGAACAAAGCTAAATGGCTTCAAAACAGCTTTGTAGTTGATGGAGAGGATTTAAATTATTTAAAGAGATAGTCACCCAAGTATGATGGAAACTGAATTCTAAACACATTAACTCTTTCAGTACTCTACAGTTTCCATATGCTACTCAAAAGGAAATGCCAAACTTCATGAGCAATATTGCAACTGCTGTTAAATGAGCATTTTTACATCTATTTATAGTTAAGACTTTATTATGCTCTCTCTTACCTGAGTTAAGAAAGCCAGAACTTTATTTTCTTTTGCAGTGAAATATTCCAGCTTGGCTTGAGAAAAAGAGATTAGGAGATTGCTTTTTAGAGCTCAGTGAGTTAATTTCTACAATATTTTGTATTTTGGTGAATGCATGATTGTAAATACACTCTTTTGTGTGAGTTCATGTATGACTTACAGTGTCAGTACACAGGTATTGTGTTCAGAACTGTTACTAGAAGGGATTTGGAGTACTATCCTCACTACTCAAAACAATTGCAAGGAATATGTGTGGATGGATAAGGTGGATTTGAGAAAATGGAATGGAGATTGAAAGGAGGAGAGAAATGACAATATAAATGGCAGCTTCAGTTAGTTTTAAATTATTGTGAGCTGTCTGGAAAAACTAACTGTAGAAAGCATCTTGGAATTTGAATTTTGTTCCAGAGTTATGTCTTTGATTCAAAGCAAGTAAACACAGAAGTATTGGTTTGAGGTGTTGTATGTTAGTTATCCATGCTTCTAGTCTTATTCCCCTATTTTTTCTTAGTCTGTTTTTCTAGACTCTCTTTTTTTCTTTTGTGAATTCCTTGCGGCTAACAAGCTGACCACGCTTTTGTGGTTGTCTTGTGAGCCCAAAGCCTGATGAGTCAGTGCACTGGCCGATGGTGATCTGTGCGTAACTTGACTCCACCTGCTGGAAGGGTGTTACTCCAACACCTGTCTCATTGGCAGCAGTTGAGGAGGAGAAACTGAACTTACTGTATTCTGTAGAACCCCGCTTTTGTTATTACTACACTGTAACTTTTCGAGTTGGCTGTTTTAAAAAAAAGAGGGGGAGGGGAAAGGTTATTTGGAAATTGTTCACCAAGGTAAATTAATAAATGAGGATATGAGAAATGTTGCTGGCTAGCGGACGTGGAATACATGACTGTATGTGTGCTCAAAGAGTGTTACTGCATGATTCATCAAAGGGAAATGGAACATGGAGAGAGATGTGTCTTCCCTCTGTAGTCAAAAGTCTTGCACTTAAAGCTCCATGTAAAGTGTTTCAAAGGTAAATGGCATAAAATGTACTGAGAGTTTATTGTTTGAGTTGGTCTGGTTTTTGTTTTATTTTCCTGGGTAAACCTTCTTCAGGCAGACTGTGAGCAGAGTACRTCAAATGTCAGGCTGAAATGAAGTATCCTAACTACAGATAGGTTGTGCTGGCTCTTAGACCCTCCTCATGAGAAAGGAAGAAGCTGCATTTGCCAGGATAAAGAGGCAAGAGCAGGCAATACAACTTCTTTCTTCTTTGGGTTGCTTTTCTTCCTTTCCCTGCACTAGCACTCTGGCACAAGACTTGTGAGAGGAAAACAATGAAGGAAAACAGGCTCCATACAAGAAAAATGGCCAGGAGGAAACTGATATGCTATGTGAAATCTGTACATTCGTGCCCTTGCCCGGGGTGTACTGTGCCCTTAATATTACGGGAGACCTAAGCTCACCTTCTAGTAATTTCTAATTTACTGGCCTAATTCATCGATTTGTTATCACTAATTGTACTTCATTTACTTCTGTGTAGTTTCCAGTACCTAAAGGGTTGAAAGGTTGCTGTAATTGGCACCCGCAGCTGCTCTTTCTTTTGACAGGGGATAATTTTGCAGCCTATGCTTTGTGTGACAGCTGCCTAATTGGGCATTCTCCCCTTGTAGCAAGCCTGCCTCCTCCAGCCTCCCTGCTGACAAATGGTGGTGGATTATAGATGAGGACACGCTGACCCATTCGACCTTGCTGAGACAGCGGGGAGGGGCCTCCTGCTACTTGAGGGAAGCTCTGGGTCATTTAAAGGACAAGGTCATGAGCCAGGTGGGGAAATGACATGATATCACATGACAATAGCCCGATGACACGGTCAGTATGTCAAGGACAAACTCCTCAGTATTGATTATGCTGCTTTTTTATGGTGTCTCACTGAAGCCACTGGTACTTCACAAATATTTTGTTAATTTATTCTAGGTAAAGTACCAAATGTTATTTTCAGGGTTATTTTTAGGAGTATTTGTGCAGTGTTTTCTTCTAAATACAGGTCACATACAAAAGCAGTGTTATTAAAACCCTGTCAATAATAATTTATAGGGCTCATCTTGATGTATCTGGTAAAACGTATATTTGCATATACTGTAAGCAAAATAGCAGGAAGGATGTAAAAAAAAGGGCAAAACTAAAGGAGGAAAAAAAAATCCCTGCTTTTAAATTTCGCTTTTTCAGTTCTCCCACTTAAAAGGCACACGTATGAACCTGCATGGAAACTCATGTGTCTACGTATGTATGTATGACTAGGATGTGGGAAAAGTACTTAAATAAAAAGAAACAAAGAGAAAAGTTAAAAATAAATTGAATGTTGAAAGAAAAACTCTTGTATTAGCTCAAGGGTGGTATAGTTAGGGTAATGCCTTGCCTWTTTTAAGAGCTAATACAGTATCCAGCTGTGCCAACCAATAAAAACCTRTTAAGTGGATTTTAGAAAATATGTTGTGAATACAAGTGACAATATTTTGAGAACATCTTCGTGTTGCATTTCTATGCTAATAAACTTCAAGGTAAATGAACGGCTTGTTTGACATTTGCAATGTTAGACCATAGTAAAATGCTTTCTTCTGGAGTAATTAGACTTGATAGATTGATTATGTTGAAACATAAAGATAAATACAGTTAAAAAGAAAACTCTCCTGAAGCAAGTTATACCTGGTTCTGAACTTCAATGGTACCTTTCCATTTTAGCCTCTGTAGAAGTCTCAGTCTCTTTCTCTCTCATATGCATGCATACATGTGCATGCAAATATGCATGCACAAACACATAGATGCACACACACACGTGGAGTTTCTGAAACAGCCTGCTAAGTAGGGAGAGGAGCGTTCATCTAAGAACACAGTTCCCATTTCTGTGAAGTCAGATCTGTTGTTGGATGCTGTTGTGTCTAAATCTCGTCAGTTCACCAGGATGTAATTTTACTCCCCTGAGGTAAAAAGCCGTCAGTAGTAAAGTGTGATAAATTAGTTCACTCAAGTAGATGCGCGCGCGCGTGTGTGTGTGTGTGTTTAATTCTGACCTTGCTGTGCATGTGTTTAGCTGCTCTCAGTGCCCGAGTCAAGCTTGGTGGAGGCTTAATCCTGTGCCCTTGTACACGTATACTTGATTAGTAGTTGTGGTTATCTCAGCAGAAGACATTCCGCCCTCCTCCTTGTATTGGTCAGGACCCGGGCATTGGGGAGTCAAGTCGAAGGAGAAAGAAAAGAGATTTTGCATTAGTATTCTATGAAAGCCTTACTGTCTGCAGAACAAATTGATTGCTACAGTGTACCTGTGCTTGGCACCACTGCTGTGAAAGAAAGGTATGGTTGTAATCTGTTTTATTGTATTACATATTGTGACACTCCAGGAATGTTTAACATTCAGCTCTTCTATGGCACATGCTAGAAGTCTGAGTACTGAAAAATATGTGAATGAATGAAAAGTATGCAAGGCTGTCATATCCGCAGCGTTGTTTACTACAATGAACTAAGTAGCCCCTGCTAATGAGACAAATTTGCTGTATATGCCAATGGCAGCGTAAGCAGATTGGTACAGAATTCTCTATAATGTTCAGTGGCTCGCATCTGAGTCAGTGTTTACTGCATAACTGTACAGATAAAATTCTAGTTAATATTTTAAGGCTTTATTTGGTTTAGCTTTGAAAAGGGAAAATGTGTTTGAACACTGATGTGTTTGTGTCTTTAAATGAGAATGTTTTTTCTAGTTTTTAGTCTGCTGCACTGTTTCTACATGGCAGGGGTGGGAGGGTGGGGGGTGAGGGGAGGTATAACAATATGAAAATCTTGAATGTTGAGCTGCTATAATACACAGAACAAGAACAAAGCCGAGGAAGTGTCTTACGGTATTTGAGCCTTTTTTTTTTTTTCTTTCTTCCCTTAACACATAAATATGCATCTGTTTTATAATGAAGAAGCTGGTGTTCTTCGTTTTCTTTAAGTCAGTTACAGACTTTAGTCCAGTTGATTCTCTGGTTTTATAGATGCTCAGCTAATGTCAGTTGTGTGTTTGATGGGAAATAAAAGCACTCCATTAATAAGATTCAGGGTGTTTTCCAGAGAGCTGTGCTTCATTCTTGGCATCACTGAAGTTGTGTTTGTGATTATTTGAATGTTTGCTTGTGGCCGCTCCAAAACATCTAAAGTATCTGCTCTTGTGGTGCAGACATTCCCAACTAATTATGTTTAGGACAGGTGGCAGACTTGTCCTGGACATTTAAGTCTGGATGTAAACTTAATCTAATAACTTGATGAGAAACTGAAAATCCATCTTTTCTGGTGTGTTATCACTATGCACAAGCTAGAGGGGTATTTGCAAAATCCTCTCTCTACTCATTGTCCTGGCAGGTGACAAATAAATGAGTTGCTTTAAGGAAGCCAGGAACTTAGAAAACACTGCATGCTGAAGAGCAGCCGTGCACTATAATAGTTATTTCTGTCATATGGCCTTGCAGACTTAAGATTAACACTTTATAGATGTGCAGTATATTTATATGAGTGTACCCTTGAGCTTACATTTTACACCTTGCAAAAAGTGTGAATACAGCCTTATGCATGTAGGTTGTTTATCATGTAGATCCTTTGACAACTAAGAACATTTTTAAGAAGCCCGGATACTGGGACTCTGTGATGTGATTGTTTGTACTCAAGTAATGACTAATTTAATTAAAACTAATTAGTCAAAATTATTTATTCAAGGCAAATATTTTGTGAGTGAGTTATTCTTCCCCCTGGAATTTTTTGGAAAAACTGTGTAAACACATGTTGTAATGATGACAACAGGCAGTAAAAACAGTTGCACAGATTTTTCACGGATTACGAGATAAAGGGAGCTGATCATATTCAACAAGATTTTGGAAGTCAATTGCAATGATACTGCAGAAATGGTTAATTCTTATCTTAAATTCGGTATTGACTTTTGGTAGATTTTAACCAGTTACTGGAAGGTTGTTAAGTTGTGAAGAAGGTGTTAGATAAATACAGGGTAATACTGCATTTCAGTGCAATTAACTCTTATTCATAAATAATTCAACCTATGACTTTAAATGATTAGAGGAAAAGAAAATGACATGTGATTAAATCCAAGTCCTTGAAAACATTTTACCAGTGAAGATTGCTGTGACTGCTTTGAGACTCCCTCTTTCTTATTCCATTTTTGATTTAGTTCCGGGAGTTTTATTGGTTTTTGTCAATCATTAGTGTAATGACAGAGATGCATTATATGATGTAGATGCTGCAGATCAAGTCATAAGAGAAAAAAGATAAGTGTCTGCTCTCAATATCTCACTTTTCCTAGTGCTATGGAATACATCAGCTTGGGTACCATGTGATTTTTCTGCCTTTTTTTTTTTTTTTTAAATGGGAAGTAGAAGGACGTTTGCAGGATTAAACTTACACTGCTAGCTTTATTGAATCAGCATGCCTGAAACCACTGAAATCTTGATGAGAATTTTGGAATACAACTTGGCCTGGAGTGGACTCTTTATCAAACAAGTATTGTCGCTGTAAATTTTGAAAGAACAAATAAAATTAATCAGATTTTTCAAACATTTATACTTTACAATTTAGACATGCTATTGCTTCCACCATTGGTAGACTGTGTGTAGCACAGCCTTTTTTCTGAATATATTTAATCAAGTTTTAAGTAAGAGTTGGCACTTGAGCATATCATCARGCAAATTTTAGAAGTTTGTGCGCTTTCTCAAGGGTGGCTCTGCCCTGCTTGAGACTGTGAAATTGCAGTTCTCCATCTCCACCCCTTTTCTTCCTTACCATGCTGTAACATAAGGAAAAGAGGAAGTTTAGGTGTTGCGTAACTTTTTCTAAGCAGGTTTTGTGTGCAGACATTGAAGACCGTGTTATGTTAATTCAACCAGTGCTGTAGCTACCAAATTTCTGTTAATGCTAACAGCATTTGTGTAATTAAGGGCCCTGTGTACTGAACAGAGAGAGCTGCTAAACCTCTTGAGGAAATTATTTTGTCTGTTGCGTTGGTTAACTTTCCCTGATAATTACAAATGTTGCTGATACTCCCTTAGGGTAGTGGGGGCAGTTTTTGCGGGGCCTGCTAAAGTGAAACTCTTGTATTTTCTTTATTGAGCATTGGACAAAGCATCTGTGGCAGTCAGAATCGGACTGAATGATTGAAATGGAACTGTTAATAAAAGTTGATCACAGTCCAACTTGAGGGGACAAGTGTGGTAAGATAAGAAAGTGGAAAGCTGCACTGACAAATTTTTTGTGTGTGTTTTTAAGGAGTTCTTACTGTATAAAGGTGGAAAGAACTGAGACCTGTACTGCTGGAAAACTAACAGTAAATGATCTAGAGCAGACAAGACAGTATTTGTCTTGGTTTAATGTATTCTCTTGAAGCCATCTGAAAACCTTGGGGCTTGTTAAAAGTTCCAAATAATTTTTTTTCTTTGTTTGGATCTTTATTTTCTACAACACCAACCATAGGTGGCACTGATTATTAACAATTAAAAAGTTTAGGATACATCTCTTTCTCCCAAACTTACATGTTTTGTAAAGCCATGACAGTCACTTGGTGTATTTTCTCTCACACTAGCAAAAAATAAAAGTGTGGCAGGTGTCTGCAGATTCTACTATTCAATAAGTATTACAACTAACATTTTTAGTGAAATTGATCCGTTTGGAAACTTCCAATATGAATACAGCTCTTAAGATCGGTTGAGAAGGTTTGTCTTTTGAAGCCAGTCTTACCAGCTCTGAAGCTGGAATTAAAGCTTGTAAGAACTCATCAGGAAAAAACATTGATGCTGATTAGTAAGGAATAAGTAGTTTTCCTGTGCTTTTGGCTTTGTTTTACTTGGAGGCAAACTTGTATTTAAAGCTCAGTTCTAGTTACTGGTGTGACTTCCACAGGATCTTTGGTCAAGCTTGGTATAATTCAGGGTTCCAGAACCTGGACACTGGTCGGCAAAGCTACTCAATTCAGCACGCTAGTAAAAACGCGGTCTGTTGGCATTTACTTGCCACTTCAGCTTCAATCCTGATTCCCTCATAATTCATCTTCTACCATGGACTACTGGAGTCTTGTTTATACGCTTGCATACAAATGAATGAATGCACAACCTGCTTCTAGTCCATCCAAGCAATCTGATGCCAAATGCGTTGCAGCTGAATTAAGCTGGTGAAGAGCAAGTTGTGATGGTTTTCTAAAGTACGGGAATAAAACTGGATCTTTGCTGGAGGGATCTAGAAGCGCTTAAATACACATATACACGTTCATTCATACTTTAGTATGAAAGGTCCTTGCTTCTGAATAAAAAGAGCTCTATTGCTCTTGGTTAGGAGTGAGGCTGCAAGAGGACAGTGGGTGAGGACTGCTCTGGTGTTTTGCTGCAAAATTCTGCTGCCGCTGTGCTGCGATCCTTCCAGCTCCCATAAATTAAATGGGGTTTGGCCAGCTCATTAGGGCTGTTTCAGCATGGCAGATCTCTGAGAAATAGCAGAGGTTGGTGAAATGATGTCTTTGACCCTAGTGCCATCATTCATCTTTCCAGTTCAGTACTGACATGGTTGTTTTCTTGGAGAGAACATCATTGCAGCAGGTATAGTGGAAAAACTTATAGAGTATTCTTGATTGATACAGATCTCCCCATGTGGTGGTTGCAGTGCTGGTTATTTTTGTTATTTTGGAAGATAAAGACGTTTACTGTGGCGTGCAAGTTATATTTCTTTTAGTGATTCTTGTTGTGTCCTCCAGTTTATTGTAATCAACAGTTGTTTTATTTCGCCTCCTATTGGAGAGGCAGAATATCTTCTCACTGAAGTGCCAAACTGAGATTCACAGAACGTGCATTCCATTTCTACCATGAGTATGGACTTCATGTGACTATGAGCAAGTCACTCTGTCTTCCTCTGTGCTCTCAGTTCCTCATCTGTAAAGTGGGGATACATCACAGGACTACTGTGATGATGACTTCATTGATGTTTATTTGGTGGTGTTTTGTTTAGAGACAGAACAACTTTTTTCTTGCTGCTTTGATAGTGCCCAGTAGCCTCCCATGTGGTTTAGACCCATACAGCGGATATAATGAGAGGTCCTGGTGAACAAGATTGGAGTGAAATTACTATGATCAGTGTGTAATGAGCAGCAGCTATCTAATATCAGATATTTAGTTGTTTTCAAATCAAAATAGATCTTTAGTAACAGAAGTGACTCTTACTTGTCATTAGTGGATTTTTTTTTTTTTTAATAGCTGGTCTCGCTTTATGTATAAGTAATAAAGTAAACAACTGAATTCTGGAGTTCACTCAAGTCTGAAATAACTGTCAAGTCTGAAAAATCTTGGGATTTTCTTTTCCTTTTAGAGATTCTTATAGTGGATGAACTAGTCTATGAAAATCCCTTTTACAGTCAATATTTCCTCATGCCTGCAGCTTGGTGGGGGAGGGCATCAAGCTTTATGAGGAGGGGAGGTAATTATGGTTGTGTATTGCATTGAAGGAGAACAGCCTGCTAAGGATGTTCAGTCAACTTCAGAGTTTTTTGCTAAAATTTTTTTTTTTTTAATCCATGACTGTGATTTTTTTAAAAAGAAAATCATTTCATGGAAGGGTAGTTTGGATGCATGTCTTATGCAAGTTGCAAATGTGGATTCTTGCACATAGTTACGCTTCACTGAATGGTCAAGGGAGGAAAAATACTCTCTTAACAACAGCTCTGTGCTTCCAAGAGCATTTCTTCTGTTCTGCCCTCCAAGATTTATGAGATTACTATGTCATAGATTTTTGTAGCCTTCAGCTAGTCATGAAGAAGCACAATCCAATTTGAAATTAAAAATGACTGGATCATCTTACTCTGCAAAAATTTAACTGGTGATCTAATTTGCCAGTCAACCAAAGAGAAATGTTTAAAAAAGAGAGGTTTTACTGGCAGCACCTGGAGTTGCAAAGAATTTACTGACATACCCTCATCAACTAGTCTAGTCTTTTGGATGCGCATTAGGAAAGCAGTCATAAATACTATCACCTTTTTCTTGATTGATATCTCTGAAGAACACGGATCGTGCTTGCTCTTGGAAAGTATCCATTTGCTTTAAAATAAGATAATTAAAGGTGGATAAAATAATTGATGAAAAAATTGATGAGATGTGTTTTCAGTAATGCATTACGTTCTGATGTATTAGCAAACATGAGGCTGTTGTTAATCTGAACTCATGTCTTCTGTAGAATTGAATTACAAGAACAGTTTAGTCTCCTAAAACTTTCATTTTGGAACCTTTTTTCCAAATATGATTGGAGCTTTTGGTCTCAAGGGTGATGGGTAGGGAATGACTTACTGATTTTTTTTTCCCTCTTCCTTTCTGAACAGTAGATTACAGAGTCAAAGATTTTCTAGCTCATCCAATCCTTCTTGTTCCATTGGCCAAGATCAGAATATAACTAATGCAAACCTGAAGATTTTGATTGCCCATCCATATGCATAGTAACATGGTGTATATTCCAGTTCAGTGCAAATACTTTTTACCATGGTGAAGTAATATATCTGATTTTTTTTTTTTAGGAACTGTGCTGTCTAGAATTTCACCAATGGCTTTATGTTTTAATGAATCGGGATGTTTGTRTTCTTTTACAGAGTGTAGCATTCTACATAATCGTGTTTGTGTTCTTCTTTTTCTTATTATTCAGGACTTGCTTGTGACACGGTTTCCTAAGCAGATTGAATAGTCTCTCTGCCTTCACCTACCATTGCAACTCTCCTACATTAAATCTGCTTTCTCCCTACAAATCACCTTTCCTGCTTAGTTGTCCCTATATCTTGTCTTAGTTTGTAAGCACTTTGGGGTTGAACTCTGTGAATTTATGGGTATATAAGGTGTCTTACAATAGTAATTATGCCATGCAGTGTTTCCCAGCAAATGTCAAGCGCAGCCAGACTTGTTCTCATAAACCTGGCAGAATATAAAGAAGGCAAGTGGAATATACATCCCAGTAGGTTATTCTTGGTAAGCCAAACTGTTCACCTTCAGGAGTGCCTTGGTTGAAGCTGTGGATTACCTGACTGAGGTGAGAGATACCAAAGTGACTTTGGAAGAAAGGTTAAGTTTTGTTTGCAAGAAAACTAAAATCAGAGTTGCACCCAGTATGTCACCCTCTCTAGTTTGAGGAGTAGGAGGGAAAGTGTGTTCAAAAAAGTGGGGATCTAGCAGAATCAAGTCTTTTGTTTTGAGCGCAAAAGGTTAATTCATTAAAGCGGGGGACTGAGCCGTAGAAAGTTTCCTTTGTTTCATTGAACAAGGTCTGGGTTTATGTTTAACCAGCTCCCTGGAATGAGCACCTTCTCTGCCTTCAAGTTCCTCCTCAAAAATTTCCTTGTTCATGTCATCTTTGGCACCATTTGTTGTCATGCTAGACATACTTTAAAAAAGTCACTCTGAAAATAAGTTTTCCTAGGGAAAATATTTCCTTTCCTCCTCTGGTCTCTCTCTCCTCCATCTGCACTCTCTGAAGTGAAGATAGACTGGGACAGGGTAGGGGTATCTTCTCTGTACCAGCCAGGGAAAGGGAAGAGCGTTCACGAAACTTTTAATAGCAGCAGATCCAGAAAAGAGGAGCCCTTCTATACTGTATTTTAGCCCTTTTGTATCCTTCCCTCCATATCATTAATCTGTGTGTTATGTTGATCTTTTACTGTGTATTACTCTTTGCTCCCCCCCCCAGTCCTATGTAATAAAAGTATCAGGTGAAAACTGTATTATAAATTAGCAGCATGTGTTGCTATACTGCTACATAAACTTTTTTCTTTTTTTTTTTTTTTTTTTAAAGAGAAGGGGAAAACATACTTATTGTGGAGGCCAGTGTTGCTCTAGGGCTTCATTTAACTGTTGTCCAGCCTAATTCATGTTACATATGTAGTCATCATCTCACAGGTACAGTTGTATTTATTCTAAACTTTATAGAGCGTATGATGAGGGAAAGGGAAAATAGGAGGGTGGGAATCTGTGAGGAAAGGCAAGCAGCATACATCAGTTGTGTTTCACCATGTGGTTTGTGAAGATGGTATTTTGGTGGGTTTGGATTAGTTTTTGATGTGATGATTTACTGTTTGAGGAGAGCATGAAATAGCATCAACAGTGTAGATGATCTTGATCTAGGGAGCATTGCAGAAGCATAATGGAATTTCTTGTGAGAGAGATGCCTGAATGTTACTATAAAAACGTGTGTTTGTGGAAATGAGAGGGTAAGGAGAGGGACACAGCAAATGATTTAGGCTATGTGGATAGAAAGGAAAGAGTTATTTATGTCCATAGAACTTGGAGATACTTAAACTTCATCAGGAGCAAGAGAAAAACAGTTGAGAGTTTGAAGTAAAGGATTATATGCTCAGAGCAGCTTGAGGGGAAGGATTACAGGGACAGCTGTGTTTTGTGTAGCCTCAAAGGGTCATTGGATATTGGTGATGTTATAGAACCATGGGTTGAGGAAGTAGGGAGTTGACAGAAGTCTAAATGAGAGTAAATGTTCAGTATAATAGTGGGAGAAAAAAAATAAGATTTTAGAAAAGCAGAAAGCAATGTCAAGTTTATTTTTGAAGTCGTTGTGGGTAAGTGAATAGCAGGAGTGTCAGAGTGAAAATAATCTCCTGATGACAAGTTTTTGTGACAAACTGGATAGTATTAACAAGCCAAGGAGACCAAACCCCTCTTTCATAAGACATTATCAGCTTCCTCAGCTCTGATGCAGAGTAGTCCTGCTTGGATATTGTCACAAACTGACCGCAAGTATGACTGTAGAGAAAAATTCTATTTTAGTCCAGTCTATTGACACCTTCTTAAGAAGTAAGATTGGTTCCCTTTCATGAGCTAATACTGAATTAACAGAATGTCTTTCCTGTTACAGTGGAAATAAAATAGTTTTCCACCATCGATTTCTACATGCTGATTATAATGTATTTATTTTTGGCAGGGTGGAGTGAAAAGCAGATTCACAAAGTTCCAGCATTGACACTTTCAAGGTATGAGTTTCTGCCCTTGAACTTGGGAAGTTTGTCATCCTGTCCTTTTTTTACCCCAGGCATTGAGTGGTAACTTAATCTAATTCACACCAGCTTTGGTCCTTATCTCTTTTAAAAATTCCGAGTCAGATGATGGTTTAACTCGTGCCCATGTAGTCTTTGATTCCTTTCTCCTGACATAGCTAACTAGGGTACCAAGTTAGCAATCTGCTAAAAGTATCCTGGGCAGCTAGAGATATGATCACCTGCCCACCAGAACTTCTGGCCTTTTCTTGACAAATGTATGCTAAATTATATACCTTTACAGGTATATTCCTTGAGAATCTCATTCAGAATCTCACTGAGAATTTCTCATTCTTTGAGAAGAGTGGGATTTTTTTTTTTTCCTGGTCTTCCTTTGTTGCCCTGTTTGGCTTGTACGTCTGCCGTCCATTGTGACTTCTGCATTAATTTGGTATTTGTGAGTCTTCTTATGGTTATGTAAGATTCTATAGAGTTTTATGAGCCTGAACTGCTGGTGAAAGAAATCACAGTAATAATGTCATCTTCAGTGGAGTTCTTCAGTATGGTTCACTGACCAAATTTAAGCAACAGAGTTTGGACAAAAACCTCCTTTAGCTTCATGACAGGATTCTTATAAAAACTCTAAAAAGTGAAGAAACAAGAAAATAATARTTTAGCAAGAAACTGCACAGCCTATGAAACTTATCCTCAGGTCATTGACATTGCCTGATGCACATTGGTCATACACTGATTCAGAAAACACTGGAGTTGCTTATCAATGGTTTATTGAGCTGGGAAATGCCTCTTCTAGATACACCAAGGGAAGGGGGCTTTATGTAACACTGGAGATGYGAGTTGTGACTTCTCAGCCATGCTCAGATTTATACAATGGCCGATTAAGCTGGAAGTAATGTCTGGCCTGATGAGATGAATTGGCAGAGTTGTGGTTATGCTATAATAACTATTGGATAATGATTTTATAGTTCATGATACATAGTTCAGGCTAGTCTGGTGGAATCTCCTGTGTTTTTTTTTTTACCAGATTCATGAGATAAAATTCTTTCATTTTATGACAGCTTTCCTCTCTCTGTACTTTATCAGTAGATATTAAATGAACAGACCATAACTGTAATTACATTTTTGAAGTATTTGTGTTTTGTTTTTTCCAAAGCAGCTGTGATAAGATTTATAAAAGGGAGTTCACCACCTAGCTCCCATTGCCTTTTGTTGTAGCTGCTATCTGGTTTTGTTAGATGATGAATCAGTATCAGAATTCCAGCATGTGAGAAACCACATCACCTGCCATGGTTGGTGTGTGTTGAACAACTTGAGGAACAGGCAAGATGGAATCAGTCTTGCAGGTGTTGTTTGGAAAAGGAAATCTTGCATTGTCTAATACTGCAGGAAGAACATTCAAATTTTGCAAGTGAATGGGCCTGTTTTAATTTTTAGAGCTCCAACTTTATCAGTCATGACTCTTCAACTAATGTTCTATTACTGTTTTTCAGTGTGGTAGATGTCCATTTATCATGTGTCTGATTCTGCCACGTTAATACATGTTGCATGAAGTTTGATGCCTCCCTCATGCACCAATTTGTACATGAGCATAATCTTGCCATTATTTTGATGTCCTATTAAAATCCATAGATCTATAGATGTTAGTAAGAAATGAGACAAAATGCAAAGCTAAAGGAGTTACTATTAAAATAGTTACTAAACAATATTTTTAAAACAGCATTATTTTAAAAAGTTGCTTGATTTGATGTTTCACACATGTAAATGTAATCACAGACTATTTTTTTGTTTAAAAAAATAATAATAATCAGTACCTCTACAGAGTTAGGCATGAACAGCCAGTGTGTCAGATAATCCATTGTTGTGGACTACTTGTCTACTGAATTGATCAGAAGTACTCTCTTTTTTGTGCTACCCGATGTACTCATTTCTGCTGCTATATTGTATTGTCATTTATTGCAATTTGTCATTGCTTCCTTTTAGAAGACAGCACACTCAAGATGGTGTACGTTTACATTTTTAGGCTCTCTTTGAAAGCTCTAACACTGCCTGTTAGAGTTCTCTACATAAGGCTAAAGTAGAATTGTGTTCTAGACATTGTTTAAGGTGTCACAGTAAAAAAGAGACTTAAACCTTCACTGCCCATTGATAGCAGCTTAGGATGTCCCTGTGACTTGAAGAGCATGGGATTTGATTCCAAATTCAGAGCTAGCATGAGCCCCCTGCTCCTGTAGGGGGTGTGAAGAGTGTAAATCTGTGAATTTAACAGAATAAAACACCCCAACTACTGATAATCTGTTTTACTAAAAGTTGGTTATGATGATTAAAGAAAAAATTCTTACAGTGTAAGCCTGAGAGAAGACCTAATGTGATACTGAAACAACAGTTAATTATTCACTGCAATATAGCTCAGTAAAAAAAAAAAAAAAAAAAAAAAAGCATGCATTATTCAATTATGTTATTGGACACAGATTTTTTTCAGAGCTTGAAGGGCTGGGTAACTATACTGCTTATAAGCTAATGCATTTCTTTGAATGTTCTCGGCTGTGAAATGTCTTTGTGTATGTTTAATTCTCAGCATCTCAGAGTAAGTTGCTGATTTGTTTGCAGATGTTGACTGAACCTCTGGTTTTTTTGTATCTTGAATCATAATCATTGCCTGAAATTTTTCCTAACATTTTCAGCCTTCTCGAGTAGGTAAGATAGAAATTCCGCCACAAATATCTCTACTTTTCTTCCATTTTGCTTAAAGGGGTTAGAAAAGCAGGGACTGAAGTGCAGAATTGTATTGCCCTGAGGTCTAAAACTTACTCAATTTGATCTTAAACCAGTGACTGTTTTAAGATCTCATGAATCAGTATCATGGCTAGAAACACCTATACTGTTGCACTGAGAAGCTCTCATCGCAGGCTTCAGGAGTGATTTGTATCTGGCTCTAGTAGCTCAGGTGATGCTATAGCTTAAAAGGGTGACAATCTAATTCTTTTGAAGGATGTTTTCAAGGAGGAGCTATCTTTTTTAAACTTGTATTAATTTTTTGTCTTTTTCCTTTAAGGCCTTTTCATTAGTAACTGAGCCAACCCAATCAAACAGGTAGAGTGTTGCAAGTCTAATACCTATACAAAAATTAAAAGGAAAAAAATCTAAACAAATGTTGAAATGCAGCCGAAAGAAGACACAGATGGGTGTGTGATGACATAAAGGTTTTATTGGCAATATCTTAGATGCCCACATACAAGTCAGTTATGCAGGTCACCCCAAATGAGTTCCAATAAAAGCTTTATACCAACATGAACAGTCCTATTTATAGAGGCAGCTCTCTGTCTAAATATAAACTGCTCCCAGTCATGTCTAGACCAACATCAGAGCTGTGCTAGTGTTGAAAGTGGGGGTTCAGAAGTAAGAGTATAGGCTATACCGTTCTTCAAGCTGCTAGGTACTATAATTAGCATCTAAACTTTGTGACGGTGTTACATGTGTGAATGTCACAGGACACCGTGTTGCCCAAGGCATCTTTTTCTTTCTCCTTTTTAAGTGTCAGAAGGTATGTCTGGTGGATGTGACCTGTAAGATAAATATTCTTCAGCATGTGTTTAAAGCTTTGAGAATGTATCATTGCGTGGATGGATGGATAGATCAGTAAATGACTTTCACTGCTAACTGTTTTCAGCAGTTGAGTTTTAATGAGTCTTTCAACTGTTGCTGCTGTGTTTAATCTGCTCGCTTACTCAGCATTCAACATTAAAGAAGCTTTCGAGGAGGTTAATGTTGTCATGATTACAGAAGGGGTTAGTTTGATTGTGTTCTGCACAGACCTTGTGTTAAGAGTCCTTTTTTAATTGAGAAATATGTGCTGTGCATACAGATAATTAGGAAAGATAAGTGAGTGTTGTGTTTGGATGTGCACATCCGAATATACAATTGCTATATTAAGATAAATAACTCAGAGTGGATGAAGTTATAAACAGAGGTCCTGATTCTCAAGCAGTGGGTCTGTCATGTCCTATATTTGTCACTGGGTTCTTCTTTTGGATTTGTGATTTCATATGTATCGACAGACGGTGGAATAGAGTGAAAAGCACTGCAAAAAGCAGTTTGTTCCACTTCTTTTTATTTAACATTAGAGTTCTTCTTTAGTTTACTTGATAGGCTGCCTAACATCTCTGTTAAAATAAATAAGCACAAGCCAGTCACTCTTACAGGTGGGGAATACTTAAAAAATGTAGTGTACCAACGTGAAGAAAATATAGTGATATTTCTGGTAAGTGTACTACAAAAACAGGAGCTCTGATCAAATGCCAGCTCTTACATCAGTCCTCTTTGTAATCTTTCTTGCTGATCTGTGACCTTGACCTTGTGTTTGTGTTTGTATGTCAATTCTATTTTAGGGATGGACAAACCCAGTTCAGTTTAATTGGATTTATACTCCAGCTTCATAGGATGCCTCAGTATAATATAAAAGTTAAAATATTTGAATGAATTATTCTGTTGCCAGTCTTTTTCTCAGATTGCAGAGGGCTTGCACACAGTGGTGGTTTTGGGGTTTGGGTTTTTTTTAATTGTGCTTAAAACATACTTCTTAGAAAAGGCATCTTCTTTATCTTACAATGAACTCTCCTAAATTCAGTATAGACATTTTGTCTAGAGGTGGAGTCTCCTCTTAGTGAGAGAATCTCACAAGTAGCAATACTCCTGCCTCTTTAATTTGACATAAGTGCAGTTTGGCACTGAAAGGAATAGGCCCTGCTTTCTGTCCTTCTCCTCCACCACTCCAGTCATGCATTCCCACATGGAGGACTGGTTTCTAATCTAGGTGAAAACGGCCTGTCAACAGTATTTTGTTTTTTTAATTTTTTGCCATGATCAGGTCCTTAGTCCTACTTGCCACTTAAGATCTTTCTGTAGGAATGCTAGTGTCAATGCAAGGGAGGTGACAGGAGCAAGCAGCTGAAGATAGGTAGAAGAAATCAAGGCTACACATTTTGACAGCATCTTCACACTTAGATGAAAATTCCTGTGCAACCACATTCTTATGTATATTTAAATGTGTGGCTTCTGAGCTAGTTTATTGTTTTGTTTATTACTAAAAGTCTCATCTGCAACTGAGATTGATTGTTTTCAGATAGGGATGGGGCTCACTTTAAGCCYGTTAGACTCTGATTCACTGGTACCACTTCTGCTCATCAGAGTTCTTGAGTACGGGCTTAATTTTGGACATATGCTAGCATGGAATTTAAGCACATGCTTTAAGTGTGTTTTGTATAACTAATGCTTTAGGCAAGTGACTTTATAAAGACTTAGTGAAGTTGTGGGTTTGATGGGCACTGTGGAAGATGGCCCCAAATCAGTTAATACTTCTGTGATGCCAATATGGAATAATAGATTTATTTTTAATAGGTCTTTCAATTTGGGGTAATGATCTTATATGTAGAAAATTACACAATTTCTGCAGAGATCAATAACACATCTGTGTTGTTTTGTTTTATATAGTTTCTAAATGGGTATGAGTACTTGTTTCAACTTATCTGACACTAATGGAACAAGCAGTAATGATAAATAGCCTTTTCTTGCTATTTTGCAGTTACTTCCTTCGTGCAGTATTCATGAAAGACAGATATAAAACATATTAGTAAGAGCTGTTTTCCACAACTTTGTGACAGCATATCATCTTTCTGCTTAAAATGCTTGTCATCTTTATCAACATAAAATTTGAGAAATTACTTCAAAGTGTGTGTCCTTGTCTTGAGTGTTTAGGGTAGTTAAACACTTACCCTTCCCAGCCATCCAGTGTCCTACTATCATGACTTTGTGGCAGTGAATATAAAGTAAGTATTTTCTTTGTTTTTTAGCTGAGTCAGTATTTTAGTCATTCTGATTTGACTCATGGCTCAATTTGAGCTGCAGCCTGATTCCTAGTGTTTGAGAGTATTATTAACTAACTAATTATCTCTGTTATCTACATTTATATGACTTAAAAGGCTTTTAATTTTTTACTTGGGGATTTATGTTATGAATGCTTTTAGATTAATTCTGGCGCAGTGGTAAGTTGTGGAACTTTCTTCACTGTATGTTGTTAGTTTTTTCTCCCCAAGTTTTGCTAAAGTTAGTTGTAATGGTGTATCTTTAATTTCATTTGGTTTAATTGCTACTTTGGAAAAAAAATCAGTTTGTTATTGTAAATGAACTAGTAAAGACTTCTTGCTAATGCAGATTTTTCCTTTCCCACTTAAGTAAAATTATATGAGCTTTTTTCTGTCCTTAGCCTTTTGAAACACAAACTACAATAGGCTTATGTCCCCCATTAAAATGGAGACTATATTGTCCTTCCTCTCACTAAAAAGAAACAAATCAATCACCTGGATCATTAAAACAGCTTTTTTTCCCCCATGTATCATTGCGAATTTTATAAGACTGTGTGATCCTATACTTTACGTTACTATGGAATTACTCTGCTTTTGCTTTCTGTTAGTTGAAACCTGTTCTGTTGAAAGAAAGTGACTCAAATTCAAAACTAATCATGAGATGGTCCTAAGTGGAGCACAGCTACAATCAATAAGAGTTGTGCATTTATTTTAGTTAGTGCTGTGTTGTAGCTTTGCCTTTGTGCAACCAAATCCTAGTTAAAATAATATAAAATGACTTTTCATGTGACAAGTCACTGAACCTGTAAAGTTAATTCAACAATGCCAATGGTGCTACTGAGAAATATGCAATTTTATTGAAGTGCTGTGGAGATTTGGCCATATCTTTAGACCTGTCCAACAAGTAGAAGGTCAGAGTTGTGTGGAAATGCATTATCTGTGTTTATTGATCATAACTCAGAAGCATGACTGTCCTGAGGAGAACATTGATTTCTTCACTGTATTTAATCAGGTTCCATTCTTGAGGAGTTGCCATATAGTTAAATGCTTAGTCAGTGATTTTTTTTTTGTTGCAGGTTTTGGGGGGAATGGAAATCTGGTTGTAAAATTTTTATTTTGAATATTTTAATGTAAGTGGTTTACAAAGATTGGAAAGATGCATCCACTCTCCACTCCCTTGTACCTACCAGTATATTATTTTATTATAATTTGTTTGGTTTCCACTGCTCTAATCTGAAAAAAGAGCTTGGCATTTATTTTTGTGCCTATTTGCTTTTGGCTCCTTGGATAAGAAGACTCAATTAATGAAGTCTTCATGCTTACTGTATTTCTGGGCTTCGATCACGACGCTACCAAAGTTAGTGCATAGTACTAACTCCCCACTATTTCTGGATTCCTGTCCTTACTGGGGGGAGTAGGGGTTCACTGCTCTGCCTTGCCAGGTCCCTCCTTCACCCTTTTTGTTTTCCATAGCAGAAGATCACTGAGCCATCACTCGTAGGGGAGGTTTTAAATTTCAAATACTCGGTTCCTTCACAGGTGGAAATTGTAGTCCGAACATTTGTTCTGTTTTGTGCTAGAACTGGCAAAGAGTTGTCAAAGAAAGTTTATTTCTAAGTTGGTGAGTGCGTGTTAGTGGAACCTGATGGACAAACAAACTCAAAGATGCTCCTTACAGTACAGTTACAGTACTAAACAGAACTGTTCATCCAGGAGTATTTGTGAGAACAAATACATGTGCATGGGTCTGTGCAAAGRAATTGACTGAAATTTATGTGAACTGCTCATTTACAGAGCTGTATCATAATATGCACAAGGTGGGATTTTCCACAAGTGATTATTTTTGCAAGGTTCATTCTTTAGCTAGTTAGAATAGGAAATACTAGTTTAAGGTAGGCTGACATTAGCTATTGTTTTGAGAGTGCCAAAAGCCTGAAAAATGGCTACATACGTGGTTCTTCTCTTAAATAAACTGAACTTCCTAGTAGGAGGTTTTAAAGTGCAGGACAGATTTCGATCAAGCTGTGCGCAGTGCTAGGGCATACATGCAAATCTTCTGAGCTGCTACCTGTGAAGAAAACTTGAGAAACATCAGTCGCCTGTAACTTAGGCAGAAATGTCTGCCTCAGGCCTTGTGTACACTGTGCACTGCTTTCTCAAGGAGGTAGCCAAGATGGTTTGGGTGCCAGAATCAGACRAGCTGTGGCGGAGCAGCACCGGGTCGATGCACTCTACTTCTTGGGGCAGGCTAACCTCTGCGGGGTTCCCTGCTGCCCAGCTAGACTTACTCTGGCACCTAAGCTGTCTTGGCTCTGTCTTGCATACGCTGCAGTCTGCGGTACGGACATACCTTTTTCACYGAGAACCACCGTTCTCAGATTGCCGTCATTTATGGTCTTACTGTCCCCTCTCCTGCGAGAGGCCTGCATCAGGGTTAAATGGACGCTCCTTCTCAAAGAGCTCTTCCCCGGCATTCAGTCAAAGCCTGTGATTTAGCCAACACTGTTCGGATTTTAGGTCTTTCATGTGAAAATACTTCTGCCTCCAAACCGCCTCCAAGTTTGAGTTCTGACTTCTGCTTCTCTCCTCATATGCACACGAATGTGCACAGTCTGCTTTGTCACCTTCCTGAAAGGGTATCTGCTTAAATACAGAAATCTCTCTGATATTTCCTCACCTCATTTAAACAGACAGTGGAAATATTATATTCCCCCTTATAAATTATGTATCGTCCCAAAGCTGCTTGTTGCCATGAGGTGGTGTGGCATGGTCTGGGTGAGTCACAGATTCCAGGGCTGGGGAGAATCCCATGGAATGCGAGGGACGGAGAGTGCTGAGATTAGATGTCTGAATCCCCCTTTGCATGCCAGAGACGGAGTATGCATGAACAGCCTCCCCTTTCCTTCTGCCACTCTGTGGCCATAATTAGCATCTGCATTAATTAGCATTCACATTTAATGCAACAGTCCTTAAAACAAAGGCCAACATAAATCTAAATGATCTTTTTTTTTCGCTTGGTTGTTGGTTCACTAACAGTTCAGTCCGATAGTCTGTCATATCTTACTGGAAAAAAACATTTCTTGTATATGCTGTGCCCTTGTTTCTGTGTTCATGTCACTTTTATGTGGCTAGGAGTGTTCTGTTACTCAGGGTTTGTGTGCTCTATCAAAATGATTGATTTTGCATCTCTTCTTGAGCTATGATGTCAACTATTACAGAATTTTTCTGCAGTCTAAACCCTACTGTCTAAACTGCTAAAACCATCAGAAGTTTTGGGTTGGTTTGGTTTGGTTTTGCTCTCTTCCACTCGCACCTTTTGCCCCTGAACACTGAATGAGAAAACCTGTCTGTTGTCTGAAGTTTCTCTTAGCAAGAGAGAGTACAGTCAGGATTGTGTTTGGCAGTGCACAGCGTACCAAAGCCAAGGGAAAAGGCCTTCCCTTTTTGTTTACCTGTGCAGGAGTTAGCCAGAGCCATTAAGTTATTGCCATTGCTAACCCTGCTCTTATCCAGAGGGGATATTTTAGAGAGTGAATAACAATCCTGTGTCCTGCAGCAGCCAGCAGGACAGCGTCAGCCTGGAGGAAACACCCCCTGCCCCTGGCAGGGGGGCTCCGGTTCGGTTGCAGGGTCGAGGCCACTGGAGCCCCTTGAGAAATCCTGGCAGCAGCAGCAGGAACTCCTTTTGCTGCAACGTGACTCCCAGGTGGCCTCTCCCAACAGCCTTTTAAAAGCAACAGGCTCTCCTTTCCATGTTCGAAATGTCCTTTGGAGTCAGCCAGTAGGCCTAACGAAGGAGTGAGTAAGAAATCAATCTCTTGGCAAGAAGCTTAGTTTTGCTTTCTCAAAGTGACACCCTACAATTGTAGGAAAGAAGGAATTTGATGTTTATGAATTTATTGTAAACGAGGCCCGTTGATTCCCAAGTTCTTTAGACGTGCAACTGTGAGAGAATTCACCTATTTATTGCTGAATTTTGCTCCACAATCTGATCGCTTTTGCTCCTTCTTTTTTCTTTTTTCTTTTTTCTTGTTTCTTGTTTCTTGTTTCTTGTTTCTTGTTTCTTGTTTCTTGTTTCTTTTTTTCCTTTTTTTCTTTTTTTTCTTTTTTCTTTTTTTTTTTTTTTTTGAATTTCATTTGCAAAGGGAACCTTCAGAATGTCTTGACAGCCTGAAGCAAAACTGTGAAGAGGTCTCAGCTGCTCAATTCATCTCAATAGATTTCCAACACAGAGCGTGGATTTAGCAAAGCACTTAAATGCTTGATTCTCTTAAAGCACGTGCTTAAGTGCTGTTGAAGTACCTGCACATTTCTGCAGCTCCATGGTTGTGCTTTAGTAGGCTGTTGAATCAGGCCTGTTTTACCACTTAGAACCTTAGTAAAAACAGTCGACTAACATGCTTATCCCAGTATTCTGAATGCCTCCTTCCTGCCTGCCAAAATCAAAGAAATACAAATTGAGTTTAATAGCAAAATAAATCATTCTGGGACAGCTAGTCTCATTTTCTGTACTCATGTTTAGTTCACTGAAAGATTGTGCAGCAATTTCCAGTGCATCTAGGAATTCTCTTGTAGAGCTTAATTTCATTGTGCTCTGCAGTCTTTCACTGTAGACAGCTATAAGGACAGGGAATCATTTAAAAATCTCTGTTTTAGGTACTTATTCAGTGCTCTTACTGGTGCTGTTGGGCAACTCACAGCCTTTAATATATTTATCCTCAATTATCTCTCAGAAGTTTGCAGCTATTATTACTCCACCTGGGAAAATAGGATATACAGAAAAGTAAAACTAGAAGTCAGCCTGTTTGCAGCACAGTGGGTAATTGGACCCCTGGATCCCAAGCTGGCACTGTAATCGCTCTACTGTATTCCTCTAATCTGTAATAATTAAAATGACTGACTAAACCATTGGTTGATGTGGTGGACTCTTGCTGTTACATTTGGGAATACAAGAGTGGGAAGGTAGTGAGCTAGTGAGAGACCTTTTTTGAGTCCTAGAGTAGATTTTAACTATTCAGACAGTTTATTTTGTTAAAAAATTAAAGAACTTAATTTCATGCACTGGTTTGATTTTTAGCACTACAGATTCATGTTTTGATTCATTTCCATTTAAAAAATAAAGCATAATGAAGTAAAACAGAGTTTAATCATGTCATAAAAGTTCTCTGGAATGCAATTAATAAAAATGTTCTATGTATGTGTATATGTACACATCTAACTTGTATATTAATCATTCTAACAATGTCTGTAGTTTGAATAATGTCTATTTTAGTAGGYGCTTGTGTGGGGTATCTTCTAGCCATTGCTGATTTCCAAGAGGTATGTCTTAATTGTTTATACAAGAGTTTCTGTATGATCTTGAATGAAGTCCATGGAAGACAATACATCCATATATATATATATGTATATTGCAGCAGTAATACTTTATGGTAACCAAAGGATCTTAAAGTTTATTACAGTCATTCTGTTAAAATCTTTGTGACTGCCAAGGATACCTGTAGTTTGCAAACAAAGCAAACCCCAACAACTGGAAAAGTAGAATTAATATTCTGGACGTACACAGTTTCTGTAGTTCAGGGTACATTCTGATATTCTCTTCCCTATGCCCACAGTTTCTCCCTAGGCACTTTTTAAAAGGATGTAGGTCTCATTCCCACCATATGTTGCACTCTGGGAGTGTCTCTCCATGTTACAGCACTTGTGTTGCCAGTCGTGCTTCTTCCTTTGTTCTGTCTAGGTAAACATGATTTTGTGAGCTGTAATCTGTGTGTGCATGGAGGTACTGAGAATAGCCTCTGCAAAATGAGCATTTATGTATTTGTTAGGATACAAAACTCTCAGAGAAAAGAGTTGAAACAACAAACAATAGCGTGTATACAGTAGTTAAATCTGATACGCTTTCTTGGCCCTGTAATTTATCATTTTCTTTTGTCATAATAGTTAAATATGATTTTTAGGTCTAGGGATTCACAGATATTAGAGACTGATAATTAGAGGTTCATTGCACCAAGGTTACTTCAGTCCTTTCTGGGATATAGGAGCTGTATKGCTGAAGGGCTCCTCCATTCTCTTCCTTTTGCCTTCTTTACTTTCTTTTTCTCTTTCCTCAATTCTGGTAATTTCTGGAATGTTATCTAATAGCAAGAAAAATTAAGAACATTTTCATGGGTCCTGGGAAATTCTCTGGTACAATCTGTATGTTGCTAAAAGGTTGCTGAATGACTGTTAACAGCTGAACACTAATTTCCAAAGCTGTTTCTGTTTCCATATGACCACATTTTAGATCAGATAGTGAAGACTGTACTGGATTCAAAACTCACTGGAAAAGCACAGTTGTGAGATTGCTTTCAAACCCTGAAATTTGCTACCTGACTTCCCATCACAAATAAGGTGTAGTTTTTGAGATGTTTTTTGAGATGTAATTTCAGTTCTTGACAGATGACTTCATCGCATTTTCCTATTGTACATTAGGTCATGCAGGGTTTCATAACACTGTAATAACTGATGCAGCACTGGATCAGAACAGCCTTTTTAAAAGGATTGGTGATGTCCTTATTCCACATACATTATGTGCTTTTCAAATTTAATTCTCTTTAATGAAGGTTCCCTTGGATCAATCTGAATTCTGTAAAATTACCAATTTCTCTAGCACCAAGTAATACTAAAAAAGAAGGTGGCAAAACACTTCTTAGAATAGTTCCTGAGTGTAAACTAAACTGTCTACAGGTGTCATCTCCTGAGGTAGACTTTGAGTACCTGAGGAATTTGCATAAATGCATTGTCTTTTTTAACTACCCAGAGCTGTAAAGAATAATTTCTTACTAAATATTGGCTTAACTCACAGGGCATTTGTTCAGGGACTTGACTTAAAGGTGACCTGCAAGGCTTTCTTTATCAGCTAATAAACAAACCTTGAAATATATACAATTTTATTCTCTTAAACTTAAAACACAAGGTATTGAGTGTTACTTGCTCCTTTTTAAGAACAGCATGCTGTGAGCTTAATTCCCCTTTGAAATATGAAAATGTGGCTGTAGGTAAATATATTTTTCCAAAATAAAGTGCGTTCCCAAATATTCAAAGCAGTAAGTCTAGCTCTGTTAATGCTGCACTTATTGGATACTTGATGTATTCATTAGAAACCTTGGTTTTTTTGTTGTTTTCTTTTTTCTAAGGATTCGTTATTTCTGATTTTACTCCATTTGGGGCTGAAACTTTGCAAAAGTCCACCCAGAGGTGCACGGGTTTTTGAAGGAGCAGTAATATGGTAGATAATTTCTATTTGGATGAATCCAAGTTTAAGTTGTAATCATATCTTTGGATAAACACTGCATCTTCTACAGGTAATTACATAATCTCTGGTTCAGGTACACCGGTATCTCTGAGAGAGGAGGATTGAGACTCTAGTTACTAGACTGAAACTTTTCATTTGATACTTACATACATGGACATACAAACTTTACACTACAAGGCATTGCTGGTGTTGTAATTCTGTTTTGAAATAGCTCAGTGTTTAGCATTTCTGTATATGACTTAAAATATCACAGTAAGGGAGCATTTGTGTGGCGGGGGTGTATATGGGCTATTAACATTATGGCTRTTAAGCTGTTCTTCTGGTTTACTTTTTTAGATCTGATTTTTTTTGACTTTTAGTTGCCTATAGCTTTTGAATTAAAAATTGGCCTCAGGGAAATCAATCATAAATATTCATTCACTTTAAGGAAGCAAGGATTTCACCTGCGTATGTTCCTTTTAAACTTCTAAATATAAGTTTTCAATGTGCTTGTAGTCTCTGAAAGAGAATTGCAGAGCTAGATATGTTGAAAGACGTTTAGCTTTGCTCCTATTGAATATTTATGCTAGTTTAGAACTGAATGAGAGAARGAGTAGGCATGTGTGGTGTAATGATCTCAATATTGAACTGTGTTGACTATCTGAACTGTGTTCATGCTGTCATTGACCAGTGTAATACAACTAAAACCTAAGAGATGCATCTTAAGCGCATCTGGTAAAAGTGCCATTGTTGTGCTTTTTAAAAATAGATTTTTATAGCCTACAGCCTTATCCAAGGAAGTATTGAATAGAGATGTTCTACAAGAACTACTTTGGAAATAACTGTGAATGGTTTTTGTTGCACTGTTACACATTTAATACATGGAAAAAATACAGGGGTAAAAGCCCTCCCATAAAGATCTAGCAGGAATGCCCTCATAAGCAGCCTTTTCTCCATTTCCATCATGCATCCCTTCTACTGGCTTGCGGCAGTTGGGAGTTGTAAGGACAACACATTTCCTTTCTGTTGTGCCAACATACTAGATTTTGCATTACTAGTTAGTCCTGGGCAGCAGTGATAAATTTGTTTCTACTTTTAGGCATATCATCTACCTTTCAAACAAAAATGTACTCATAAATGAAGCTACCTCTTCTGGTACTTGCAAACAGATTCAGTATGAATCTAAACACTGACTTTAGGCATATCTTTCCTATTAATTCTCTTTTAGAGTGGCAGTCTTCATGCCCTGTATATTTACATAATAAGTAGAAAGGTCAATGTAACTGTGTAGTAAAATGCAATGTAATTGAGGTTGTTTGTTTGTTTTGGAGTGGGGTTTTTTTGAACCATATTTAAAGTGCTCTGAGATTTTCCTTTCATGGTTGCTGTTCCTTGTTTTGAGCTGTAGGGTAGAGAGAGGCAATAAACACTTATAGTACCTATGCTTGTGATAGTTTACCTAGGCTTAGGTTTTGTATAAAATTTTCTGTCTCTCAATCATTTTCATCAAGTTCTTCAAATTATTTTGCATAGGCTGTTTGCATTACTTCATTTTTAATTTTTTCTGGAATATTTTTGCTTATATGTCCTAAATGTGAATCTCTGTCTAAGAAAATACGTTCAAAGTACTGTATGCAATTTCTGTAGAGCTTATCCTAAATCTTCTTTCCTGACCACTTGTTTTTTTCTTTTTTTTGTTTGTTTTTTACTTAGGAAATTTATGTGCTTGATGGAGATGGAAAAAGATGAAAAAAAAGCTGGTTTCATGGAGAAAGATGAAGAAGACAAATATTTAGTGGAACTTTATTACCTTGGAACCATGTTCTGAGTACTCCTCCTAGACATCTTTCGTAAATATTCTCTATATCAACAGAGCGATATGATTGAAAATTTGTTTCATCAAACAATATTTGCTGGAAGAAGCCTGCTTTGAATGTAACACTTTGCATTGTTTCGGTTTATGAGAAAAAGCTATAGACTTCTACATGTTATTTATTAACTCTGCATCTCAGTTGAGCTAAAGCAATCTAGTCTTTGAAGTGAATAGAAACAGAGCCCTCTTGGATACTTTTATTGAACATGACTCATGGAGAAGAGCTTGGCTCTGAGATGCACCAGGATTCTGTTGTTCTAACTTACCTAGAGGGATTACTAATGCATCAAGCAGCAGGAGGCTCAGGTACTGCCATTGACAAAAAGTCCACTGGGCATAGTGGAGAGGATCAAAACTTTAAGATATCTGGAAATATATTTCCCAGCTGTCAAAGTAATGGTCAAGTTCTTAACACAAATACATATCAGGGATCTGGCATGCTGCATCTCAAAAAAGCAAGACTGTTGCAGTCTTCTGAAGACTGGAATGCAGCAAAGAGAAGGCGATTGTCTGATTCCATTGTGGATTTAAATGGGAAAAAGGAAGCTTTGTTAGCTGGCATGGTTGAAAATGTGCCTAAAGGCAAACAGGATAGCACATTACTTGCCTCTTTGCTTCAGTCATTCAGCTCTAGGCTGCAGAGTGTTGCTCTGTCACAACAGATTAGGCAGAGCCTTAAGGAGCAAGGGTATTCCCTTAGCCATGATTCTTTACAAGTGGAGAAAGATTTAAGGTGCTATGGRGTTGCATCCAGTCACCTGAAGACTCTGCTGAAGAAGAGCAAAGCAAAAGACCAGAAGCTGGACAACAGCCTGCCCGATATAACAAAGAATCTGCCCAAAGAGAGGTTTATAGAATCTCCTCATGCAGTACAGAGCGGACCTAAAGTGATAAATGAGCCACTGTCATGTGCTGCAAGATTACAAGCTGTTGCAAGCATGGTAGAGAAACGATCTAGTCCTGCAACTTCACCTAAGCCCAGTGTAGCATGCAGCCAGCTAGCTTTACTGCTTTCAAGTGAAGCTCATTTGCAGCAGTACTCCAGGGAACATGCTTTAAAAGCACAAAATGCAAATCAAATAGCAAGTGAGAGACTTGCAGCTATGGCCAGATTACAAGAAAGTGCCCAGAAAGACACTGGCCAATTCAGTTTATCAAAAGGAATGACAAGCCATCTCAATGGTCAAACAAGATCATCAACCAAAACGGTATCTAGCAAAAGCAATATGGCACCGTTTCAGAGTTCAGCGGGAATCATGCATTCGCCTCCCAAAAACGTGGGATACAAAAATACTTTGGAAAGGAGTAACTTGAAAACCTCTCCCAGCAACAGCTTGCTCTTACATCTCCTGAAAAGCCAGAATACCACCAAACAAGCAAAAGGGCATGAACAGAGTGAGAGAGCCAGCATTTTTGAAGACAGCAGCACACCAACAACTATTGATGAGTATTCAGACAACAATCCTAGTTTTACAGAAGATGACAGCAGTGATGATGAAAGCTCCCATTCTAACTGTCTTCCTATAGACTTATCCTTTAAACAGAGGACAGACAAACTGGACGCAGGTCCACCTGCATCACTGGATAACCTGACTCAATCCTTGCTTCGTAACTGGGATCCAAAAGTTCCTTGTCCGGAGAACAAGGAAGACAAAGACACTCCAAAGGCTTCTAAGTTGAATCCCCATCAGAAAGTAACACTGCTTCAGTTGTTACTTGGGCATAAGAGCGAAGAAAAGGTAGACAAATGTAATGACCCTCAGGGACCACACAGTGCAGCTGATGTGGCAAAATTCACTGTACAGACTGGTAAAAGGACTCCTGTTACTGACAGTCCCGGTACAAATCGAATGACTCCATTAAGCACTCCACCTTTGCTTGCTTCCACAAAAGCAGACTCTCCTATAAATCTCTCGCATCAGTCATCTTTAGCCATGAAGCGTAGCTCACCACCGTATGCGTGCAGCATCCAGCCAGATAGGCTGGTGAATCCTGCATCCAAACATTTGATAGACCTTTCTAAAAGCAAAGAAATTCAAGGAGCTAAGCTGACCAGAAATGATAGCCCACAGAACTCTTCAGCTTTCAGCGCCAGCAAGCTGTTGCAGAATCTTGCTCAGTGTGGTATGCAGACTTCCATGGTAAGCGAAGAACAAAGAAGCAGCAAACAGCTGCTAGCGGTAAGTGCAGAGAAACCTGTAGGCTTGATTGATAGATTGAACAGCCCTCTGCTTACGAATAAATTGAGCACACATGAAGAAAATAAAACCTTCAGTTGTCAGCCTGCACCCACTGAACAAGGACTTCCAGGTTCAGAAATAGAAAATCTCCTTGAAAGGCGCACTGTCCTTCAGCTGCTTCTGGGCACTCCGAATAAAGGTAAAAGTGAAAAGAAAGAGAAGGTGCTTTTAAGAGATGAAAGTTCTCAAGAACAGACAGATAAGGCTTTGAATGAGCAAATATTGACAGTGAAAATAAAAACTGAACCTTCTGAAGAATCAAATGTTCCTTACAATTCAAATGCACAACAAATAAGGGAGTGCAAGGGTAACAAATTTCAAGGATTTGTTCATTCGTTGCAGAGAAACACAGCTGCTTCTCCAGCATCTGAGGACTTGAAATCTGAGCCTCTTTCACCTCAAGATTTCTCTTTTTCCAAAAAYGGACTGCTAAGTAGATTGCTGAGACAGAATCAAGATAGTTACCCAGCAGATGAGCTGGACAGAAGTCACCGAACCAATGAGCTGACACATCTTGAATCAAAGAGTCTTTGCACAGTACCGAAGAAGAGGAAACTTCATGCTGAGCCTTCGGAAAGTCCATTAAAAAAGATGAAAAGTAATGTGTCTGATGCTGCAAACAATCACACTTCTCCGACAGAGGCACTCTATGGGCCTTTGCTTAACCAGCAAGAACTGAAATTCAACAGAAGCGATATTGAATTTAAATATGCTGTAGGTCATGGTTCAAATAATGAAAGTGAAAATAGGAGTTGGTCTAGAGATAGTAAAGGCTTTAATGTGTTGAAACAGCTGCTTCTGTCAGAAAACTGTGAGAGAGATCTGTCACAACATAGGAATAACATACTAACTGAGGGCAAGAAAAAAGGAAACAAAAACAATGCAACAATTAATAGACCTGAATTCAGCATTTCTTCAGTAAATGCTTTGATGGGAAGTCCTGTGCAACAGAACAGTTGTGTAGATCATAGAACATTTCAGTATCCAGTAGCAGTAAAAAGTCCTGCCGGTTCCCCCTTCCCTGAACATTTGGGGAGTACAGTATCTAGACCTGAATCTGACCAGTTTAGTGTGTGTTCCATGCCCAGTGAAAAAGGTCCCATCAGATGGGTTATCACAGGTATGGACAAGAATGATTACGAAAAAGAATCTCCAAGACTGACCAAAACCAATCCGATATTGTATTACATGTTACAGAAAGGTGGCAACTCTGTTAGTAGCCAAGAAGCACATGACAAAGACATTTGGAATGAACCTTCATTTACTGATAGTTCAACTCGTGTTACAATCAAAGAGGAGTTAACATCTGATGCAGAGCTTAAAAATCCTTTTAATAACTTACGAAGCCCTTGCAACAGCCATATGGGGAATAAGACCTCTCATCAGCATAGTGTAAATGGAGAAGTGCATGGACTTTTAGAAAAAGTGCTAACAATCAAAAAAGAGCCAGAATAAAATACAGCCTCCCAATGAGTTTACAATCAGTGGTTTTGAATCTTTGTTTAAAAAAAAAAAAAGAAAGAAAAAGAGAAAAAAATAAAAATGAGTACGAACTTGAATACTGTATAAATTGAGCATGATTTGAGAAAAGCATGGTCTAATTGAAACGTTTTCATTTGATAAACTTTTTATTTTTCTGGTGATGTTATTTAAAATACATGTAGATAAAAATTGCTTTATAATAGATTGTCACAAGGAAACTAGAAAGGTTGTAATTTGTATGAGACATTTCTGTATGCATCAAATTAAGTTACRCGTACTCTTTGATCAGAGTCTTACTTGGATCTGCAAGTCTTTGGCATAATATAAAGCGTAAGCATACAGCCTAGGTGGTGGTAATGCTGCGTTTCCTTCCTCCCCTGTAAAATAATCCTTTTTTTGGGGAAGCCTAAGCATAGAGACAGTGTACTTTTTTTGAATGTTTAATATGTTTTGTGAAATTTTAAGAATAACTTTTAAGAAATGGAGCAGTCCGTCCAAGGTATTAGCTCATCATATTGGAAAACCTATGTCAGTGTTAATAATTGAAATGCACTGAAATGTAATTTTTAGTGCTTCCAAATTTTTTATTGTTATTTTTAAATCTTGTTTGTGGTCCTTCCGGAATAGTGGTGTAAGATGTACTTTTTTTCCTACCCTGCTTTTGAGAAATGCCTTCCTCAGAATCCTTAGCTGTAGTTATAAGTTCTTAGTTATGATTAAAATTTTTCCTAGGTTTTTATATAAACAGTAGATTTTCATATACCATGCAAGTACCGCATGAGTCTTGTTGGCACATTCCTGTCCCTTCCCTGCTTAAAAGGGGAAAGTCAAAATTTCTCTTGGAGTACTGGGTTTAAAAAAGCTTGACACGTTTATTTAGTGAGGAAAATGGTGGGAAGTTTGTGAATCAGATAACCAGAATTGTTTGCTTAGCACTATCTTGCTTCCTTTACGGAAGAATATCAACCGCGCTAAAGCGGCACATCTGACTTCCACTCAAATATGGAATAGGATTTTACTGAAAAATGTTTTGGCTTCTCCCTACAACTACGGAAAAGAGTCCATATTCTGCCAATATTTATTACTCTCCAAACAGCTGATACATGGTTTAATGCACTACCGTTTCATTTGCAGAAAACCTGCTTTTAGAATTTTTTTTCAGGTTGCGCAGAGGATAAAATTGTATTTTTTTCATGTTCTGTAATGGATAGTGAGATATGTCTCAGAAATGCCCCTCTGCAGTTTTCCTCGATCCCCACCTGTGCTGTGATTTGTAACATCTGGCAATATCAGCCTGAGTTGGAAGTAACTGGATATTGCAGTCAAAACTGAGACACCGTAAAAGAATTGCTGACTGAGGAGAGCCATGCAGCACCGTTTTCCCTGGAGTCAGTGTTAACTCCATGTGCAGCCCTTAATTCTCATGGGCGAGGGGGGAAACAAAATCCAGTTCCTCTAAATTATGCGCATTATTAGTAACCCTAAGTTTTGCTGAACTTCGATTTTACCCCCCCCAAAAGATGTTCTCTGTCGCTTCAGACTTTACCGATAATCCCCAGTGTTATCAGAAAACAGTGAAGTACTTGGTTTGTGCAGATGCATTCGTTTTCTCTCTCTCTCTCTCTTTTTTTTTTTTAATTTTGATTGTTTTTACCCCTGAGTGCTGATGACGGGACGGAACTTTGCTGTTTCTGTTCATCTCACATTTGCATAGGAGAGATGAGTGATGGGCATTTTGCTCTTTTCCTTTCTGGTTTCATTTCAGAGATTCTTTTCCCAGGCTGGACAGAGCAGGCTTTTTTTCTCCCATCTCGTCCTGTGCCCCCAGTCTGGAATTGGTTTGCCGCCTTTCTAGTGCAGTGCCTCTGAAAGGGACTTCTCCTGTCTGCCAGCTGGCAAATGCACCACTATTCTGTTTTATCCCCCTGGGGGATACCTTCTTTTAGGGAACACAAACATTTGGCAGTATCTAATATAAAACATTCCCCTGGATTATATGAGAAATAACAGAGCAATTTAAAGATATATTTTTATGTTATTTGGGTGAAGCGTAATATATTAATGGGCTGTAGAAAGAATTTATATTTTAAAACCTTCACACAAATTTAATGTCATTTTAAATGTCATTGTCGGAAGTATAATATAAAAATAAAATTTTGTTTGTCTTTAATATTTGCATTTATAAGTGGCCCAATGACAATTCAAATGTGTCATAGAATAATCATTAACGAGATAAAGTATATTTTAGATTGACAATGGAAATGAATTCTTTTTATACGAGTCAACCCAACGTAAATATTAAAAAAAGATGGTATTTGTTCCATCCATTAAATGTCTCTTAAAAGTCTTAATTGATTATTTTTCTTGAAACAACATGTATATAGTTAGGAAATATATACAATATAGAATAATAGATGGTCCCCAGAGTAAATGCACGGCTATAATTTACTTGAAGGTCTCCACAGGAAAAGCAGCATGAATGGGTGTGAAATCATGTGGTTGGAAAACTTTTCAGCAAAACAAAATTCAGCTGAAAAGTAGGGAACATTGTCCAACTAACCCTAACAAAAAGTAATACTGGAGTCCTAGGAGTGTGCTTACCCATGTATTTATTCTATGGTAGTCTATTGTTATAATATATACTTTTGAACATTTAGTTTTTAAAGCTTTATAAAACATTTAAGTTAAAATGTTAATTGCCAAACAGTTTTATCAGTTAACGGTTTAGCTTTTCTTGTAGGTGATGTTAATAAAAAAGGGTATTACCATTCTCACAGACGTCAGTAAAGTATAACAAAAATTTACACAAAAATTTAATTTCAGGATGTGCTGTTCATAGAAGAATCTTACCTGTTGAAGACCTGGCAATCTCAAGCAGTGTGTAACATACTACAGTAAGGCCCTTGAGAGGTAGACACGCTAATCTGATGCTCTTCAGTCAGCCACTGAGGGGGGCAACTCTCCTCTGTGTTAAATTCTCCAGTATCACTAATGCTACTCCTCCCTAGGAAAGAAAGTTCTCTCTAAATCAGCCCCATCCACAATTTTAAACCTGAGGCCTTTTCATCTTTATTTTTTTTTATTATTATTATTTTGTAGCCCAGGTGAGCAGGAAGGAGTCACCATCATTTTCCTTGGGGAGTTTTCCTTCTCAGTTGTCCCATGGGAAAAAGGAGGTGTAGGAGCTGGATTTGCTGCACCAGCAGAGAGACCAGTGGGGCTGGCCACATTGTCCCAAGCAACCCGAAGATCCTCGATTCCCACAGCCCCTGTAGGATGAGTGACAAGCCAAGGTCATCTGTGCRGGGTGCTGTTCAGCAACTCCTATCTCCTTGCTTCAGTAGACATTTACTCCTAGGAGATAATGCATTTCTGCTGTCCCCAGTATGCTTCCTCTGACTGTGGGAGTGGAGGCTTCAGAGATGATGCAGTCTGCAAACAGGAGGTCGAAGTTTCAGCTGGGCCATTAGACTATAGACTTGAACAGAAACAGTGCGATATCTGACTTGGCAGCAATATAGCTGTGTGGGCGAGAGGTGCCGGACTGTTAGGGGCTGTTGTGTGACCTCACCATCAAGTGAGTTGGGAGGGAGAAGAGGAGATCACATTGCAGTTGTAATGGGGAGAGACTGCTGGGGGAAAACTGCCTCCTCCTCAGGGAACAGTGAAAAATTGAGTTAGGGATATGTCTACACCGTCTTTAAAGATGCAATTGCTGCCCTTTGGGACTTGCACCTGAGCTAGCTTTAACCTCACTAGCAGAATAGTTGCAGCAGCAGTGTTGTGAAGTGCCCCATGCCTTGCTCCAGTTTGCATCTATACAGACATGCTGCCTCAACTACCCTGTGGGTGTAGCGCCCAAGGTAGGTAGATTTGAGGGTTGACTTGCAATTGCTGCACAGACATACCTTTTTTTCCCAGAGTGTAAGGAACTGAGATAGCCAGGGCAATTTCTAGCATCTCTGCCAAAATTTGAGGAAATAAGAGGGAAGTAATACATGACCACAGAATCAAAGCTGTTTTGCCAGAAGGCTTCTCTACTGATACTGTCTAACCCATCAGCGCAGTTCGAGAAGTTGATAAACATTACAAGATCAAAAGGGAATTCAGCCATAACTTTCACTTTTTTTAGTCATTTCTTCTAAGTAATGTTTTTAAATTTTTAATTTACAAACGTTTTTAAAAGAAAGAAATGAATGGTTTAAATTTTCCCTGTTAAATGTTGGTGAAAGTATTACAGCTCTCATTGACGTCAGTGACATGATATTACCAGTTTGTTCTCTGCCACACCTTACAGAGGAGTAAACTGGTAAGTATATATTATATATATTTATATATAATGTAAATATATTGACTTGTTACACCTATAATATGTTGAAACTGGTTTTTAAAAGGTGATGTAAATAGTGTTTCCTTAATGAAAAATACATATTTTGTATTGTTCTAATGTAAAGGAAAAAAACCTTTTAATCTTTTTTGTTATGTATATTCCATGTATAAGTGTAAATATGATCACATAGGTTTAAAAACTTTTGCATGTATGTATACAGTTGCAAGTCTGGAAGAATGTATAGAAAAATACTTTTATTTAAAGTTGTGATTACCTGCTGCATGAAAAGTGCATGGGGGACCCTGTGCATCTGTGCGTTGGCAAAAATGTCTTAACAAGTCAGGTCAGTTCAAAACACAACAGTATTCCACTTCTGGACATGACTTCTGCTGTGGTATTTTAGCTTTGTGAAAGAATGTGCTTCAAATCAAAAGGGTCTGGGAAAAAACTCAAAACTACTTTTAAAACATGAAGAATTCATACAATTATAATCAGTCATATAAGTTCAGGACTCCACTTTACATAATTGAAATATTGTATCAGGACTATTCCATCATTGTAAAACAAAGGAATATTGATTTTCATTGCCATACATAAGAATTTGGGGATTTACCACAATCAATTTTATTGTGATGTGTTTTCAGTAATTAATCTTAACTGGTCTCATTTTTTTTTAATTAGAAATTAATTTCCTCATGTGATGTCACAAAACTGTACATACTGCAGTGTGAAGTTTTTTTAAATCTTTCAGTGTTTACTTCCTGCAGAAGATTTGAATAAATGAGAAAAATGCATTGTCTTGATGGTTTTTAAATCTGCTTTATTTCATGTGTACTTTCTATTACTGGAGTGTTAGTAGGCTCTGATAGTGTTATTAATACAAATTTATGACAAAAATAAGGGATTTGGGGACACTGCATATATTTCAACAAAGGATACTAACTGAAAAAGGAGAGTCATGGAGCTGGAAACGGAACAAGCTAAATCAGATTAGCAGTTTTACTTTACAAAGCACTGTATTATGTATTAATCAGGTAGCCTTCTCTATACTTACTTGAAATCATTATTCATAAACTGGAAATCTTTAGATGGGAATATTTCCATGAGAATTGTTTTAAACAAATGTTGAAGCATTTTCAGGATCTCTGTGCAGTGTTATCTTCGAGCAAAAAAGGCGTGTTTTCCTGTTAAAACATACGTTGGCCCATGTCACAGGGAGGACTTTTCAGTTGTGTTCAACTCAAGTTCTTAAGCAAACATGTTGAAAAATGAACATAATTTGCCCATGAAGACTAAACAAAGACTTAACAGCGCACTTGCATTATATTTTGGTGCTCTTAAGGTAGATTACAACATTAGTGCAATTTGTGTTTTACCAGAGAATTTGTGTTTCACAGATGCATAGGCACAGTGTGTTTGGAGCTGTACAGCTGCAAGCAAGTAACTGGAACATGTCTACCTTGAGTAATAGTACAGCTATTTTCATGAATCATCCCATGTTTTCCCTCTGATCTCTTCAGACAGCAATAAATACGTATTCATGGGGTTCTTGAGAAGCCTTCTGGAAAGTATAAATTGTAATTCATCAAGTTAATTTAAAAACAATAATCTCAGCTCCATAGATTTCAGATAGATCTTCATAATACATGTAACCAAGCATTTTGACTGTTACTGTAGCTGGTATGCTAAATTGAGTTGATTAGTATCCAGAGTTGAATAAGATTTGGAGACCAGCTGTCTTTAGGATCTCTTTGGATATCTTGTCTTAAAGTATATGCATGTATAATGCTGCCACTGATATTCAGCCACACTTTGGAGGGAGAAAGCTCTTGCACCCTGCTTCTGCTCAGCCTCTTCTCTCTTTAAGTAGACTTGCAGCTGGTTTCAGGGGTGAATGGCTAAGCCAAAATACAGCCCTATAAAAATGCTGTGTGCCTACAGAGCCAATCTGGACTTCTAATGATGATGTAGCTTGAAACTCATTTCAGAAATCCATGCTTCCCCACTGACATGGCTCCTTTAATTTTGATTCTATCAACCAAGCAAAAACAACAGTGTACCTTTATTTCTCAGGTGATGATGCCTAGGGCAGTTTTCTTGGGGCACCTGAGTATCATCCAGTTTTTCAGTTCATTACTCAGGGGAAATTCAGGCTCTTGTAGCCTCAATATGTTTATTCAGGATGTATTGTAACCCCAAGTAAAACTTGCTTTATGTCTACCAGAAACAAATAGGCCTGTGGAGTGAGTGTATGGTATGCTAAACAGTCTTTGGAGTGACAAGAATGTTGAATGGGTGTAAATATTCCAAGAAACATTTCACTCCAAGTGAATGTTAACAATATTTGCCTAGTGATTCGTGATAAACTTACTCAAAAATGCTTCAAACTGACAGTGAACTCTTTACAGACAGACCTGTGGTGATGCAGAATCCTCCTGATCTCTGGTTTGTTCCTCACAAAACAAAAGATACATTGATATTGATGATACATCCCAAGACAGCCACTGGATAAAAAAATGAAGGTTTTTACTTCAGAGATTTCAAAATGTGGTAAACATTCGTGTATGTATTATACACACACATATATACATATATATATATATCAATTGCATTCCTGAGACTTGGCAGCCCAATCTTATGCTCCTCTAAGAAACCAACATTGTGGGCATCAAGGGCAGATGTGGGATTTGATGATAAATCATTTGCAGGTCTGTGTATTGGAAAAAAACTTTATCAAGAGTTGGAAATTTGTTGCAGTAGCAATACAAGCACACATTTTAATATAGTAATACAATCTAAAGAAAAAGATTCTTGGTTGGCTTTAAACATTTTCAAGGAAAAAGGTAATTTTGTAACTGAAGAGTACAACAACTTTTCTTTTGAAACTGCCCAGCACATTAGAGATGTGTAATGCACCCATGGGAATGTGTGTAGGGACTTGATACAGCCCTCTGGCAGTGGCTAAGACATGCAGGTAATAGTTGATGGTAATACTTTTATTTCCTTTTGATTGTCAGAGTGACTCAGAGGGAGCAGGACAAACTCAGCACATCAAAATCCTCTCTGCTGGTGAATTTCAGTGCCACCAATGAAAGAGCATATGCTGATCTGAGCTCACAGCAGCCCGCTTCCATTTGGCTTTTTAAGGACTGCTTGCTCTTAATGAATAAAGAGATTTGTCACTACTTCCAGATTACTTTTCTGATTAAACTACTCAGAATTTAACTGAATGCAAAATGATTATTATTGACTTGTGACTGTGCCAGTAAGATAAGCTTGAATCCTGCCTTCATGATTAAAGTCAGCATGTGCTTTCAGTGCATATTACTGTGTTGGGGAGAGATGGAGAAATTACTTCCTGGCCCTCTTCACAGTATTAGATGATTCTTGATTCTCTTTGCTCAGTCTAGTTCAGTGAGGTGAGGTACTTCACCACTAAATGTGAGACAAACTAGGCTATGCTCCAAGCCAGTAGGAGCCTTCTGGCCACAGCCTTTACTGAAGCTGGTGCTGGCTTTGAAGTTGTACCCTTGCATGCTCAGGAATCATTCTTTTTAAAATTTGAGTGTAGACCTCAAAGGTGACTTCTGCAAATAAGTCATGGGTAGCCATTGGGACATAGAGGTATCCAATCTGTTGCTGYGACTTTTTAATATTGGCCTGTCTGCACCTTTGTAATTGCAGCAAAATGTCATTGTTTTCCAAGTTCTGCCTGACCAGACCCCACATCCAAATCTCATCGCTGGTACTTAAACAGAGAGAAACTACAAGCTTTAAGCATGTTTTGAGTTGGTTGCCCTGATACAAGCAGTGTCTAATACTTCATGTCTTGGAAAAACTTTACGTAGGGTTCTGTGAAAGATGGAACAGGAAGTTCCGCTAATGCCTCTTTGCAGTGTTTCAGCAGAGACCAAAAAGGCTACTGCTGAGATGAAACTCCTTGTCAAAAGTGCTGCAGCCGGTTCTAGCTACTTACTTCCTTTCAGCTCGCTTCCAAGATAGGCATAGGTTTTTGGTATGTCTAACCAAACATCTTAGTCTGTCATAGCTACCACCTGAGAGAAATGCTGAGTTCTTTGCACTGGGAGTAGGGAGAAGCAGCTTTGAAGTCAGCAGTATAGTAGTGGTAAATAATGCAGATAGATGGAAAACCTTGAAATTTGAATTTGTGAATGTCCGAGGCTGCCTGGGGTGGAAACCCTTGCTGAGGAAGAAGGCCATTAGAATTTTGCTGTTCTTTTCAAAATGTTTTATTTGCCTTTGGCTTGGAAAAATCCCTTTGTTTTTTTTAAGCAACCCATGTGAATCTCTCATATGCCTTGCAAATAGCTCAGCATGTGATTCCCCTTTGGTCATGCAGGAAGTCTGTGTTCCCTTCTCTTTGCTACATGTTTCTGCCGTACTTGTATAATATCTGCATGTCTGTCCTTTGTGTTCGCTCCTGCAGACCAGGGATTTGGGAGTGCTGCTGGGGCCACATTTAATTTAAGGGAAGAAGGAAGAAAGAGAGGAGATTCTTAGGACAGCAAGCTATAAAGACATTGTTCCCACATGCCTTTTATTTTTTAATCCCACCTCATTTTCCTCTGTTCAGTGCGGGCACAGGGAGGAAGTCTCCATTAGTATCTGAAATAATTAGATAAACCCAGGAACCAAAACCTCATGCTTCTATTCAAGTCACAGAAGATGCACTAGTTATCTGTTCTTCAATAGCAGTGCTTAAATCTCTAAACATTTTGAGGCAGGTTTACAAACTTCCTAGTTCCAAGAAAAGCCTTTTACTGAATTATGTGGAAGTAGCAATAACTGGTTGCTTGGTTTGTAAATATGTTTGAAAATTTGGAAGTTTAGCTAATCCTTGCAGGTAGCAATGTGCCTCTCTTTCATGCTAGTAACTGTAACTCTCTTTCCCCCTCCACTTCCCTATTCCTTTGAGTCCTTTGCCTTATTTTTTAACTACATGGAAGCCCAGTAATCACCTGTGAAGGACAGAGGAGGGGAACAAAACGTAATATAATATTTTTGGACAAAAAAGCTGCTCTGAAGTAAGCAGGTACTACAGGTAGTACTAAGGTACTACATTATGCATTGACTATTGAATGGTGTATCTTGCTTTCTCCTACTGTAAGTATTCACCCAAGGCATCACATAATGCCTGCACACTAAGAAGAGGGGTGGTGACCTCTAACTATGTCTACCTCAGTATATCCTTCTTTTATTTTAGAATGCTGGTTATTGTGGCAGAAAGAAACAAAGTGTATGTTACAGCACCATTTTTTTCCAAAATCTGCTTTTTTAGAGTTTTGGAAAATGACACAAAACACAAAGCCCAAGTCTAAGGACAGAGTATGAAAAGGGCTATAAAGAAAATGAAAGAAAGGGAGAAACTTCTTCTTAAGTGTCTGCAGCATAGTCCAGCTGGCAGCCTGTTGCCTGCTCCCATTCTGGCCCACCACCTGTTTCCTGGTGGGAACGCAGAATGGCAGTGCAGGCAGCGGGGAACCAAACGCTGCCGTTCGTACAACATCGGACACAGAGAGTTGGTGGCTGCTGCTTTCGCTGGTAACAAAACAGTGGCAGCTGCTGATAGAAGAAGAGAAGGCACTGAATATCCCCCGCTGCAAATGTTAACAGCCCAAAGAGTCGTTCTGTTTTTGTGTCGCAGAGATTTGCAGTTATTAATTTAGAAGCGGAAGGAGTAACTGCCTAGAAACAGACAGCAGCTATTGTATTGAATACATCCCACTCTGAAGCTTGCAAAGATGTAAGGATAAATCTAGTTACATAAAAAAGACTGATTTCAACAGATTTTTTCATTATTATCCTCCCACATCTGCTTCGCACTTGAAAACTTGGTTCACTTTAGTAAGAAAGGTGCTATTTCAGTTTTCTTGTCATCTTTGTCTCTCTTTTTCCATGAACATTTATACCAAGCTTACACTAGAGAAATATGGCTTGCTATCCCTTGTTTGATTTCAAAATATGCCTTTAATACACTACAGTTCTATGCGCAAAATGTCTCCAGACAGTTCCAGAAACCTCCTGCTTGGAACAGAAATCTGTTCTGTGAAATGCTAACCATTGCTCCTCAGTACCTAGGATGCTTGGAGCAGTAAGTGTTAACGGTAGTGATGTGGGATCCTGATCACTGCATAAACTTCTGCCCCAGTTCAGTTTCTGAATCTCCTGGTTTGGATCAAGGGGATACTGAAATCTTCGGCAGTGCATCTAGCATGGGCTACAGAAGTAGCTAGTTTGCAAACATCTACTATAATCATATTATCCTGTGTTAATGGCAAGGCTGTGCAGAGTGTCACCCTGTGATCACCTTCCCAGTTAGCCCAAAGCAAACATGATCATACCAGAGTCAAAATGGTGCTGTCCCAGGAGAAAGATTTTGATGTGGAATGTGGCTGCCTGTGACATGGGGCCCCGTGTTTTGCAGCAAAGTAGAGGATTTAGCATATGATACCACACTCTTGATGACTGTAGCAGCAACTACATGGCAGGATACAACTCCTTCCCTGAGGAGCCACACTGGATTCTTAGAGTTCACTCTCCTCCTCCACTTGATGCATTGGTTGACATGCGTTTTTCTGGACAGGGAGGGGACACCAGATGAATGAGAATGGCACTCATGGGGCTAAATCAAGTCCCTGGAGTGAGGAACCAGGTCAGAAAGTGGTGGAGGGAACACAGATCTTTCTGTTGAGAAAGATACCAGGGCCAAGAGACACTGATAGTGCTAGCTTGGTCCAAGAAGAAGCACTTGAGAAGATGCTCTGTGCCTTTGCTGGCTATTGTGCAAATTCCTATCATGATAGGTCTCATCTGGGACCTGGAAGGGATTAAAAGAGGTACCAAAGAGGGACATATATAACTGAGCTCTGCTGGCCACAGCTGCTATTGCTGCCTATGGAGATGAGGGATGGTCACCAAGTTATGATTTGGGAAACCCAGGTTTACATTGTGGTCGATTGTGGGTTTTCATCAGCCTTTAGGAAAGGTACAATGGACCAAATAGAACTTCTTTGTGTTTTAGGGAGACTTTGATACATATGTACCTAAGACAGGCAAGAGAGTAGCATTTGTCTCATATTTTGGTGTGTTAAAATGTCTAGCATGTGATTTGTCCTTACTATTTAGAACACCTAAATGTGAATGTTCCCATGGGCTGGGAAAATCCCTGGATACAATGGCACTGCTATGCTCTGGTAATATCTGTCACAAACAGCTTTTGCAAGTGAAGGATCACAGAGCAGGAGGTAAACTCCAGAACTTTGGTCTCTCTTGCTTTCTGTCTCTGCRTCTATTATTTAAATTGCACTCTGTAATGCTGCCCCTGCTTGGTCATCTCACCTGGGACCTTTCAGTAAAACTAGGTTAAAATGTACTAGTAAGATAAATATTTTGGAAATATAACTCAATTACCGTGCATTAAATGAGCTAGTTTAAAACTAAATGAAGATAAAGAAAATGGAAGAAACATTTTTGAAGCCAGAGAGTAACTGAAGGAGAAGCGATGCCCTGGCTATGTTTTTTACCTGGAACCTGAGAAAGCTGATCCCAGGCTTGTAATTGTATAGCAGGTCTAACCACTAATAAGCTTGGACAAGTAAATAAGACCTTGCAGCAGTGAAAGTGCCTTATTGCTACTATGCTTGTGGGAGCCTGATGACAGTGTTTTTTCTCAGCTGGGCTACACCTCAGTGTTTCCCTCAGCATAAAGCTCTTTCACTTAGACTTAGTTCCAGCGTTCAAGATTTCAGTGTATTTTTAGCATGTTGTTAGTTTATCATCTGCCATATATTTCTTATATCTACAGCAGGGCAAGTTAAACATGGGGCCTCATGTCTAAAATAGTTTTTGTTGAAGAACACAAACACAAACAATGCTTTTATACTCTGTGATAATTTTTATGTTTGGGGAGGGACAGTGGATTTTTCTAGGAAGAATAAAAAAGTGGAAAATCTTTAAAGACTATGTCCCCAGCTAATCCACGGTGTTTGGATTTACGTGCAAAATATGGATTTTTGGTCTATAGCATTGTTACAGTGTTTCTCACTGTGGAGAGAAATGTGAATGAGCATGTGTACACAAACACATGCAGAAGATGGGTACAATGACTCACGCAGACAAAAGAAAAATTAAGAAGGCTGACAATGCAAGGGCTGATATTTAAAACAGTAGGGGTATATAGCGAGCATTCTTGTAGAGTAGCCATTATTTATTAAGTACAGACAGAGTGATTGGAGCTATACAAAAATATAATGAGACATGCTTCAAGGAATTTGCAGCCTATTACAAATGCAGAAAAAACATTGCAGGCACACAAAGTACATTAAGTGCTGGTACAATTTAGCAGTAGTGAAGGAATCTGGCTGAGGTCATTGTTGAAAAGTATTGTGAAAGGAGTAAATCTGGAGGAGGAGGGGGAAGTCATTTGAGGTGAAATTCTTTGGAAGACTTAAGTGGACCTGGCACTGGTTCCTCTGCGTGGGGTAGATTTTATCCTTGATGCTGGGGAAAGATGACTTTCCATTTGAAGAGGCTGTAATGGAGAGGAGGAAAAAGGGAAGTAAAACCATAGGTTGAACTGGTGAGAAAGTGTTAATGGTAGGATGTGAAGGCAACTTCTGAAGGCAAACGCAGGAAGATGAGAGCAGGAGAAAGGGAAGGAGGAAAATTTGGATATATGGAACTACAAAATCACATCTAAGCTTGATTTGAGGCGAGTCAAGAAACATTTATGGATGGTGCTGATTTGATTTTCAGGAGTTGAGTCAAACCAGACACTTGATATCTTCTGAAATTTAGAAAATGGTGTTGAAAACCAGAAAAAGTTAAGTAAAACAAGAGTAGTGGAGGAGAAAGATTTATTTAAATGATAAATTCAGTATCCAGGCCATGATATTCCCTATTTTTGGGGCTGGGTGCATGGTTTTTTTTTTAACTTGAAACAAGAGTGATTATCTGTGGTGTTTAGCTTGGAGGTGATCAGAAAGCAGCCTCTCACTGTGGGCTTCCTCAGTGATCCCTTAAAAAATTGTGAACCAGGAATGAGGATGGGGAAAAAATGGAGATCAAAAGTGGGAGGAAGATATTTAGTTAAATTGCCCAGGGAGAAAGAAGTGCAAAAAACTCCAAGTTTAATACATTAAGAAGTCTAAAATATACACTGAGGTGTTTGTGAATCTTTGGTTAAAAGCTTTGATGTTCTTGGAAATGCATCTGCTACGCATATCAATTCATTTGCAGCTAGTGTGGTTATGTTCGCACAGCTGCAAAGGCAGAGTGGTAGTGGGCTTTGCATGAGACTGGCCTTGAGATTTCAGCAGAGAAGGTGAAGTGTCATCTGGATCTGAAAAATGAGCAGTAGTAAGATAAAAATGAGCATGGCTATGTGGAGAGCGCTGCCTCAAAGTGTCTGGGTGCTCCCTTTGTTAATACTTGGGTGCTTTTAACTAACACAGAAAGGTAGTCTGGTGTGGGGGTGGTCCCCACACTGCAAACCAAGGCTAGTCTTTGCTTTGTTAAAGGTTAGTGCTGACTATACCATCTTATCACTGCAAGTTGAAAAAAAAATGTAATGGGACTTGCTAGTAATGCATTTTAGGTTGCAAGGGACAAGAAAATGATAAATTATGGCGGATATAGCTATTGGGAAGATTTCAAACTCACCATGGTGTTATATAGAGTTTGATGACTGTACCTACTGCATAAATTGTAGAAGAACCAGGATACATATTTTCTTATTCCATAATATTATTGTGTGCTTTTTGGGGTGCCCACACACAGTGGGAGCCAAGCAGCTATAATTAGCAGATGCATCTGGCTATTCATTACAACAAACTATGGATGAAAGGGGCACATGATCTTTGTCCTGATTGTAAGTGATTTAAGATTCTCTTCTGGCTTAGGGCTGTTAAACTGTGATCCCTAGCACCTTTGTTTTTCATTGTGAAAAGAAAACACATTTGTTCTTTTGGTTATGATTTGCTTTCTCCTTTGATACAGCTTAATGAGCATTGGTAACACCTCACCTCTGCCAGCTGACCTTGCTTACCTTTTTACAGAGAACATTCAGACTCAAACTCAACAGCAGTGCATTTAGATAAAAGTTTAAGTAAATTGCAGGTTGTTCCCCAGAGGTCTGACTACGCATTTTGGGGGATTTGCCATTATCTTCAGTCCCTGTATTCCTCAATTCCTTGACTGGAGCAGGGACTCTGGAATTTATGGACTCCAGCATTTTTTTTTCCAGGAAAGTGCAGGTCCCACTCAGCCAGTGAATTTAAGCCTCCTGACAAAAACTTTGCTTTTTGCAGCTGTCTTTCACGGGCTTCTTAGACATTTTCCAGGGAAGTTCAGAGTCCCTATGGCACTAGGAGAAAAATGTCTTCTGTAAAGAGAGAGTCTCTAAAGATTATTCGTGTACCTTGAGTAAAAGATGAAGGAATATCTGATGAAATGAAAGGAAACACTTCAAAGCAGTTTAGATATAGTTGTATGCCAGATGAATTTCCACCTGTCCAGTGGGAAATGATTAACATGTTACTCGAGATAAATATATGTTCTCTGTGTGTCCTCAGCAAAACCTGTTTAGAACAACCCGCACAGATCTGAAAACACAAACTTGCACTTTGGAAAAAAAAATGCATCTGTGGACTGCTGCCCCTGTCAGATTACAGGAGTTTATTACTCTTAGGGGAAAGCTTAATAGTCTGTTAATTGAGAAGACAGAAGATCTTTTACACTTGACTGCACAGTATTATTAGGAGCACAGCAATAAAGGGAACAAACCTTAGCCTACATATTCAAGTGAAATTTTGCAAAATAAGTTTAACAAGACAGTGATGGATTATCCATGCTACACAAACAACAATGTGCATGGTTCTACACAGAGCACAGAAACGCAGCTCTTGCTGCTCAAATCTAACAGTAATGAAAGCATTGATTACAGATAGGTATTCTGCTGATTTTTATTATTGCCATGGGCAGGGTGTATTTGCCCAAGAAAACTGCATTTTTTTTAAACATTGTGTGAGGCCCAGTGCTGTGAGAAGAGCAGTGTTTTTTTCTGGATCTTCTGACTTATGCTCCAGGGTGCAGAGTTGCAGCTCTGTAATACTGCAGCAGTGTGGAGACAAGCCTAGGTTGCAGAAAATTAACAATTTATCCCGAATCTCACCGCTTTTTAAACTTTGAATCCAGACTGCTACATCAGATTGAATGTTGAGTTCTTTGAAGGTACAGAACAGTTTGTTCCAAGGTTTTGCTTGCTTCATATGCAGGCAAACCTGCTGCTTTTTCAGAGTGTGATCTGATGGTACTGTGATTCACACATAGCAATACTGGTGCCATGACAACTCCAAAATCAGCCATGCTTGTGAATTTCAATCTCAACTTCAGTGCCAGCCCTACCTTTTATAAATCCAGGGGATTTTTTTTTTAATTGTACAGTATCACTCTGAATTGCCTCTACAGATTTTTTTCCATGCAGTTGTGCCAATGCCTCAACTTAGAGAAAAGCATGCTTAGCATTAAGCTTACAAAAACTTTTAGGTCTTACATTTTTATACTTAAGTAAATTATGGCTCTGTAAACAAGAAATGATTTTATAAACTCTCTTGTGACTGATTCTTATTGACTTAAAAGAAAATAAGTCAGGCATAAGACCATGCTGCCAATATAAAGCCTACAAAATGTAGATCTCAGACATGCTTGTGAGTAGCTCCTAGACCCTGCGTGTAGCTTTGCAGGGGCAGGTGCCTGAGCCCACATGCGTGCTCCTGCTGAGGTCACTACCGCTCCAGAGAGATGCAAATGTCCCCTGCAAAAAAAAAAAAATGTAGGCTTCTGTATTTGCATATCTAAATTCTGCACATTGCCAATGTTTCTGCATCATATACCGTTTGGGAGAAGATTATTTTAAAGCGATTTTTAGAGCTTCTGTATTGTGGAATGTAGAAAGCATGTAAGCTTTCTGAGGCGGGGGTTATATTTCTTTCATGTTTGTACATTGCTTGTCACAGTGATTTAGAGATGCTACTACAGGTTTAAAAAAAGGGATTTTTTCATCCAGTGGTGCAAGTTAACTTCAGCACAAGTGGTTTTTTCCTGTCCTCTGGACTTTCCTGTTAAGTGGCAGAAATTCACCCAAAGTACTCAACTAAAGGTACTTGGTCTCACATACAGAAAATACATCAGTCTCTCATCCAAACTTGGCAACATCTGTGTTCTAATCAGACTCCTATCTATTTTTATAGACAAGTCATTGCTTACAGAGCGGAATGCAAATTTGCTGTGGTGCCTTCTTTCTCGGGAAGGACCAGAGAGGCGCAAAGTTACCGCCGGCACCCTTTCACCAGGGGGCAAAGCACAGAGCTGCCAGTCCCCTTCCCTGACATGGCCCTTTTCAGAAAATGGACGTTTAAGGGAGCAGTGGTTAAACATTCATAATATATGTATTTTTTAAAAAAACTCTTGTGGTTTGCTGTAGAAGTCTTTGTTTACACTATTTTTAAAAAATGGGGCCTGCTGCACATAAAGAATTTGCATCTGGTGTTCCGCCACAGCAATATTGCAAAGAACTTGTGATGGCTGACACACTTCTGAGCTGACAGAGATTTTACCAGATGGGGAATTTTAAACAGCGGTAACTTATTAACTCCTGTGGCCTAAGCACACATATGTAGCCTGAAACACAGGAGCAGTGCTGTTGCTGTATGGGTGTCTCTCTCAACCATCAGGTTACGTGCATGATTGGGCCATTGCTGCCTCTAAGTTTCCAGTACTTTATGAAATTGGTTATTAAAAAATACACAATTAAAAAATAAAGAATCTTGTTCTGACCATTTGAGGGGAGAACCCAACAAAAACTTTATAATTTAGTCTGTCACGAATGTTAAGCTGAAATTACAATAAGGCATTTTGAACTGGTTTGGCAGAGACACAACCTTAAGGAGATCTGTAAATAAATAAAAAAGAGGCCTAGACTTCAATCGCTTTCTCCAGGTCATGCCTGGGTCCCTGTAACAAACCAGCCCAGGCTTGGTCTAGCAGAGCCGATTGCTCTCCCAGAGATCGACACAAACTACTCGCAGGCCCTGGCCCCGGCCCCGGCCCCGGCTGCCGTTGGGGCCCCGCCCAGGCCGCTGCCGCAGCGCTGCCCCGGCTGCGTCACGCGCAGCCCAGCCCAGCCCAGCCCAGCAGTGTTGCTGGCGCTGGGGGCTGGCGCTGCCCTGGTGCCCTGGGCCGGCCCCGCTCTGCTCCGCTCCCTGGCAGGGTGCGGCAGAATGGGGATGAGGCCAGGGCGGTGAGGCCCTGCCCTGCCCTGCCCTGCCCTGCCCTGCCCTGCCCTGCCACCACGAGGAGCCCCCAGCCCCAGCAGCCCCTGCTGCGACTGAAGGGATAAAAACTAGCCACTGTTGAGCAAGCAGATGAGCTGCTTTTTCTCATCCAGAGCCTGAGGGCAGGCCCAGACCCAGACAGGCCCTTTGACGATGGTATCCGAAAGGCCCAGCAGATAATTGGCATATACCTGGGAGATGTGTACAATCCACTGACATAATTTCATAAATCCTTAAAGGGGGGGGAAAAAAGCAAGATGAGGAAGAGAAACTTTTTAAACCTTTCCTTTATTTTTTTTTCTTTGATGTAGGAGATGTATTGTGTTTTATGACTAGGTCTCCTGATTACAAATATGGCCAACTGTGCCAAGAGCATGCCGAGATTATTTTAGGCTTGTCCAGATTATGTCAAAACCAGTCCGCACCCTCTTATCCTGGCACCAGAAGTATTTATGTACTGCTCCAGCTGGGTCATTGTGCTGCTCAGACTTGGTCAGATATGATGCAGTCGTAAAACCGGGCGCCGGGTGTGGGAGTGCGCTGCAGTCAGCATTTCATCATGAGTCCTCCCAACGTGGGAGCAAGAGAGACCCACTGCCCTTACCCCTCAGCAGAAGGTAGCTGCTGGGGTGGCAGCAGCTGCTCACAGCTGCCCTTCGGGGTTTCTCAGAAAGGTGAGGACCGGGTGTCAGGAGAGCCGTTCTGCACAAATGACTCAACAAAATCTCATAGCTGAATCAGCGCTGACGCTCTGTCTTTTAGGTATTACCAGGTAAAAATCAAATAACACGACTAATACGGCATCCTTACCATGCCCAGATCTATAAGCTACTTAACAGAGTCAAGGTAATCCAAGGAATGTGACAACTTCTAGTGCCATGGAGACATCTGGAGTAAAACACTAGCAAAATACAAGAGAGAGCGCACAAGCCAGTATTGGCTTCCTGAGCACAGGAATGCCACCATTAATGCCACCAGTTAGAGAGGAATCTCAGCAACTTCATTAACCAAGTGAGTGATGGAAACTGACATATACTCTATGAAGAGAGTGTTTTTGTGTCTGAAACTGCTGTTCCTTTTTAACATTGGTGAATCTCAAGTCTGCACAACTAAGTCTGCAAAGAAGCATGAAAATTCCTTGCAAGAGAAACTTGTGATAACAGTTGGCATGCTTCGCAGACCAGAGATGCTGACAGATTGCTCTCAGGGAGTGAATGGGAGCACTGAACGAGAATATTAACATCTGCCCGCCAGGAGTGAAGTGTTGGGGCCACATTTTCCAACAACTGAAATGCATTGACAGAGTTTGGGCAGCTGCCTTTGAATGTGGAGTGTTCAAAGATTCATATCTCTCTCCTGCAATATGACAGCCCGATCATGTGTAATATTCCTGGTGGCTAATCTTTCCCCACTACAGTTGGTCTCCATTGCTGCAAATTGACTGTGTGCTCTGATGACTTGTCACCTGTTGGGATTTTAAGGGAACAAACACTCTTCACAGTTATTCCTTTTTGCATGTGCTTGTTTTAATACGTTCAAATGCGGAAGTACTTAACTCCACAATGCCCCAGATGTCTGAAGGCCTCTTGAGGACGAGAGCATGCATTGGCGACACAGTAATCTGAGACGGTGTTTTTTATATGCATTAGGAATGACTACAGTTAGTACTGGAAATTGAAGACAGGAAACCACCTACCTAGAGAAGAGATTGACTACAGAGGGAGCCACGCATGATAATTCTGAAAAACAAGCAATGTTTAACATTCAGATAAAATGAAGACAGGACTGAAACTTAGACATTCAAAGGTAAGTTAAAGTAGGTCAGTGAGTTCAGACCCAGCACTGCTGTTTGAATAACTCACAGAAACTGCAGATTTTTCAGAACATAGGCACTGCCTAAAGCCATTGCTTTGCAGCATATCTACAAGTCAAGCAAACATCCAAAAGTCTGATCCAAGACTTTCCGATGCTGCGGTAGCATAGAAAATGAGACTAAATCATCATTCCTTCTAAAGAACTGGGGAAAACCTTTTGAAGAGTTAAGCTTCAGCTGACACACTTCCTAGTTCTAATATGAGCTCACCAGGAATAGTGGTAGGATTATGTCTCTGTGAGAGCAAGCCAAGCATGTAGTTTGGTTTTGGCTGTTGAGTCATCCTGTTACACTCCAAGATCTGTGGGTTTTGTGTGGTGCTGTAATGCTTCCTCCTGGCCCACTCCTGCCCACCACCAGCTGCTTGGTGCAAAGGCAGTATACAGCCAGGGCTGTCAAAAGGCTATTACAGACTTTCTGCATATGGCAAGGTGGATACGCTCAGTGATAGACTTTGGAGAAGAAGAGGTAGTAAGTACTCAGCTTCCCTGGGGAGATGCAGGTAGTACCATATAGGTAAGGCCCCCCAGAATCCTTGTAGGGCACAAAGAAATGTGGCAGGCTGACGCAGTGCAGATACAACCATGCTGGTAACCATTAGAAAAGTATGTATCAGGATTGCTGTTTACTCATATCGGCCCAGGGCTATTAATAAAAATAGAGTTAATGTTAACTTGTTATTAGGGAGGAGCAGCAGTACTGGCCAATTACAGGTGTTGGCACTGGTGACTTCTCCCTTTTTGTTTTTCAGAAAAGTTGGGGGGGGGTTCTTCCTAAAAAGACAGAAATTTCAAGTTTTGGCATGCTGTTTCTCTGCAGGTTTTCAGCCCAAAACAAGAGAGTTGGTTTAAAAAAAAACAGAATAAAGTGACACCATGCAGCTGGCTAGAATCCTTATTCTTGCTTGATAGCACAGGAAAGCTTGTACAGACTTCCACAGGGAATGACTCAGGTTGGTATTTAAATTTATTTGAAAAGAAATCAAGCTAAAAATATAAAAGTGAGGACTGATGCAGTTTTCTAGGTYAGTTCTGCCTTATTTAGTGAGCCTCGTTACATGTTCAATGACATAAAACCAGGTGGCAGTTGACACACTAAACCAGTCTAAACAGGTCACAGTCTGCTCCAATGTCAATCATTTGCCTGAGGTCAGGAAGTAAAAGTAGGCCATGACTTCATTTCTAAAAACATCAGACTTGTTTTTGTTCCTTGTTAGTATTGTTCAACTCTCATGTTAAAATACAGTGGTCACATACATCTCACACAAGTAGCTGAACCTGAGAATGTATCTGCAGGAGAAAGCAAGTGCACAGGTTTGCTGATACTCTGTACAATGCCCACTTCTTCATTTTGTGGCTGCTGAAAGGTGGTTGTTTATTATCCCTCCTGCTTCCAGCAAAAACCATTTCAAATTTCACAGAACAGCTCTCTTAAATGGATATATGCGAAAGGTATATGTAGTCACAAGACATACTTACTGGGATAAAAGTCTTAGCTAATAGACTGGTATGACTCTTTCCTTTGGTGCAGCTATGCTGATTTACATCAGCTGATTGATGCCTCTGGTGCCTCTCTTTTCAGTTAGCAGGGTAATTGCAATAATACATCTTTCTGCTAGAACACAGTTTTCTGAAAATATATTGTATACAGCAGCCATCCAAAAACTGACACTATGTGAAAAGAGAGTCTTCATAAAATTGTGTTTTCTATGGAACAAAAGCACAGATTTCTTTCAATGGACAGCTCTTAATTGTACAACTACTACTAGGTTCATTGCCTTGGTTTCCTGTCTCCAAGTAGTTACTCCTTAGGAAAGAATTTACTATCCCTTGACATACTGCAGTACAAAATACAGTGCTTTACTTTCTTTCATCTCCAATCCAGCTGCAAGGCCAGAAATTAAAGAGCTGGGTTCTTCCTTTTCAGTCCCACATTATAATACAGTGAAAGCAGTGGTGTGTGAGAAGAGAACTGGCCTGAGATTTTTCCGTTGGGGACATATCCCAGTCCTGGTTTCCTTTAGTATGCAGCACCACTTACACTGTGTGATACTTCATCATGTCACTGATGCTTTCACCAGGTATTTGGGAGGCTTTACTAATAAAAGCGTAGACAACTGCTGAATCAAGTGAAAATTCATTACAATCCTTTTAGATAAGATGCTAAAGAACCCTTGACACAAGTCTTTCAATGAAAAATTTCTATTGTGTATTAAATTACTTAGAGTCATATTCCAATTTTTAATTCCAGGCAGCTGTGTGRATCATCAACATTCCTAAAGGAACTGAGGTAAATTCAATTACTGAGAAATGTTTCACCTGATATAGAAAAGCTGAGTGGCATGCATTACATTATTAGATGTTTGTTTATTGATTTCTGAGAAGTTATCCTATTATAGTTTTTTAATCCTGCTAAAGTCTGCCTCATAGTTTTTTGAAAAACACTTTGGATCTGAAGAGCCACATTGAAGGAGCAACTTATTTGGCCTTACTCTGAGAAAAAAATTAGCATTTTAAATTTGTCACCTGTTGGAAATTAGGATTTAAATTTGACAAGGATCAAAACTGGTTTAAGTATCTTAAATATACTTCTTAATAGAAAAGAGTGAACAAGCAGAAAAAATCTGAGAGACAGTCCATAGTTAGAAAAAATATCTTGGTGTAAATGTAAGAGAGAAATTTGCTGGAAATTTGAGATGGAAGCTTTCCAAACTATGAAACAAACTGCAAGATAAGCTGTGTTTTAATGGTATCTCCCATTAACTGTTGTCTGTCTCACAATTATCTGACAATTGTCTGTTTCAAAAAACCCACCTGCATGGGATTTCTATAGACGATGTGAATTATTACCTGAACTCTTTTAAGTAATTGCTTGTCAGGATGCATCCAAATGGGATGCAACAGTGCCATCTCCTCTTCTTCCCTGTTTCCAGAAAAAAAAAAAAAATCAAGCCCAATACCACCTCTTTTAGCACCAGTGTGTTCTCTTTTCCTGTGACTGACTCAAAGTATGCCTTTTAAAGCTAGAGACCAAACAAATGACTTCTCTAGTTCTATAGGGCTGAATACAAATGTGAGACTGACCATAAGCAATTAAAAAAAAAAAAAATGCTGGGACCAAAATAGGAGATTTGTGCTTTGCAAATTTATAAATACATTCTGCTTTTGCAAAGCATCATAGTCACTAACTGGTAAGATAAGCTTACGTCATCTGTAAAAAAAGAGTATGTTTTTAGAATTGTAAATGAATGTCAAAGCATGCTAAAGCTAATTGTAGCAATATTTGGTGGGGGCTGCAAATGAGAGTGAGAAAGTTGTCCCAGTGGAATTGTTGATTACCCATTTTTCTGTCTTTCCTTCATAGGAACTCTCTCCAAGGTTATATATTTTGGAATCATAAAAGTAATTGTATCCTCAGAGCATATCAGTTCAGTTTATATAGAGAGCATCACAGCATGTGTCATCTGAATTCACTGGTCAAATGCCATCTAATGCTGGTCTGCTTTAGTTCAGGTTATGAGTTGACTGTAAGTATAAAACCATGATCTTTGTTAAGATGGTCACTCAGTAGGTATCCAAATGGACATAATCAAATCTTTTCCATGGACTTATCCAGCTGTTGACAATTTAGGCTTCTCAGTGGTAGAGAAGAAAAGTATTCTATTATGTTAAGTTTCGTGAAGGTCTGTAGAAAATTAGTAGTGCTCTATTTGTTTTAAGTTTCATAATCACTTGAAAATAACAGATCTTCAATTTACAGAAGCACAGTTTATAAAACAAAATGGAAAACTCTGCCTTGTAACCACAGCTGAGTATCTAACACTAAGAAATAAGCATAAGTGTTAATGAAATCTTTAATGGAAGTGAAGGTTTGTGTTAAAAGGATGTCACAGCTTCTCAAAGTGTCACTGAACTGTGTATGTTTTCAATGTAAAACAGTGGTGGCTTGAATATAATGCAAGTATAAGGAGGAGAGGTGTTCCACTGAAAATCTATTTCTGACTTCGAAGATAATTAAATAGAAGAGGAAGAACGCATTAGGTCACCCTTCGCTTTCTCCAGAGCCCTTAAAAGGGCTCAGTGGGAATTGCTGGACTGGATGCAATCAACCACAGCAAATGTGAAAACTTAGTATGAAATTATCCTGACCAACAAAGAGAGATGATGTTTGATGGATCTGGATACCAGGAAATTAATTTCCATGGGGCTGCTTTAAACATTACTTTTCAAGAAATAGATATAAATGTATATCGTACTATGTTTTGTACCTATTTTCCAGAGTCCATGCTTTAAATTGCATACCACTGATTTCACTAGTATTGAAGAATTCTAGCATATGTTCACATCTCTCTCACAAAATTGTTAGTATTTATGTAATTGAGCTAGTTACTAAGTTATTTGTATGTATTCAGATAGYCTCTTGAAACTCATTATGGTGGTGGGCAAGTTACTGTAACTGCTATTGCAGTCAGGTAGCTGTTTATTTCAGTTCATGTTGTGTTAGACTTTCATTTCTAGAACTGATTCAAATCTGTGTGTTTTCATATAACCAGTAAATCTCCAGTTAGGAAGAGGGGCTGGAATAACTGAGATTTGCTTTGGAAGAGGAGTGTGTGAAAGTTTCCTTCTTGTAACGCTTTGCTGTGGTTGGTGTTATTAACATGTATTTCCCGTTGTGGCCAGGTGATGTTGATTATCCACTGCATGATATAAATTAAACAGCAGCTGGTTGGCTCCCACATTATTCTGTAGATGTCTTCAGTATAGGTGTTTCAAAATGCAGCCTGGAATATCACTTTCCATATGTTTCACACTGAATTCTCAGGAGAGGAACGTCTGCTTTAGCCTAGATACTTCCAGTCACACATTCCTGGTATAGCAAGTCTTGGTTCATACTTTAATCAGAGATGCACTTTTTCTAGATCTCCACAAGTGTTGGCATTTTCTGTTCTTCTCCTAGCTGCCTGCCATTTGCTCCCTGGCAATATCATTATGGGTGAAAAATTTAAAAAAATCTTTAGACAAAAGAAAAAAAAAGGATTTGCCACTATTTGAAAGATGCTATCAGGAGCAAGGTCATAGCAACCCAAAGAGGGATAGCACTGATGCTGACTTCCCAGTGTCAGGGCCCTGATGGCACCCACAGGCATTAATTGCCCTGAGCATCCTCCCCTGGGACCCACACCCTCTCCCCATGGGCCCAGGAGCCCTGTTTCACCTCAGGCCTGGCCACCTGTACCTGTCTCTAGCCCCAGCCCTGTCTTCTGCCGCTCCTGGCGGGATCCCCTGGCTGGGCCCCGGCCCTCACCATCTCCAAGGCTGTTGATTGCCCCCGTTGCCAGCCCTCATCTCTGCCCACTGCGTTCAGGTGCTGGAGGGTGAGGCCATGGCACTCGTCTCCCTTTGGGCAGCCATGCTCTCGCTGCTCCCTGACACCGAACACAGCTTCAATCCCATCTCAAATGGCACAGCTTCAAAGGCAGCAGTGTAGAAAAGCAGTCAGCACATCTCAAAGACATCTTGTTTGCCTTATCCAAAACAGCAACTGGCTATATTAAAAGCAGATATCAAGACAGACTGATTCAAATTATGAAGAGATCAAACAGATTCTCTTTCTAGCACAGCTCACACGTTAAACTTCACAATGACCCTTCAAGACTCGAGAAGCAGGAACATTATAAAACCTTGTGTAATATGACTCAGACACACCTTTGGGAAATGAAAGGTGCGTAGGAGGAAGCAAGGCTGAAAAGATGCAGTCCTTTACTGACACACACAAAACCAAATATATTTCTGCAATGATCTGTGTATGGCACCTTAGCATTACTAGCTCCTTTGACAGGTCTTGGGGTAGCATTTTTCATTTGGAAGAGAAGTTGATCTTGGCAGTTGACTAAGGCCTTTTCCCTTCAGTCATCTCCTTGATGCAATGATCAATGTGCTCAAGTAGAAATCATCTATATAATAGTGCTCCAGGAAGATATGTACCCAAAGATGGTGGGATAGCTGCTAGCATACTTAAGTGTGGAAGTGGAAGATGATGGTCTGTTTTCCTTTCACTATTCCCCCAGATATGTGGAAAAGGAGAAGCAGTGGAAGGCTTTAAGGATGCTTTAATTGCAGAGCTACAGAAGAGGGAAATATGATTGTCCATTATGTGAGAGCTATCTTACATCTTTGTCCAATTTATACTCTGGAAATTATTAGTTCAGGTTGTCCTTGACATGAGCTCATCCTGCTGATAGTGGTGCCTTGTAACCAGACAGTTTCTGTACTGTCTGTGGTACCATTGAGATGTTTATTCTTGGACAGACAAACCTAGGAAAAGCATAGAGATTAGGAAAAAATCTGTACTAGATAAGATAAGAGGTTCATCTTAGTCCAGTGCTATGGCTTGGAATGGCTATTAGTGGATATTTAAGGATGAATACAAGAAGGGAGAAAGTCTACAGTAGTACTTCCCTCAATATGTCCTCCCAGCTTCCAGCAATCAGTATCGTAGTATTTCTTGGGATCAGAATTAAAACTCTAACTGTTACTAATTAGTCTAATCTATTTGATTTTCTTGCTCAAGTACTCAGCAGTCTGGAAGTCCTCAGCAAGCCAGGCTGTTTTGATGGATTCTGTAACCTCATCTGATCCTTTCATGATGATATGGAAGCCCATAATTGTCAGTTTTGGAGTAGTTTCTTGTTCCTAGCAGAGTCAAACAAGGTTCTGTACTCGCACCTAGCCTATTTATTTTTCTGTCCTTGGTAATACTTCTCAGAGCATGACAAAGCACAGTTGCTAGAGAATTGAAGTCACCTGCTTAATCTCAGCAGACCAACAGCCAAGGTCACTGGAGGCATCATCCAGGAACCTTTGTTCACTAATGATTGCAGGATTGCTTGCCTATTCACTGGAAGACCTCAGGTTATCTTCAGTTGCCTTGCGGTCATCCAAAGACCAAGTCTGCCTATTAAGATACAGAAGAGGGGAGTCATTGTACGAGTTGATCCAAAGTAGCCATTCAAGCTTTCACAGCCACAGTAGAAGAAACAATGTTCAAAGTGATTGACATGTTTACTTTGGTAGCTCTCTGTCCAGGTCAGCAGTAAATGAGGATGAAACACCTCTTTGCATTTGGGAAGAAAGTTTGTTTTGATCATCAGCAAAATCATATTTGGCATGAAGTATCCAATGCTCTGCCAAGGCTGAAGTTTACTTTTTGCCTTCCTCCATAGATGTTGGTCTGGGATGGTGTACAGTAAACATATCCAGTGGTCAGACAACTCTGTCAACACTGCTCATACCAAATTCTGGATATCCATTAGCATAACCCTGTAACAAACACAGAGCTTCCATTTTACAGCAATCTTTCATGTAACAAAACTGCCATGGCAAGATCTCTTCTTGGCCTGCAGGATCCCCAAACTCATCTTTTTCAGCAGCTTGCTAATATACAAAGGAATAAGCACCTTGAGGATGATACTTGAATCTTTTAAGGACACCCTGAAAATCTTCAGTCAAATTGGTAAGGTTAATACCACTGAGTGTAAGGAAAGGGCTTTGGATTAAAGTATCTGTGTCAAGTCTTTTGAATGGAGCCTCAGTCTCAGAGATGAAGCATCCAGCCAAGCTGTTGGCCAGAAGAGAGGAAAGGATAACCAAAGAGAAACCATTATAATGTTCTGGTCACCTAAAATTTGCATATTCAGCCTGTAACCATACCTGTTCATCCCAGGTTGGCTTGGTTTACATACAATTTGCATACATTGCTGTATGCGCAGATGGTGAAAGTAAAAATAGCTACAGTTTATTAACAAACAGTCATTGTCCGTTGTGTTGGACAAACAATAAACATACTGATTAAACTCTACTATAGAAACAAAACCAAAACTACTTCATGTTTACAGCCCTTGTATTGTTAAACCTTAGAAGTTTGGATTTTTTTTCACACTTTAGGAAGGTCTCTTAAATAAAATGTAATAGCATTTTGTTTTCTGTTTCTAGAATGGGCTTTTCTGCTTTTCATTTTTCTCAATAAATTAGAATTAGTATAGTTGACCTCTCAGCTTAAAAAATTTCATAAAATGAAGCTGAACTCAATAGCAGGACTCTCAGTTACATGAGCAGATACAATGGTATCTGTACTTCAGCCATAACATGATTCCTGGGCTTGATCCAAAGCTCGCTGAAGTTGGCTGAAGAATGCCCACTGACTTTTCAGAAATGAAGTAGGGCCTGGATTAAAATCAACTCACAGAGAAAGATCAGATTTCATTTCTTGGTCTGCAGAACTTGAAATTCTTCTAGCAGTTTTGCCCATTGGGTTGAACTCACTTTACATTTAGCAGCTTTTAGATGCATAGCCTTAATAAGAACAGAATTTATTATATCATCACTGATTTAAATTGGTTAGATTACAATACTTTTTAATGTGAATGTAGCAAGTGTAGTTACAAATGTTTTCACAATACTTCACAAAAATTTAGACAGCATGTATTTCATATGTTAGAGACAACTAGGCTGAATGTGTATTTTTCCTACCTGAGTAACTTTTGAACAAACTATGAGAAGAGTTACAACACTGAAGTTAGAACCTGTAAAACACAGCAACATAAGCACCCCAAGCATCTCATCACAAAGATGTTCAGCCTTTTATTTTTGGTGCATGTCTAAATTCTGTAATGATTTCAGCTTATACATTTGGAAATGCACAGAAGACTGTATCGGCGCCTTATTGGTTTCAGTGCATCCAACATTTTGCTCAGATACGTCTGTCTGAGTTGATACACTGCCTAAAGGCCAACAGAATAGTTATATATTCAGAACAAGTTCTAAAATTTAAATCAAGAAAAGACCTTTGCTGCATTTTCTATCATCTTTAGAAAAAGTCTGTTGAAGAAGTGATATAACCTAAATTCACAGTTGCAATAGGATTAATAGGAATATTTTGTATTCAAAGGGAACAAGAGAGATTGGAGCTATATAATATTTCGAAGCTGCTGAACAAAGCAACTTGATAATGGAGGTAATATGAAGTGAAATACCCAAGGTTTAAAGAAACCCTGATGGAACAATGCTGTTCCAGTCACCAGGAACACTGCATCTCTGGAGATGGGCTTAGTAAGGAACTGGGCCAAGGAACTGAAGCCTTCTCAGCTTCATCAGCTTCATCTTTAATAGATAAGAAGCTCATTTTGCAAAAATCATTGTAGCCCAGTTAAATTGAAGGTCTGATAATTACACTAGCTGATGTTCTCTCTGTCTTTTCTCTCTATCTTTTCCACACTTTCTCCTATTTAATTGTGTATACACCCTGCTACCCTGCCCCCTACCCTTTGCTTCCCAGCCTCCAAAATAACACCAAAGTTGACTGGTTAGATATGGCATCCAAGAAAACCAGCTGGCCAGCAGTTAGGCAGTAAATGGTGTTAGGGTAGTATTTCAACTCTGGAACAGTACAAACTAGGACATACAGCAAAACTACCAAGAGCAGTCTCAGGAGCACAGTGGGGTTGATGCATGCTGTATCTCTAAAATTCTGCTCTCAGCAGTGAAGCAGCAGAGCATGCAACCGTATAGGGTAAAAGGTCAAATAGTTTTTGGTAACAGATTTAGATATAACTTATGGCCTTGATTGTTAAGTGTAGCGCAGTCAAGAAGTGATAATGAAGTTTTGGAAGCCACCTATCATATTAAAACCACTACATATCCTTACAAAAGATAAACTGGGAGTCATAATGCTTACTGAGCCCAGAAGAAAATAAAGCAAAGAGTGTAGCAGAATCACCAGGAAAGATTTGTGCAGAAGCAAAAGAGTGAAAATAAAAGACAGAAAATATGTGGGAAAATCCCAGAAAAGAAACAGGCATGCTGCTGCTGTTGTGGCCTTTTACAATGAAAAAGAATAATAACCATTTTTAGTTGATTCCCCCCCGACAACATGACAAAAGCACCTGGAATAACTATGACAAGAGCCTACATGCCCAAAACACTTATTAATTCATATATTGATTTTTTAGAAAAATTATCTAGCCTTGCATATGTCTGGTAAATGTAAATGTGACTCAAATTACCTATCTGCTCACTCTGGTATGCATACAGTGATGTGATAGTCTTAGTGAGAAGGATCTGCAACATTATTGCTTTTTAGCTCATTTGGAAAAGTATAAATTGGGTGGTGGTACTGCAGCGAACCTTACTAAATACCCTCCCTCTCCCCATTAGTTGGCTTAAATGCATGGTAGGTAACACAGTTCTGTCTTGTTGCTGGAAAAGGGATGAAGAGTTAGGAGCTCAAATTTACCTAAAGCGCAGCACACATGCAGATCTAAAGAGAGCACTTTCTCATTTGTAACAATGCCAAAGTTTTATTGTGATGCCCTGGAAACTTTGCTAGGTATTGATTCTGCAGAATGATGACACACATTCAGCTCTAATGAACGCAATGGAGTCAGTTTATCCAGCTTGCTTTTGAGGACTTCAGCCATATAGCAAGTGAACACAGGAATTTTTGCATATCTGAATGAATCATTACTGTACGGCAAACTGACTGTACAGGAATGCTTAGTTTACTCTATTATCTCCCTTCAAAGGTACTAATCTAAAATATATTTTACAAATTACACTTTTCTTTTTCCTCTCATAATGAATGTTCAGTGATTGTTTCCTCTGAGATTCAGTTGCTGTGATTTCAACTTTAAAAAATGATCTTTATTGTCACAGATACTGCCAGTCCTTTCATTAGTAGTCACAGGGATTGTCACATGCTCCTTTCATTGTGTGCATGTAGATTTTTTCCCTTCTCTGGCTCATGCTGCGTAACCTTCTTTCTCTCCTATGTCACACGCGCTGCAATCCTTTTCCTTTTCTGTTACATGCACAGCAATAATCTCCTGCTAATGCACCAGCTCTGACTAAGAGAATAAGCCCTGTCACCTCCAAGCTCAAGCAGCTTCCTGCATAATGCCACATRATGGGAGATTACATGCTTAAAATGTATTTCAGTCTTAGAGTTTTCTTGCTGGTTGTAAATCATTCAAGCCTTTCCCTGCAGGTTGTGATGTTGCCCAAATCCCTCCCTGGGCCTATAACCTTGTGCACTCCATATTTTGCCTTCTAAGGAGCCTCCAGGTTGCTGGTGAGACACAAGCCATCTGATTTGCCTTTAGCTCCCAGGGATGGTACTTTACCATGTCCCTCTGCTGAGATGTCACAACAATAACCCTGTGCCTTCGCACAGCACTTTTAGTCCCCCGGAATTGCAAAGTCCTTTGCAAAACACGTTGAGTTATGCAGCTCTACTCCCTTAGGATGTAGCTGATTTTTAGCCTTCTTATTTACTTCTGCAGGGTTGTAAGTATCTATGTATGTATGTGTGTGTTCATTTAAATGCGGTAAATGTAAACCTCAACATGGCATTTTTGGAAATAAAGCAAGCAGGTTGATATAACTTGATATCCTGATATACACTAAGAATGGGATCCCTGAGGAGCTCTGTGACATAAACTCTAAGTTCAAGTAGTGGGGTACATAAGGTACTGTTGTATAAAATTTTTAGTATTGCAACAACCTTAGAGTTTGCATAAAACTGCTCTCTATCATTTTCTCTGCACTCTGAAGAGTGGCAAAGAGGTACTCCAGATTCCAGAGTTCTGCAGTAAGGCTCCTCTATGCAGCATGCAGTCGGAGGTCCATAAAACACCATTTTTTTTCTGCACAGAATCTCTGATGTTTCATTTTTACTGAAACAGAGTGATGCAGTGGAGCAAATGTTGCACAGGCTGCCTGTGTTCATTATGTGCTCTACTACATGACTTTGAGATTGAGAGTGGTATTTTGTTCTGTGGTACTCCATCTGTAAAATGAGGATATTAGTTCTTACCTTCTTTAGTAAACCATTTTGAGGTGAGATAAGTGTGAAGGGATAATTATACATTATTATTATGATAATGATGTTCTTTTTAATGTATGATTTCATGCAGTACTTTCAAAGAATCTTATTGCTGTGCCACTGTAGCGTTCATTAGCCTTTTCCCCATAAAACTATGATTTTTCTTTTTTTTTCTTACAAGGCAGCATGATTTTTCTGATATAACTGTCTGTCTGGGTGGGGACCTTCAACTGATGCTGAACTGGTGGAGAGAGAACAGCTTTCTCTTGCAGTGCTCTTTTTTCTTGGCAGACACATGAAGTTGATACAATCTGGAATTATGTGGAATAGTTTTAGAGTGGAATTCATTTTCTTTATATTTTGCCATCTAAAAGTTTGGTATCCAGTCTAGGCTAATTGTGTTGATAATAATTCCTAGTGCATACCTGAGTTAGCCATCAGTCCACCTCATAGTTTGGTAATTCTTTTTGAGTCTGGTGTAGAAACACTTTTATTGATCCAGCGTAATGCATATTTTTATATATGAGGAGAATGAGTGTATTTTCTATTGCAGAGTTGTATTTTTTTTAATCTAGGTTTACCAGTTTCTCTATTTAAAAAGTGTAAGAAGTATATTTGGATGTAGTAGAAATAATTTATTGTAAGTGGTAATGTAGAGGAGGTCAAGAGTGTAGAATTCTTTCTTCATATGATTTCAGCATGTTGCTACCAAGAAACTGTCTAGCCAAGAGACAATTATTCCTGCTCTATTACATGGCTATAAATAACTGAAAATTCAGTGGCATTTATTCACAGAGCAGGAGAGATTACTAGGCAGAGCTTGGTTTAGATGTGTTTTCTGAGGTGTAAAGCTTTTGTCCAAGTTTTGCTGTGAAGTTTGAGTCAGTACAGTGGACTAGGTTTGTAATATGTTAGGGCATCAAATAGCAGAAGGCCAATAAGGGAGGTCTGTTCCGTTTGCTGGTGTCTCTAGACTAGAGCATGGCACAATACAGGACACAAGCATTAAGTTGGTAAGTTAGAAGGTGCAAGCTGGACTGTGGTCTCTACGCAGTGCTGAGTTTTATTATCTTGAGTGGGACTGTATGTGAAACACCATGGCTTATTTAAGCCAGGGTGACTTCTTAGAAATATTGGTAAAATGTAAGTGGGATATGCTTCTCACAAGGTGCCACATGAGCTTGCACTTGAATTTTATGGACTCTCTTAGGTGCAGAAACTTGATCATATGCTCTGACAGGTGTATGGAGACTTCTTGAGTTTAACATAATTTCTTCTTCATTTTACATGGCAAAATCTGTGACACAGGAAAGGGCTTTATGGTTGAATTCCCTAATGTACAAGAAGCCTGAAASAGAGAATATGTTTTTCCTGGCTCCAACTCCCAGGATCCTGTTAAAATGAAAAGTAGTGAGGGATACCATAACATCAATACCATACATTTTTTAAAAATGCATTATTTTCCCTGGATTTACTGAGAAGTGCTATTAGAAGATTCGGAGCATCTAATGAACAACTGCCTGATGCAAAGAGTGAGAAACTGACAGCAAGAAATAGGTCAGAGACAGATAGATGCACAAATCTTTTATTTTAATTGTGGTTCAGATTCAAAATTTGGAGGGCCAACCTATGGACTGAAGAGAAGGTAAGAAATTATAAATACCATTTTCAGCCAGTCAGTACTTAAAGTCCTTATTTGCTGAAAGACATCTGGAATGCTACCTGAAGTTTCAGTTTTAAAATTAAATTGAGTATTTAAGAGACTAAGGCCATGACTGACCAATCACTGCAAAAACAGCCTGCATGCTCCCCCCCTAAGCTGAGTCAAAAGAGCAGAAGTATGATCTCTCCTAAATTGCTTCAGTGTGAAGTTGGATTAGCTTGAACTGCTATTCAAAGCTGTTTAACATTAGATAATTGACAACTATTGTACTAATGTTACCTCGAAGCAAGTAACAGTAAAGATTTTAATGTTGATTTATGAGGCAGCTATTATATTTTAAGCAAATAATTTAATGAAAGCAATAACAATATTCATTAAACTTCTTACCAGTATATAGAGTGTACAAAAGACTTTAACAATTCTCAGAATGATTTTTGCGCTGTAATGCCTAAATTTTCGATCAGCATTGGCAGGAGCAGGAAACTAATTAATGTTGGATTACAGTGGAATTCCTACAAAAGTATATATGACATCTAGATTAATACCAAATGAGGCCCTCATGATTAATGTTACCATGATGAACACCAAAGGTATTAATAAAGATTAGGCCAATTATTAGGCAGTGTCGACCAAAAGAAGATGGTTCGGCACAAAAAAATTATGTAAAATATGAAGAAAAAAATCTATGTCACCCTTAAATTCATGTTAGCAAAGTGATAAGGATCTGTCTGAAACTGAAAAAAAGCAGACTTCTCTTAAAAGCACTGCAGTCTGATCCTTTTTGGTGAGGCAGGCATACATATTCCTGTTGCTCTAGGGGCACTCTGCATGGTTTGACAGATGTATATGCTATATACTATATTTGTTATGACCAAATTTGGATCCACCCAAGGAACACCTGCAGCACCATTATAAATGTGGAAGAAAGCATTTGTAAAGTCTGCCAGATATGGTTTCCTTAAAACTTAAATATCAGGGGAAAAAAACCTCATTCAACAGCAGTGCAGATTATGGTTGTGTGGGTAGTACATGAGAAAGTTTTTCCCTCTACTTTCTTTGTATCTGATCTCCCCATAAACTGTCCCCTCTACCTCAGAAGCCCTCTCAAATTTGTCTCTGATTTTCTGCAGTTTATTAAAGATTAAATTTAATTGAAATGGTAGATTGTCTGAGGGCTGTTATTAAATACTATAACCTAGGCAAAGTTTGTATGCATAAAATGTGTGTATGCATGAAAATAAAGTATGTTTTTAAAATGCACTCACCCTCAACTATGTTTTGGATATATAAATTACTTACAAACATCACTAGATTTTGGTGATGTGGCATATAATTGATCAGTTCATGGTGATGGAGGCAAAATAGACATATTCCCTTAGCATTATACAGTGCTACAAGAGGAAAGACAGTGTTTGGAGGTTGTTTGGAAGGAAAGAAAGTGCAAGGATACAAGAGAGATTGAACTGTTACACTGAGGGGATTGTTACAGATTAAGATATATGGAACAGGTCACAGAATTTCACTCACTTTTCCTGCCCTGTGTCTGAAAACTTGAACTTGATCTAACAATATATATCTTCTGCAAAGGCATCCAGCATTCTTGGAATACAGAATTCTTGACATTTTTTTCCCATTTCCCTTGTCACCAATCACAACACAGCAATGTCTATGATGGTATGTGCTGGGAGCTGAGCCTCACCCCAAAGGCAGCTGCCAGGCTCGAAGAGCATAAGGGACAATTAGCCCAGTTACAGCAAAATAAACAGCATGATCCAATTATAGTATTATTTTCAGAATATGTTTTTAAACATTTTATTTTTAACTATGCCATTGAAAAATGAAAGTGTAATAAAAAAAAAATTCCTGCTGCAGTATGCAGAGAGGTTAGAATGACTTACATGCAATTAATACTTTATTTGATGAATGTAGCTGTTCTCTGTGCATGGAATAGCTCTGTGAAGGCTGCAATCTCCTTTAATGCATTTGTTGTTCAGAATTATTTGACAAAGCATTACTTCAATATTTTTAATTTAAATCAAGTTCTTGCAAGTTTTTGATTTTAGCATTTGCTTTTGAAGCCCTGCTCATTATGTATGAAARGTAAATTTTACTGTATTGCATTATTCTGATTGGACAGCTGGTGCAGGCATGACAGCCCCATGCCTGTACAATTAAAAATTTTATTTTCTACAAACCTCCTCCTTTTCAGGCAATTAAAGCCTGATTCTATAAGTATCTGTACAGTCTACACACAAATTGGGTTGGAAGGAATTTCACAAAAAACGTCGACAGGTTTAAACCCAGTTCAGCAAATCTCCTGAACTTCACTGTGTGTAACAGGAAATACAATCTGGGAGATAGAGGAGAATGAAAATATGAGACAGATCATCATTAGCTCCTGTAAACACCTCACCAGATAACTCCCATAGTACGTTGCTGTGGTTCAGCCAGATGGAGAACTTTAGTACAGCGTAGTATTTCTGAAACAGGAAATAACTTTTCAGCAAAATCAATTCCCCATGTATCTTTGTGGGGTTTTTTTACAGAAAATTTCCTTTTATTTGGGAAGCTATTGATTAATGGCAAGAAATGATTCATCTGGTGATGACTGGTGATGTGGAGGAAAAGAAGGTGATCAGGAGTAGTCAGC